>NW_004567135.1:3630348-3662523 GCF_000260355.1 Condylura cristata | reverse complement strand
TAGCCTAATCCTTTCAAGTTCCATCCATGTTGCCATAAATGGCCTGAGTGTACCTATTCTGGTCATTAAGTAGTATTCTATTGTGAAGGTAAACCACATTGCTTGATTCATTCATCTATTGTGGGGCATGTGGGTATGTTCTCTCTCTTGGCTACTGTAAATAATGCTGCAATAAACCTAGGAGTTACATGTTCCCTTTCACATTAGTGTTTTTGTGTTCTTTGGTTAGACTCCTAATAGTAAAATTGCTGGATCTCATGTTTTATCCATTTGTAGTGTTTTGCACAGCTTTCCATAGTTGCTGGACCACATTACTTTCCAGGGACCGCTTTTTATCTCAGAAGCCATTGCTAAATGGAACACTGTTGATTTCTTGAGTGATTAAATAAAGACAAACAGACCTTCAAATGTACTCAGAGGAATATTCCCAGTAGCATTTTCTAAGGATTGAAAATTGGGGTTTCTTTACACAGATTATCATGTCATGTTAGCAGCAGCAGGCTGGGAAGCTCAGCATAGAGGTGGAGTTTTCCAGCTCCTTTGACATGCCAGTGGAATCTTAAATGACTGACTGGCATTGCTACTACTGGCATGTCCCAGGATGGCCTGACGGGCGTGGAGGGTGCTGGGCATTAGGCTCAGAACTGAGCAGCCACATTTGGCTCATGAACACCAAGATCCTTATAAATATCAAAAACTCTTTAAGATTTAAATTAAACCAAACAAGTTTAATTTAAATCAAACAAGTCTTAATGCCACAAGAAACTGTATGCTTTAACATTATCAGGATATTTTTCAATTTCAAAGGACAACCATATTTTCATGATTTCTGAATATCATTCTTCTCAAAGTCATCTCAAAGAATACATGTGTCTATTTATTTAAGTAGGTAAATGAAGCTAGCAAAAGATATTTAGGCAGATGATTGTTAATTCTTAAATATTTTGTGTTCATCTGGCATGTTTTTAAAAACTGAGGGTGGTGTATAAGAAGTGCAAAGGACTTGTTCACAATTTGTATAAGTAGAAGCAGAAATTCGGATCAAGAGGAAGCAAAAAGGGGTTGAAATTTCGGAAAATTTGTTTTGGACCCTTATTTCAACATTCCCCTAATTCTTTGGGAGGAGTACAGTTTTGTGACCAAGTCATTAAAGGCTTTTATCACTTGTTTGTTCCTTAGTGTGTAAATAAAGGGGTTCAACATGGGGGAGATGGAAGTTGGTAACAGTGTGATCCCTTTATTCATGGTCATGTCATTTTTTGCTGAAGGTTTAATGTAGATAAAGATGCAGCTGCCGTAGGAAAGGAAAATCACAATCATGTGGGAGGAGCAGGTGGAAAACGCCTTCTTCCTTTGCTGCGCTGATGGGAACCTCAGGATTGTTCTGATGATATAAACATAGGACAGAACCACACACAGAAGAGTCAGGATGAAGATCAACACCGAGCAGACAACAACCATCTGCTCTAGGATCCACGTATCTGAGCATGAGATCTTCATCAGCGGATTCGCATCACAAAGAAAGTGGTCAATGGCATTAGAGTCACAGAATTCCAGGCCCAAAAACAAAATAAATAGAGGGAATATCAAAAAAAAAGTCGTCACCCAACAGCCTATGACAAGCGTTTTGCAGAACCTGCGGTTCATGATGGTCACATAGTACAGGGGTTTGCAGATGGCCACGTACCGGTCATAGGACATGACGGTCAGGAGAAAGAATCCCGTTACTGCAAACAAGTCTGTTAAAAATAGTTGGCTTAGACAAGCACTGTAGGGAAAGTTCCTGTTGCCTGTTGATAGACTGTACAAGAACCGAGGAATACAGGCAGAAGTGAATGAAATCTCTAAAAATGAAAAATTCTGGAGAAAGTAGTACATGGCAGTTTTAAGGTGGGAATCCACCAATATGAGGAAAATGATGATCAGGTTTCCAGTTATGCTCAACATGTAGGAGATAAATAGAAATATGAAAATCAGAATCTTCAGTTGGGGGTCATCTGTTAGTCCCAGGAGGATGAATGTTTTTATTGCTGTGTGGTTTCTCATCTTGGCTTTTGAATTCCTCTCAAAATGTGTGTGAAATGGGAGATACAAGGCTCTAAAAAGAGAGAAAGAATATTCTATTCACAAGGGTTTTCAGTAGAACAGTCAATCCATGTAAGTTATTTGACTTATTGTTATTTATGTTGCTATTGTAAAACCACCTTTTGGTTCCTTTAAGTGGTTTGAAATCTTGTATCTCACACATGAGCACGACATAAAGAGAGAATTAGATTTACATTGCAATCAATATATATGCACACATAACACATGAACTTGCATACAGAACCAAATTTTTCAAGAATAAAACAACCTTTAGCATCACTTCTCTTATGACACGTTTTTAATCTCTTGTATTAAAAATAATGATTTCTATATTAAACCAAAGCTTACTTGCTAATTAATCATGACCTGTAGTCTGCATTAACAGATTTCTTAAGGGTTCATTCAGCAACAAAAGTTTAAATGATAGGATCATTTCACACATTTTCAACAGTAAATTTTCTCTTTACTGTTTAATTTTTGAAATCAATCATTCACAGCACATGACTGTTTCCCCACAAGTCATCACCAGTGACATTAAGATGTACATTTTTCCCAAGAATTTTCCCATACTTACCAACTAAAATTTAGCTGCATTTCATTGATCAGCTTAATTTTTTTCCCCTGGGAAGTTGTAAATACCTGGACATAGCTTAAATGAGACATTTGTAACTGCATCTGGGACAACAGTTAAGGACTATACTCCACTGTCCTCATGAAACCTACAATAAATCTCCAACAAGTCCATTTATAGCCAACATCATCACCTGCCAGATATTTGTGAAGAGATACATGAATGTTTATGCCTTACGCAGATTTTCTCCAAATAAATATTTTTCCTTGGTGCAAAACACAGAGTTTGTTACTCACCGGAGAAGGATTAATCGGAGAGAGAGTGATGGACTGAATTTGTGAGCAATAAAGCCACCTACTTTTCATCACTCATTACACAATTCAGTCTCCATGAACTAAAGCTTGGTTCCTATGGTCCACAAATAGCCTAACTTCTCTCTACTCTTTTCATTTTCTAGCTGCCAATAAAAACTTCTTTTTCCTTCCCAACAATGTCAGTGTACTGAACTATTCTGGGACATTTCTGTTATTTTGCTCTCTAGTCTGCAATTCAATTAATGCAATTTCAAATAGGCTGATGATTCCTAAATAGATATGTAAAAGGGAAAATAAACACTTACATATTCTGTCTTCAAAATTCAAATTACCCTTAGACACTTAGATTGGACTCAAAAGTTATCAGTTGCTGTTTGCCATTTACTACCTCAATGCTCTTGGCAAAATGTACAATTCACTTTTCTCTGTGTAAGACACAGATAAATAGAGAATAGTATAAATATGTACAGTCTTGGGTTTTACTGAGAAATTGACATTATTGAGAAAAAATACCTGTAACTCTATCAGGGGCAGGATAAATACCCATTACTACTGAAAATACTGAATATTCTTATCATTTTTTTACCTCCTGGGGTCCCCTCGATATGCAAATTTCAGCAATTGAAACATGATACTACATTTAGTTCTACTGTTAATTCTCAGAGAATTTCAGAGAAGAGAATTTCTTCTCTTCCCTAAGTTCAGGGGAAGTAATCGTTATCAAGTAATTGGGAGCCTTTCATGGAATCCCACTGGAATTAAACCTTCTGAAGCAAATTAAGAAAATTCTTAAACCCTCAGGACTTCAACATCCTAACTCAATTCATGTCCGAGATTCTACATCATACCTTGCTAATCATCATTACATGTCTGCTGTTATATCCAGATTTACACAGGCTTTGATAAAGTAAGTGAAATCAGGTGTATTTACCATTAGTGTACTACCAGTAGTATTTACTTTTAGTAGCTCAGTGAACTCTGATGACAATATTTCAGCAAATCTGACATTTTTAATGAAGAAAAATATGGTTACATTTTGGCAAAAATAATGACTGTGAAAATTACTTTGGGGGCATCAAATCCAAATGTCTATCATAGCATTTTGTTCCAAAGCTCGCTAGTGAGTGCATTCCCTTTCCTTTCTTAATATATACTACGACTGGTGCTAATCTTTCCATGAAGAAAAAGAAGTAACCAGAAACTGATCTAAATCTTTGCTGATGATTTCAACAAATATTTCTACTGAATCTAATAACTTAACATTTTACTTTAATAGAACTAAACAGCATCAGAAATAACAGTTCTTTTCCTGAGATAGCTATATTATTATCATTTTCACTTTAAGCATAAAAGTCTGGTTTTTCATCGAGACCAAGGAACTAGATTGTGGCATAAAAACACTGAAACGAACAAACAAAGACATACTCTCTGGAAGACAAAACTGGCTTTAAATGGAAGTCTCAACATGAAAATGAAAGTGTGAGGAGAGTCAGTCTGTCAGCGAATGGCGGGTCACCGAGCCGTGCGTGTTTCCACCACATCCTTCCGCATCCTTGACAGCCGGCCTCCATGATTCTCTCACAGACTCTTTGATGTCTTCTCCTACTCCAACGCCGAGATTCAAGTCCTTGTACCCCAGTGCAGAATAGTAACATTTATAGCAAGTTAGAGAAATGTAAGGAGATTTTTATGCTTCGGAGGTAATTGCTGGTATCTCAAAACATAAATTTTACACAATGAATTTAGATGCTTTATCATCTGTGTTTTAGAGATGTGCAAGGACCCTCTGGGAAAATAAAGGGTCCTTTGTGACCAAAGTGCAGACATGATAATGTCTCTACGGAGAAGTGAATGTTG
This sequence comes from Condylura cristata, assembly GCF_000260355.1. NCBI lineage: Eukaryota > Metazoa > Chordata > Mammalia > Eulipotyphla > Talpidae > Condylura > Condylura cristata. Next base: position 3,657,696 of record NW_004567135.1, on the reverse strand, counting down.
GCACAGCCCTGCAGGACGTCAGAGGGAGCAGTGTCCTCAGGGACGATAATACAGCAACTTTGCCTGAAGAGAAACAAAGTTCTGGCAATTCATCAACTCTGATAAAAACAGAACAAAAAATTAAAAATAGTTTGATATGTAATTTTTAGAGCAAAATATATCAATATACATAGCAATGTGTTTATGTAGGTACAAGATTCTCTCCAGATAATTTTTCTATTACCCGGATGGTCTTCCTTCAGTTGCTGCCACCTGCATTCACTGAGTGGAACTCACCTTCCTCCTGGGCCCAGCTTGTTCCAGGGTTCTGGGCTATTCTCTGTCCCAGCCGAGATATCTACATTATTATTGTTTTAACTTTAAGCATAAAAGTCTGGTATTTCACTGAGACCAAGGAACTAAATTGTTGCCCAAAAACATTGAAATTGACAAACAAAACGCATTACTCTCTGGAAGACAAAAATTGGCTTTAGCTGAATATGCTGTCGTGAGTGTCTCAAGATGAAAATGAAAGTATGAGGCGAGTCCACCTGCCCGTGAAAGGAACAACACCAGGCACAGGACACACGCACTGGGCCAGGACCCCTGGCTCCAATAAACATCAAGAGGGAGACGGGGTGAGGGTGCTCCTGGCCCCCAGGACCTGCTGGAGCAGGGTTGAGGAGGCCTTTGGCTGCGTAGGAGAGAGCAAACCTGCAAGGCCCAGGAATAATCTCTGGGTATCGTCTCTTTTGCTCTTTATGACTGAGTTAGTCTACTGTGTGTGTGTTTTACTTTACTAGTCATCTGCCATGTGTATTTAAGTTGTTTCTAGCTCCCCCTATATAAAGAATGCAACAATAACCTGGGACGTGTGCAGATCTATCTTCAAACTACTAATTTTTGTATTTTCAGTTACATACTGGACATGAGCTAACTCCTCAATACGAAATCTCCTTTTGTACTTTCTGAGGACACTTTACTACTCTCCATGATGAACGCACCAATGTACATTCCCCGCAAATGTGTACAAAAGTTCTTTTTCTCCACAACTTCATTATCCAGATGTATCTCACTGGCCGTTACATTGATTGCACAACTTGGCAATCGTGGACAGTGTCTCTAGGAACAAAGGACGCCATAGGTGTTTTTATATCAGTTTTCATGTAACTGACTAAATACATGGGAGAGTATTTGGGGATCACATGGGGTTTCCATTTTTGTTTTGTAAGGAGTCACCCTATTATCTCCCAGGGAGGCTGCACCAAATTGCATTTCCACCAACAGTGGAGCAGTTAGTTCCCTTTTTTCTGTATCTTTGCCAACATTTGTTGTTAACATTCTTTTTGATGGTGGCCATTCTCCCCGGGGTGAACGAACGACATGGGCTTCGTTGTGATCCCCCTGTAAATTGAGTGCACTAGATCATGCCCCAGGACAAAATATGTTAATGCTCAAACTCTCATCAACGATTGGCTGAATAAAACATTGTGGTCGTGACATTTATACCATTGCCCCATTTTATACAATCTTTAAATTTGTCTTTACTATATATTAAATGCAATCATGGTCCATAGTTGAGCTTGTTCATTCTCTCAAAGTTTAAATAATTGACCCTCACCGGTGGCACAACAGGTTAGGACACAGCACTGAAAGCTGGCCGCAGCTACTTCAGTGTGAGTTGACCCCTGGCCTGGGAGGTGACCCCCATGGCTCGGCAGACCTCTCCCATCTCGCCCGCTGCTCCCCTCAGCAGTGTACGTCATCGATCTGCCTGTTCTGCTCCCCACTCTGTCTCTGTTTAATCCTCTCACCTCCCCTGCACCTCTGGCCTATACCCCAGTTCTGTGTGAATAAATAAGTCTTAAAAAAAAAAAGTTTAAATAACCACAGTTCTTGTAAGAACTATATAGAGATGTACCAACACTTTATTTTTCATTCAAATTATGTGTGTGTGTGTGTGTTTTATTGTAAGTATTTGGGTGCTCTAATCCTAATCCCAGAGAAAATCTTTCTTTTGAGTTTCTCATTTACACTCCAAATGACATTCCTTGTGTATGTAATTAATAAATGATAAAATAACCCATTTTTTTTACTAAATGCAGAATTAGCAGTGACACAGCTCCTTCTGTGGAGTAGAAGACCACTCTTTGTATGGGTTTCTTCCAGTTTCTGCATCCATGTTACCAACTATACAATGTGAAAATGTGATACACTAAGATTAATACTTGCTATTAAGATGTAACATGTGAAGAATATAAACCAAATATAGTTTGTACTATCAACTTCTTGTATATATTCAAAATAACATAAGAATCAGGATATGGAAAAATTAGAAATTCACAGAATACACCATTGCTTTAAAATATAGTCATGACATAAGTTTTTTTTTAAAATTCCTAAATGAAAACATTTCTCTAGAATGTGAGTGCATTCATAACCCACTAGACTGGCATATTTGTGTTCATCACTCCAGAGATAATGTAAGCACTTAGGTATTCTGCATATGAGTTTTTTCCAAAATACAAATGAAGGCAATTATTGTCAAAAAAAAAAAAATCCCATATTTACCAGTGATTTTATTGCATAAAACCTGTGTGTAAAAGTACAGTTTATTAAACATACCTACATCTTTGTCTTCATATTTTATGACTAATTGCATATGTATAAATATTTTTAAATTCAGAAAAAAGATTGAATACATGGCCATTAGAAAGTATTCGAAAAAGAAAAAGAATGTGTATATCTAACAAACAAGACAGCTCATTTCTAAATTGATTTTGATAGTTGAAGATGACTCTGTCATACATGACAGTAAGATTTTAAGAGTTCTTTAAACACAAGGAGAGAATTCGCCCTTATATATATTATAAAGCTTATTTCCTTTTAAGAAATATTAATTTCTGCCTCTTAAAATCCTTGATAATTTTTTGTAGAAAATTCAAACATGTTCTAGATAAAATGTTCTGAAATTTTCATTCTATAAAAGACTGTCTTTTTGTTTTTACCATTACTAAGATATTTCTTCACTTTCCAAAGGGTAACCATATTCATGCATCAGAATATTATTGTTCTCAATGTCATTCTCAAAACAGATATGTGTCTATTCATTAAAGCAGATACAGGGAGAGAGAGAGACATATCCAGGCAAATAATTGTTCATTCTTAAACATTTTGTTCATGTGGCATTTTTTTTTAAAAAGAGAGGATAATATATGAGAAGTACAGACTGACTTGTTTACAATTTGCATTAAATATAAGCAGAAATTTAGATCAAGAAGAAGTAAAATGGGGTAGAAATGTAATTAATGTTATGGCCCTTATTTCAATATTTCTCGAGTGCCTTGAGAAGAGTACAGTTTTGTGACTAAGTCAGTAAAGGCTTGTTTAACTTGTTTGTTCCTCAAAGAATAGATAAATGGGTTCAACATGGGGCAGATGGAAGTATTTAATAGTATAATCCCTTTATTTGTGGCCACGTCATCTTTTGCTGAGGGTTTAATATAGATAAAGATGCAGCTGCCGTAGGAGATAGAAAGCACAATCATGTGGGAAGAGCAGGTGGAAAACGCCTTCTTCCTTTGCTGAGCTGATGGGAACCTCAGGATTGTTCTGATGATATAAACGTAGGACAAAACCACACACACGAGAGTCAGGATGAAGATCAGCACTGAACAGATAACAACCATCTGCTGTAAGAGCCACGTATCTGAGCATGAGATCTTCATCAGAGGATGAGCATCACAGCCAAAGTGGTCGATGGCATTGGAGTTGCAGAATTCCAGGCCCAATAACAAAATAAACAGTGGCAACATCAGCAACAAAGTCACCATCCAACAACCTATGACAAGCCTTCTGCAGACCCTGCGGTTCATGATGGTCACATAGTGCAGGGGTTTGCAGATGGCCACGTACCGGTCATAGGACATGACGGTCAGGAGAAAAAATTGTGTTATTGCAAACACATATATAAAATATAGTTGACTTAGACAAGCGCTGTAGGTAATGGTCCTGTCACCTGTTGATAGACTGTATAAGTACCTGGGAATGCAGGAAGAAGTGTATGAAATTTCTAAGAAGGAAAAATTTTGGAGAAAGTAATACATGGCAGTTTTAAGGTGGGAATCCACAAATATGAGGAGGATGATGGTCATGTTCCCTGTTATGCTCAGCAGGTAGGCGATGAATAGAAATACGAAAGTCAAGATCTGCAGTTGTGGGTCATCTGTTAGCCCCAGGAGGATGAAAGTGTTTATGGCTGTGTGGTTTCTCATTCCTGGCTCCTGACTTCCTCTCAGACTGGGAGGGAAACTGAGAGAAATGAAGCTGAAGACAAAAGGAAAGAACATTCTCTTCATAAGGAAAAGTCAAGTTGGAAAAGCCAAGTCATATAATTCATTTAACTTCATGAAGTCATTTCAAAAGCATGCTTTGGCTCCTCTGACTGTCACTTGAATGGTTTGAAATCTTGGATCCCAAACATTACAAGCACAACATAACAAGAATTACATTTTACATGCAATCTGGGTAAGATGTGTGCGCACATAACACATGCAACTGCATGTCAGAACCAAATTTTCAAGATTTAAGCAACCCCTTGCTTCCCTTCTCTCATGCATCTTTTTTTCTAAGATTTATTTCTGTGTATACAGATGAGGTACAGGCCAGAGATGCAGGGGCAGTGAGAGGATTCACCAGAGACAGAGTGGGGAGCAGAACAGGCAGATCGACGAAGTACACTGCTGAGGGGAGCAGCGGGCGGGTCAGGAGAGGTCTGCCGTGCCATGTGGGTCAGCTCTGGGGCAGGCGGGGATCGAACTCATGCTGCCGTGGCTTTAGCTTCTTAGTGCTGTGCTTTAACCCGCTGTGCCACCAGGAAGAGCCCTCATGCATCTCTTAATTTATAACATCCCTGCTCCGCCTGGAGGCTCACCCTGGGGCAGCCATTGCGAACTCTACCCCACCACCACATAAAACCACCAGTTATCTGAGCCAACATCTCCTCATATCCAGTATCACCTCAAATTTTGTCTTAGAAGTCAATTTGAGATCTTGCACCCTACACAGCAGGAACCTGGGCTTAACTGAGAAAATACCTACAACTCTATGAGGAACAGGCAAATATTCCTCACTATACCATATGCTAAAAATATTTATGTCCTTTTCTCCTGGGATCCCCTTGATAGGATTATTACAGCAATTTAAATTTGCTGCTGTTTTTACTTCTCAGTCAATACTAAGATTCTCATTTAGACAGTTTTCGAGTGTTCATTGCTGACCTTCTTTAGATAGACTTATCTAGAGTATGTTTCAGCTTAGTCACCTGTGTCGAGAGAACAGGAATGAAAACATTCTCATACTGTTAGGTCAAATGCATCAAGAATTGATGGAAGGATGTCAAGAACACACTGTAATGAGAGAGCAAGAAAGTGACTCTGGAAAAGGTCTCTCAACCAGGGGACATCCAGGAATTCCTTCAGTAGAGGTTGGATGAGACAGGTGGGCAACAGCCTGCAGAATTGTGGTTCTACATGTGGTGTCTATCGTGGGGCCTCCACCAACTTTCACTGGGGGGTGTCAAAAAGGAAATAAGGAAACATTAGACAAGTTCTGGGCTTCTTCCCCTAAGGAAAGTATGCAAGGAAAATAACAACAGAAAATGCCAGCTGTTTCTATGACATAGAGGAAAAAGCATTTGAATTTTCATAACATTTTGCATCCTCATGATCAATACATAACGAGAACTTATTACTCATACATTTTCATAAAAGACTATGCTTAGATTTTCCTGGAGAAAATTCACATTTGGGGGACTTTCCTTCTTTCCACTTTCCTTCTTTCAGGTTTTAGGTTAGATGCTAGCTAGATCAACCTTTCTGTTTCCTATTGCCACTGCAGCCTGTGAATCTCACTGTTACAATGTTGGGAAATTTTGTTTTTAGAACCTTGTGTGTCCAGCAGCAAGCTTACTTCCAGGACACACTGTTATCCTTCAAAGTCTGCGAAATGTTAAGAATGGTTTCATATTTGCCTATTCAACCAAGGTCATGATATCTTTTTAAACTACTTTAAATGACGTATAGAAAGGTGTTTTAGTTGAGTCTGACATAAAAATACACCAAAGATTGTATAAACCTTGTCGATAAATGTGAACACAAATCTCTACATTACTTTGGTGTGTACTGATTGCAGGAACATGGATAATTCTGTCCCTTTTTCATCTTCTGAAATTAACTGTATTATCTCACTTTGGCCAGTTTCCACAATAACACCTGATTCCTGGATATTTTAATGACTAATGAGAGAGTCACACAAATACTTGCAGTTACTAAGTTAAAATACCTATTCCTGGCCCTCCCTGGTGGCGCAGCGGGTTAAAGCACAGCACTGAGAAGCTAAAGCCACTTCCGCATGAGTTCGATTCCCGCCTGCCCCGGAGGTGACCACATGGCGTGGCAGACCTCTCCTGACCCGCCCGCTGCTCCCCTCAGCAGTGTACTTAGTTGGTCTGCCTGTTCTGCTCCCCACTCTGTCTCTGGTGAAGCCTCTCACCCTCCGCAGCTCTGGCCTGTACCCCAGTTCTGTACAAATAAATAAATAAATCTTAAAAAAAAAAAATACCTATTCCTGATTCCCTTTCTCCTTTATTTTCCTCTTCCTCCTCATCCACTCGATCCATAAATTGCTCTAAAACTTAATGTTAGCACATCAGGACAAAGAGCAACACCCAAGATGGCCAGTGGTTTTTCTTACCTGTATTTGCACAGGTGAATTTTCATAACTTTCCATGACTGCCACTCCTGAATAATGACGACCTCAGGAACCCTACAATCCTGTACACCAGGCAGTAGATACTTTTACATTTCTTTCTCACCATGAGTTTCATTAATAAGATGGGATGTTTTGAAAATAAAGGATCCAAGTCTCTGCTTTTTCAACTGTCACAAGCTTAAAAAGCACTGAAAATATCATTAGCTTATAATATGAAATTTTAAGTACTTGCTATAAATTACACTCACAAAAATTCTGAATTTGTATTTTCTGATTCTTAAAAAATTTTGGTTCATTGTCACCTAACAATAGACACTATCAAGCTCCCATCTATCAGACAAGAGTGGGTTATAGGGACCATTGTGTCAAAGGAGCCTGTTCACATTTAGGAGAAGTAATAGTTAGCTAATAATTGGGAGCCTTTTTGATCCCAAAAATGATCTCCCAGTTCAACTGAACCTTCTGAAACAAAATAAGAAAATTCTCTTATATATCTTTTATATATTTCCCATCATTCTCATTTTTGCACAATGTTGCTTTCTCCTCTCACTGATCCCTCGGGACTCCTCTAGGTCCCTGCTCAGTGCATGTCCCAGATTCTACACCATGCCATCCGAGCCATCAATACCTGTTTGCTGTGTACCCAGATATGATACAGGCTTTGGTAAAGTAAAGGAATTCAAGTATATTTTCTATTAGTGTGTTTCCAGGAGTATTTACTTTTAATTAGCTTAGTGAATTACAGGAACAAGATTGTGGTAAACTTGGCATTTATAATGAGGGAAAATAGAGCTATATTTTTCCATAAATTATCACTTTGAAAACTTTACACCAGGGGGTAGGTCACTTCTGAATGTCCATCATATTATTCTGTTCCAAGGGTGCTCTGACATGGCCCAGCCTCCTGTCTTGAGGCCTACAAGGTACACTTTGATCCTACTAGTCCTGCTATGTAGAAGAGTGAACAGGAACTGACCTAAATCTTTACCGATGCAACAAATATTTCCAATGAACTTAGTCAAATTGCATTTACTTTTCACATTTATAGAAAATAAGAACATCAGAAATGACTCATTTACTTACCATTAATCATTCTAATTTTTAAAGGAGAAACCTGGTATTTTGCAAGAACAAGTAAATAGAATGTTAAGGGAAAACATTGAGATTTACAAACAAAAACATACTTACTCTCCTGAAAGACAAAAGTGGCTTTCGTTGAGTATGCAGTGGTGAGAGTCTCAAGATGAAAGTGAAAGTGTGAGGAGAGTCGGTCTGTCCCTGAATGGCCCAGCAAAGAGCTGTGCGTGTTTCCACCACATCTGGGAATATCTGTGACAGCAGGTCTCCATGATTCCCGCACAGACTCTCTTTGCTGCCCTCTCCACCGCAAGTCTGGGACACAGCGTCTGTATCTAAGACTCTGCAAAACACTAATTCTAAAAGTTTACAAATGTAAGGAGATTTTTATAAGTTTCAGAAAGATCATTCGTGATAACTCAGGACATAAATTTCAAACAATGAATTTAGAAGTTTCGTCATCTGCCTTTTGTGGCCATGCAAGGACCATCTGGGTGAGTCAAGGGCCCTTTGTGATCAACGTGAAAACTCGATAATGGCTCTAAGGAGAAGTGAATGTTGGCACAGCCCTGCAGGACGTCAGAGGGAGCAGTGTCCTTGGGGACGATGATGCAACAACTTTGCCCTGATGAGAAAACCAAATTCTGGATCAGATTTCTACTCAGATAAGAAACTGAACAAAAAAAATAAAAGAGTTTGATATCTAATTTCATGGCAATACATATCACACATGTGTCGTGTTTATATAGTTATAAGTAAAAAAGTAATACTATTTTCCTTATTCATATAGATTTGCATCATCATTTTTCTACAAAATGTAGTCCATACCATAGGAGAAGATAGAGAACAGTGAGGCTAAAAGTATTACCCAACTCTAATACTCAGAAAAACTTTCAAGTCTTGAAAATAAGGCAAGTGACTGTTCACACACTATCACTGCAGACAGGTGCAGCCGAAGAGCACAAGGAAAATGCACTTGTATTTCACCTTACCATTTCCTGTTTGCTTAATGGCCAGGTACCATGACATTAGCCATAAATTATTTTTAATATCGTTTAATAGAAATCATCAGACATCAATTACTACTCTCCATGATGACTGTACCAATACTTCCCCACCAACAGTGCACAAAGGTTCTTTTTCACATTTTCTCTCACCCTTGTTTCTTATCTTTTATCATTAGGATAATTGATGCAACACTGATTGAGAATCCTGTGCATATTTTTGGAATATAGAACCACACCCCTACAAATGCATGTTGTCAAACCACACCCACCACCAAAGCCACAAGAGTCCATGCACTGCTTTAGACTCTCTCCCTACATAGCTCCCACCCTCGCCTCCTGGAAACAGCAATTCCCCGGTCAGACTCCAAGGGTTCGTTTGGTTTGGCTTAATCTTTGCCTTTCCTGGTTCGTATGTTTCATGTACGAGTGAAATCATCCAGTACTTGTTTCTCTGTTCTAACTTGTGTGCTTAGCACAGTCCCTCCAATTTCATGTATATTGTAGCACATGGCAAGATTACATATTTTTCAGAGCTCTGCTGTATTCCCTTGTTTATATCCACCATATCTTCTCTATCCACCCATCTCTTTTTGGTTATTGTAATAACTTGGTTATTGTAAACAATGTGACAATGAGTATGGGACATTATATATGTTTTCAATGAGTGTTTTTATGTTCTTCACTAGATACAGATTGCTGGATCATGTGGTATATCAATCCTTAATATTTCGAGAAACCTCCATACAGTTTACCACAGAAACTGCACTAATTTACATTGCCAACATCAGTACATCAAGCTTCCTTTTCCTCCACACTCTCACCACCATTTGTTGTTTCTGGACTTTTTGATAAGGGCTGCTGTCCAGGGCGTGAGGTGGTATCACATTGTGCCTTTAATTTGCATTTCCCTGATGGTAAGTGATGATGAACGTTTTTTCATCTGCCTGTTTGGCACCTACATATCTTTTTTGAACAAGAGTCTACTCAGCTCTTTTGTCCATTTTTATATTTGGTTATTTGTTTCGCTATTGATGATTTGCATGAGTTCTTTGTAGATTTTTGATATTAGCTCCTCATCAGATGTGCAAACACTTTCTCCCTTTTGGTAGAATGTCTTTTTAATTATATTTTCTCTGAAAGGAATGCTCCTACACTGCTGGTGGGAGAGCAAACTGATCCACCCACTATGGAAAGCTGTGTGGAGGTTCCTCAAACTACTAAAAATAGTGTTTTCATATGATCCAGCAATTCCACTCCTAGGAATCTATCCAAAGAACACAAAAATATTAATTCAAATGGATATCTGTACCCATATGTTTACTGCAGCACAATTTATAATAGGCAATGTGTGGAAACATCCCTAAAAGAGATGCCTGTATTGAAAAGATGTGGTATATTTACACAATGGAATATTCCTCAGCAATCAAAAAGGATAAACTCCTACCATTCAGAGTGACATGGATGGAGCTGGAAGGGATTATGCTCGGTGAAACAAACCATAAATTAAAAATATACATCAAAAAAATTATATATATACACACACATATATATATATATACACATACATATACATATATATATATAAATCATGTGGTCTCGCTTATAGGAGGTTAGGAGGTATGTAGAGGAACCAAATCAGGGAAAAAATTAATTACAAAAAAGTGAAAATCAAAATCATTAGGCAACTATAGATCAGAGATTGTCTATAGGCAAGGAGGAGAGTCATGGATCAGGACAGGGGTGGGAAAAGCAAAGAGGACCATGGTGACGGTGCACAGGGGACTCGGTGGTGGGAATTTCACAAAGAATTCATAAATTATACAAATAAAAGGATGATGTAACACATATATTTTAAATAATAATTTATGCAGTTTAATAGGATGTCTTTTTGTTGTGATGACATTTTCTTTCACTGTGCAAAACTTCATAGTCGCATTTACTTGTACTTTTATTTTCTTGGTCATTAGAGTGGGTCCCCAAACATCTAAGTCTCAGATATCAAGGAATGTTTCATCTCCATTTTCATTATATATCATGTAGTTTGGGGCCTTACATATTTGTCCTTAATCTGTTCTGCATAAACCTTTCTGAATGGTGTGAGGTGCTTTCATTCTTCCGTATGTGACTGTTTCCTTTACCATGCTACATTGTATGTTCTTAGCTCTCTATTGTAGCTTCCTTGTCCATACCCAAGCAGGGTTCTTCTGTCCTCCAAATTATGGCCTGTTGATTTGTGTGCTGTTTTTATTTCCATATCTTACTGTTTTCATGACTATTACTTGTAGTTTATTTTTAATTAGAAAGCCATGATACCTCTATTTGTCTTCCTTTTCCCCAATTGTCTTTGCTACTCAGGGTCTTTGTAGTTCCCAATAAATTTCCTGATTTTTTTTTTCTTGGTTCTAGTATTCAGAAGACCACCATTGGGATTCAACTGGCTTTTTATATTGCTTGATGTAATATCATCATTCTTGTGATGCTAATTCTTCCAATAAATCATCACAGGTTATTTCTCCACTCCTTTCTATTTCTTTTAACAGTGTTATATTTTCAGAATACAGGTCATTCATTTTTTTGGTTAAATATTTTTCAAGATATTTAATTCTTTATATGATTATAATTAGAATTCCATTCCTGGTTTCTTTTTTCTGCTGGATTACTATTTATATATCAAAATATCTATTTTATGTTAATTTTGTGATCGGCTACTCTTTTTACTGGAATTTTTGGAATTTTTTTACACATATGACCATATCACCAAATAATGTAGTTATAACTCTATTGAACAATAATGGAGTATATATCCTTATCAAATTAGAGGAAAAGTTTTCCATTTTTCACCATTTTGTATGTTTGCTTAATTTCAGTACATTTTTTGTGCAGCAAGACAGTCTCAACCGACAGTATAGGTATTCTATATTAAAAAATATCTATAGTTGCCATTCCATGAAAGGAGATCTAATCCGAGCTCAGGAGAAACAATTACACAATAATCACTGCTCTTTAAACAGGAATTGACCCTTTTGAGACAAATTGGGAAAGCACTTAATCCCTCAGGACCAGCTATCTCATCTAGACTCAAAGGAGTGTTTGAGATTCTGCATCATTTTCACCTTCAAATAATCAGAACCTTCTTCAAGTTTTTGCATAGATATTATCAATGATAAAAGTAAAAACTTTGGCCCTCCCTGGTGGCGCAGCGGGTTAAAACACTGCACTGAGAAGCTAAAGCCACTTCCACATGAGTTCAAATCCCGCCTGCCGCGGAGGAGACCACATGGTGAGGCAGACCTCTCCTGACCCGCCCGCTGCTCCCCTCAGCAGTGTACTTCGTCGATCTGCCTGTTCTGCTCCCCGCTCTGTCTCTGGTGAAGCTTCCACCGCCCCTGAGCCTCTGGCCTGTACCCCAGTTCTGTATGTACAAATAAATAAATCTTAAAAAAAAAAAAAAGTAAAAACTTTGATACGTTAGAATATTGCTTGATATCATTTCAAGCAATAACACTGTGTGAACATTTTAAGAATTAACATCTGAAGGCTAGAAATCAAACAAATTTTACTATCAACTTCTTACATAAATTCAAAATAACATATAAGTTAAGATCAGGAGATAAAAACATAGGGAAGCAGGAACTAGACCATCACTTCAAAATTTAGTCATGATATAAATTCCTTTTCTTCAATTTCTAATTGAAAACATTTTTCTAAGTTGTGAGTACATTTGTAATCCACTAGACCAGCACCAATAATTGTGTTCATTACTCTAGAGAAAATAAAGGCACTTAGGTATTCTGCATCTGAATCTTTTTTAGAATATAAACAAAGGCAATTACTGGCAAAAATAACACAGATTTATCTTGGTTTTATTGCATAAAATCCTGTATGTACAGGCTCAGGCTTTATTAAATCCACCAGTCTTTGCCTCCATATTTTAGGATTAATTGCATAAGTATCACTACTATTACATTCAGAAAAAAAAGACAGTCAAGCTGGTCACTGGGAAGACATAATTCTTTGCTCTTTGACTATCAGTTTGCCACATAAAGTGAAGGACTTTTTTTTTTCTTTTCCAGATTGTAACATCTGAGAATTACACCTTTCATTAATGAATGATAAATCGTGGGCTGTTAATCCCCTGAAAGTAGATATGGTGGGGGAGGGGAGGAGGACACTTTTAGTTAATAAGTGACAGAGCAACTTTAGACAGAGGCAAGACCAAAGAAAAAACAAATTACTATTCTGTACTGTCATAATGTGTGAATTGATAGACTGAGAAAATTAATAAAATATTAAAAGTAAAAATTTTGGTCTGGAAAGGGTTTTTTTTTTAGATATTTGTATAAAGGAACATACCCAGAGTAGAAGGTTTCATAAGACAGATAAACTAAAAAAGGGAAAAGGTTTAAGGTTACTTTTTTTGAAATAATGTTCACAAAGATTACATGCTGAAATAATGGAGTCCGTTCACATTCCCCTGAGCTAAATATATATAATAAACAAAACAGCTAATTTCTAAAATGATTTTGATTTTAATAATTGAAAACTACTATTTCATATATGATAGTAAGATTTTAATTGCTCTTTGAACACTCAGAAAGAATTCACCCTATTCATATTATAAAATTCATTTTCATTTTAAGAAATATTAATTACTAATTGACTAAAAATCCTGGATATATAAACTTTTGTAATGAAAATTTAAATATGTTAAAAACTAGATAAATGCTCTAAAATCAAACTGGCAGAAACTGCATTATAGTTTACCATTTCTAAGATATTTCTTCAATTTCCAAAGGGAAACCATTCTCATGAGCTCAGAATATTGTTCTCAATGTCATTCTCAAGCAGACATGTCTGTTCAGTTAAGCAGGTAAAAGAAGGGGTAGATACACATATCCAGACAGATAATTGCTGATTCTTAAAAATTTTTGTTCATGTGACATCTTTTAAAAAAAGAGAGGATAGTATATTAGAAGAAGTACAGTTTAGAAGTAGAAACAGATCAAGAAGTAAAATGGTGTAGAAGAAATGTAAGTAAATATTATTATGGTCCTTACTTCAATATTCCTCTGATGCCTTGAGAGGGGTACAATTTTGTGATTAAGTCAGTAAAGGCTTGGATGACTTGTTTATTCCTCAGAGTATAAATAAATGGGTTTAACATGGGGGAGATGGAAGTGTTCAATAGTATAATCCCTTTATTCATGGCCACGTCATCTTTTGCTGAAGGTTTGGTATAGATAAAGATGCAGCTGCCGTAGGAGATAGAAAGCACAATCATGTGGGAAGAGCAGGTGGAAAACGCCTTCTTCCTTTGCTGGGCTGATGGGAACCTCAGGATTGTTCTGATGATATAAGCATAGGACAAAACCACACACACAAGAGTCAGGATGAAGATCAGCACTGAGCAGATAACAATTGTCTGCTCTACGAGCCCAGTATCTGAGCATGCGATCTTCATCAGAGGCTGAGCATCACAGGCAAAGTGGTCGATGGCATTGGAGTCGCAGAACTCCAAGCCCAGTACCAAAATGTATACTGGGAAAATCAATGACAAAGTCATCATCCAACAGCAGAAGACAAGCATTTTGCAGACCCTGCGGTTCATGATGGTCACATAGTGCAGGGGTTTGCAGATGGCCACGTACCGGTCATAGGACATGACGGTCAGGAGAAAAAATTGTGTTACTGCAAACACATATATAAAATATAGTTGGCTTAGACAAGCACTGTAGGTAATGGTCCTGTCGCCTGTTGATAGATTGTATAAGTACCTGGGAATGCAGGAAGAAGTGTATGAAATTTCTAAGAAGGAAAAATTTTGGAGAAAATAGTACATGGCAGTTTTAAGGTGGTTATCCACTAACACGAGGAGGATGATGGTCATGTTCCCTGTTATGCTCAGCAGGTAGGCGATGAATAGAAATACGAAAGTCAGGATCTGCAGTTGCGGGTCATCTGTTAGCCCCAGGAGGATGAAGGTGTTTATGGCTGTGTGGTTTCTCATTCCTGACTCCTGACTTCTTCTCAGACTGGGTGGGAAACTGAGAGAAATGAAGCTGAAGACAAAAGGAAAGAACATTCTCTTCATAAGGAAAAGTCAAGTTGGAAAAGCCAAGTCATATAATTCATTTAACTTCATGAAGTAATTTCAAAAGCATGCTTTGGCTCCTCTGACTGTCACTTGAATGGTTTGAAATCTTGGATCCCAAACATTACAAGCACAACATAACGAGAATTACATTTTACATGCAATCTGGGTAAGATGTGTGCGCACATAACACATGCAACTGCGTATCTGAGCCAAATTTTCACGATTTAACCAACCCCTGGCTTCCCTTCTCAGGGGTCTCAATGAGTATTAGTGTCATTAAGTCAATATTATAATTGCTAACTAGTCATGACCAGTGGATTGGCAATAAGAGAATTGCTTCAAGATTCCTTCAGCAACAATATAGTCTAGAGACCGTTGGATCATCCACACATTTTCAAAAGCTTACTCAATCATTTAACCTGTGAAATAGATAACAGCTGTGACTGTTTCCACAGATAATCACTGGTGAACACTAGGAGGTGCTTTTTTCCCCAAACTTTCTCATATTCACTAACTAAAATTAGCTGCATTTCATCGACCGGCTGCAGCCTTTTCCCCTGGGTGACTCTAAGCGCCTGGCGCAGACATTCCTCTTCCATCTGCTGCTGTGTGGAGGACTCTACCCCACCCCCGCCCTGTGTGAAGCCTCCAATCACTCGTGACATCACACACCCAGGATCGCCTGACTCATATGCGCTATGAATACTTGAGTTTGATGCTTTAGCTTGATTTCCCCTGATGATCCTTTTTTATCTTTGGTGCAAAACAGAGAGATTTTTTCTTCACAAATGAAGGATGAATTCAGGAGAGAATGTCCTTCTGAACTTGTGACAACAGACATGATCCTTATTGATTAATGATTTCTGTTTTATTTGACTCACTCAAACATTGCTTCTCTTCTTTATCAAGTCATTGCCATTTTTATTATTGTGAAAGTATTAAATGGTCAAATTTAAATTTAAAATTTTTCCATAATTTTCTCTAATTTCAAATTTCCACTTTAGTTCTTAACTCTCTATGATATAGATTCTAGAGAGACCAGTACATTTAAAAAAAAATCTATGTATTTATTTAAATTTAAATGAAGTATACTCGCTTTATTTAACTTTTTTTTTATTAGACACCATTAACCCCACTTTATATATTCTGGATTGTTTCTTCCCTGATATCCTAATAGTGGTGTTTTTTTTTTATTTCTGATTTAGCCTTTATAGGTCTTTTCCCTAACTGCCTTTACAACATTAAAATTGCTCACATTTCACCCTCACTTCCTTTGGGACATTCTTTAACCGCCTGTGCTCTACCTTTGTTCTTTTACCTTTTATGTTTAAAATTTGACACAGAACCGATTCACTCATTATCATTCTGAAACATGAATCTGCATTTTCAGTTCTGTCCAGTTACACAGCTGGTTGTGAGTTCCGCTCTCTTCGCCACTGGTGCTCTTGTCTCACTCTTTACGCTCCACAGAACCAAAAACCAACAATCATTGCTCCATTTCACAGCTGAGGTCCTGTCATGTCACCTACGCTCACGCCCACTTCCCAAAGCAATTGACAGGACCATGTTCGCGCTTAGTTTTGCCACGTCCATGATTCTACTTTGAGAAATGTTTTAGGTGATTTGCTTTTCTTTTCCTTTTTTCAGTTTATTAGTTGTGGTTGTGGAGTTGTAGAGGCAGTCTTTTAAAGCATGTCACACTGTAATAAGCAACCACTTTCTATGGACTGTCTGCACAAAAGCCACCTTCAGAGTCTTCGCCATTCTTGTCCTCCCAGTTCTAATGCTGATTTATGTGACTCTTGATGACTTTTTCTCAGATTTTGTCTTAGGAGTCATTTGAATCACATGCACTCTGCACAGCAGGGCTTGACTGAGAAAAAAAAATGCCTATGACTCTGATACTTTACTGAAACCAAAGACTAGAATATTGCAAAAATAAAAAAATGAAATCTATGAACAAAAACATACTTACTCTCCTGAAAGTCAAAACTGGCTTTCGTTGCAGTCATGAGAGTCTGAAGATGAAAATGAAAGTGTGAGGGGAGTCAGCCTGTCCATAAACGGCCTGTCATGGGGCTGTATGTATTTCCACATCTTTCGGAACATCCGTGACAGTAGGTATCCACACGCAGAACCTGGGGGTACCCACTTCCACTGTAACTTTTGGAAAGATTCCTTGTACCTTAGGACTAGAATAAAGGCACTTAGTTAAAAGTCTGACAAATGCAAGGAGATTTCCATGTTCCAGAGGCAATTCCTAATATCTCAGGACACAAATTTTACACAATAAATATGGCAGTTTCATCATCTGTTTTTTATGAACATGCAAGGACCATCTGGGTGAATAAAGGGCCCAAAGTGCAAACATGATAATGACCCTAAGGAGAAGTGAATGTTGGCAAAGACCTGCAGGACGTCAGTGGGAGCAGTATCCTCAGGGACGATAATGCAACAACTTTGTCTGAGGAGAAAACAAAATTCTGGTATGATTTCTACTCAGATAAGAAACTGAACAAAAATTTAATATCAAATTTACAGAAAAATATATCTGTTACAGGGCATCCCAGTGTGAACTGGGCCTCCTGTCTATGGGACCTCACCTGTGTGCTTAAAATTCAGTTATACTGCAGGCGCACACAACAGGGTCAAAATGGGTTTATTTACAAAAGGTGAACAGAACAGGAAACAACAACTGGAATATTTTACCGGCTGGGCTGACTTGGAGCTCTGGTAACAAACTAACTGTAAAGCCCCCAGTCACGCAGTCTGGAGAGCCATTTCCCGAGCAAGAGACGCAATGGCGCCCTATTTAACCCCCAAAGTCCCAGAATGCTGCTGAGCTCCACCCCTGGGTCCTCGCAGTTCTCTCCATGGTACTGCTGGGAGTTGTAGTTTCCAATCACTGGAGCAGGGGGTGGAGTCCAGGAAACTGGAGTAGGAGGTGGAGTAGGGAGACTCCACAGGAGTCTGCAGAGTTCCTTTAGGACAGTCCTTGATTTTAACATCATTAATCCGTACTACATCTCTGGAGAAGTTTCACCATTTACTTGTTTGACGGTAAAGTTAACTAAAATGTTCATTTGTAATGGTCATGACGGTCAGTTTAAACAAATTCTTTGAATTCACCTCCATGTGGAGAAAATTTCCAAGAGCAGTGGATTGCTCATCTTCATTATAGACTCCTGGGTCTCTGCTTAGCAAATGAGCTTGAGCATAAACCTGTGGTTCACACTGGCTGTGGCCACACGTCCTGGGAGGACACAGGTTTTCTCAGAGACAGGACGGCTTGCACCTTCCTAACTTCTTTTTCTGAGTGCTACATGCTGTCTGGTTATTGGCATAACACTGCCCAAAGCATCATGTTCAGCATCAAATATTAACTCCCATTATTCAACTTTGAACTCACCACAAAAAGGTCCAATTTTTTCCATCAACACACAATTACACTTTCACCCTATTTGCCCATCCTCTACTACCCCTACATCACATGATGTTTATAAAAATAAATGTGTTTAGGATGTACTGTTTTTTTTAATATATTCATTGCAAACCTGCACTTCATGGCCCTCCCTGGTGGCGCAGCGGGTTAAAGCACAGCACTAAGAAGCTAAAGCCACTTCCGCATGAGTTCGAATCCCGCCTGCCCCGAAGAAGACCACATGGCGTGGCAGACCTCTCCTGACCCGCCTGCTGCTCTCCTCAGCAGTGTACTTCGTCGATCTGCCTGTTCTGCTCCCCACTCTGTCTCTGGTGAAGCCTCTCACCCTTCGCATCTCTGGCCTGTACCCCAGGTCTATATGAATAAATAAATCTTTAAAAAAAAAAAAACCTGCACTTCACAATACTGACTTGTTCTATCAGACTTTGCTGGATTGCAGGATGTCTGCCTGCTCATTTGTGCCACTCACCATCATGTGTTAATTTCTTCCCCAAAACTCCCTCATACTCACAGTCAGACACAGAGTCCTACCAGTTCCTTAACCCTATCAAGTTGACCCATGGAACAGTACAGTTCCCTTTCTCTTTGTGGGACATAGCTCATAACGTATCTTACAGCTGCTATTGTCATGGTGTCCTCCACCCTCACTCCCTAGTCTGTGCTGGTCACCTGCGCATGCTCAGGGAGGTTCATGCGTCCATATACATGGTCTGTTCAGAAAACAGCCTCCATGGTCCCCTAATGGAAGATTCTGGTACAGTAGATAAATTCATGTGAATTTTAAGTCAAGAAAGGAAGAATTGCTCTGGATTGTTACATGCAGCTTTGCTGCTCAAACAAAATTGGCTGGTCAGAACCTGGTATCTGGACACGCCGAAATATACGGTTTATTTAGACAACATTGCCTCATAGTAAGTCAGACAAGTATTTTAAGCACCTTACTGCCAGTCAGAAGTAAGCAGGCTTAACCCTGCGCCCTGGTATCTGACGGGCTGGAATTAACAGCCTTAGTAGTTTTTTCCCATTTCTCTGAGGCGCTGGCTTGGCAGCATTTTTGCTACTCAACCTCCTACATTCCGTCAGTGCAAAATTACATGCAGCGATAAGAATAAGACGTTGTAAATACCACAAAAGCACAGAACATAAACGCTACCTTTTTACAATGAGTCACACTTTAAGTAATTTTTTCATTTTTATTTTTTATATATCTATTTACATTATTGTTCATTTTACAATGACTCAAGATTGCTCCCTCCCTCGCCTGTCAACACCACACCCCCCCACATTCCTCCTTCCTTCTGATGCCTCTCTGCACCACCCCCCATCTGATCTCTCTGATTTATAATTGTCTGGGTTTTTTTGTTTTGTTGTGCTGTATTTTATTTTGTATTGTATTGTAATAACAACATACTTTCCCTCTCTGACTTACTTGGCTCTCTTAAATCCTTCCTACAAAATGTTCCTAGAATACGAGAACATTCATAGCCAATTACACTCCCACTGACTGTTTTTCTGCATTCTGAAATGTAACACAGGAACCTCAACATGTGCATATAAAAATACTTTTAAATTTGATGGTGTATCGAAATATAAACTAAGGAAAATCTTATGGGAGTAAAACACATATTTACCAATGATTTTGTAGAAGTTGATTTTATTATTTCCTTTTTTGATTAAACATTTTAAATGACTTTATAGCATGTAAGCGCACAGAGTTTATTGCTATGCCATGATCTCACCTCACTGTATTTCTATTAATTAAATGAGTTTAGCAATCAGTGAGAACGTGTCTGAGCACAGGTCACTAGGAGACATAAGCTTTCCTCTATGACAATTATTTGGACACATTATGGTTAAGACTTAGTTTTCCTTTGCTAGAAATATCACCTAGAAACAAATCTTTGCATTCATTAATAAAGAAAACACTAGAAGCTGACCACATGAGAGTAGACAAAAGAAACATATTATGGTCACTCATTTGAGTCAATAAATAATGGAAATCACCGTGTAAATCAGACAATGTCAGATGCTTTGTTTGTGCCACGGTATTTAAGTAGAGATCAATTGTTGTTTCTCCATGCATAATTTTCTAATGGTAGAAGCAGAAAAACTAAGCTAAGACATAAAGGATGGATTTTTTGGTATAGAGTAGATGTTTTAAAACAGTTCAAAAAGGCAGCATATTGAGAGAAAGAGATCAAAGTGGGAAGATTTTATAAACCAATAGAAATCTTTAAAAAACAAAAAGTTTTGGATTTTGTTTACCTTGGAGTCCTTGTTCATGAAAAACTACATAGGGAAATAATACAGTGAGTCCATGTAAAGAAAAATAAAGCATTGCTATAGTTCACAAAAATAAGGTAGTTTGAAGATCTCATGTATTTCTCGTACATATGGTTTTAGAAGTTACATTCTAAAGTTTATTTCCTTCTTAAGAAATATTCACCATTAGAACCTTTTTAAAATAAAATCCTCAATAAAAAAGCATATGAAAACCTTAAAGGAGATTTTAAACTGTATAAAGATTTGACAAAATGGTCTCTGAAATTATCACCTGTAAGAGAGTATGATTATTTCATGTTCATTTTCCAAGAAGGCAATTCTGATTCCATAAATTCTGAGTGTTGTTTTATCAGGGCATTCATTCCGTTATATCTCTGCAGTTACTCATATATGTTGTTACATATATAAAAAGATCACCGCGTCTAAGTCATATTTTGTTCTTGTACCTTTTTCTAAATTTGAAAGAGGCCTAAAAGGGAAAGTTAACTCTTCTTTGATAGAGCTTTCTGCTTTGTGAGAGAAAGATAGATAAGAAAAAGCCCACAAATGGGGTAGAAATTTAAAGATTTTCTAGAATATTACTTCAACATTGCCCTAGGTCCCCAAGAGGGGTAAAATTTTATGACTAAGTCCTTAAAGGCTTGTATCACTTGTTTGTTCCTCAAAGAATAGATAAATGGGTTCAACATGGGGGAGATGGAAGTAGGTAACAGTGTGATCCCCTTATTCATGGTCATGTCATCTTTTGATGAAGGTTTAATGTAGATAAAGATGCAGCTGCCGTAGGAGATCGAAAGCACAATTATGTGGGACGAGCAGGTGGAAAACGCCTTCTTCCTTTGCTGGGCTGACGGGAACATCAGGATTGTTCTGATGATATAAGCATAGGACAAAACCACACACATGAGAGTCACGATGAAGATCAGCACTGAGAACCCAATGATCATCTGCTCTAAGAGCCACGTATCTGAACATGAGATCTTCATCAGAGGGTTCGCATCACAGGCGAAGTGGTCGATGGCGTTAGAGTCGCAGAATTCCAGACACAGTAACAAAATAATTAGTGGAAACATCATCAGCAAAGCGATCACCCAACAGCAGAAGACAAGCCTTTTGCAGACCCTGGGGTTCATGATGGTCACATAGTGCAGGGGTTTGCAGATGGCCACGTACCGGTCATAAGACATGACGGCAAGAAGAAAAAATTCTGTTATTGCAAACACATATGCAAAATATACTTGACTAACACAAGCATTATAGGTAACAGTCCTGTCGCCTGTTGATAGACTATACAAGTACCTAGGAATACAAGCAGTAGTGAATGAGATTTCTAAGAAGGAAAAATTTTGGAGAAAATAGTACATGGCCGTTTTAAGGTGGGAATCCACTAAAATGAGGAGGATGATGGTCAGGTTTCCAGTTATGCTCAACAGGTAGGCAATGAACAGAAGTATGAAAGTCAGAATCTGCAGTTGCGGGTCATCCGTGAGCCCCAGGAGGATGAAGGTGGTTATGGCTGTGTGGTTTCTCATCCCTGGTTCATGACTTGTTTCCAGTCTGGACCTAAAATTGGACAGGTTAGACTCAGAAAGGGAAAGATGATTCACTTACAAAAACAAGTAATATATTTATTAATGTCTCTTAAAATTACTATGGCTTCATGTCTCCCAGGTGACCTATGCTTTATGTCTCACCATAACAACTAAAATACAAGTTCAGTCCCAACCAGGAGGGACCCACAGAGCACAGCAGACCTCTCCTCTCTCCCTGCTGCTCCCCTCAGCAGTAGAATACAACGCCTGTTCTGCTCCCCACTCAGTCTCTGGGGTTCCTCTCACCCACACCTCTGGCCTCACCCCAGCTTCTCTATGCATAAATAAACAATTGTTTTTTAAAATTGTTTATGCCTTCTACTCTTGTAAATGCGACATTCACTTGGTTTGAAACTTTGTTTTTCAAATATTCTGAGCTTACATCTAATCAGAAATATATCACAATCAAGGTGATATGTAGGACATATCTATCTATATATATATATATATAATTGTATATCTATAAAAAATATTAGGTATCAAATGCGTTGAATTGTCCTGTTCTCATGGGTCTGTTTTAATTTCCCTATATCATTAAAAATAAATGTTAAGTTCACTAATTTTATAATGAGTGATCAAGACCTGTAGGTTGATGAAATAATTATAAAAATTATTATTTATTTAAAATTATTTTTTGTTGGCAAAACATTTGTAAAAAATAATAAAATCTAAGAGATCATTCCACATTGTAAAGGCTACATATATAAATGTGACACATTGATATACAAATTCAATACTTTGTACATAAATGATCTTGGGAAGAACCACATGAATATGTTCAGCATGATAATTTGGGGAAGAAAGGGCAATGAATGGGTTTAATTTATTTGTATATATATAGATGGATGGATGGATGTGTGTGTATACACACACACACACACACACACACACACACATATATATATATATATACTTGTGTGATCCTTTGTTTTATTTTATTCCTGTGTGAGGAAAATTATCCTGTGTTTGTCTTTCTCCTTCTGGTTCTTTCATTTAGCTTAATCCATTTTCATCTATGTGGCTCCAAACGGCAATGTTTCATCTTTTTTATAGCTGTGTAGTATTCCATGTTTTAAGCAGTCGTCTGTTGTTGGGAACTCAGATCATTTCCATAACTTGGCTATAGTAAGTAGTGGTATATGTAACACAAGATTGCATTCAGGTATTTGAAATAGAGATTTGGTATTTATTGGATAATCCCAAAGAACAGAATTGCTGCATCACTTGGTAGGCATATTCTGATAATCTAGAGAGTTCCACGTTGTTTTCTCAGGAGCTGGACTAGCCAAAGGCTACAGGGGAAAGGGCTCCTTTTCTCCACAGGCTCACCAACATTTATCATTTCTCAGGGATTATTGTTCGTTTTAATATGGACCATTTTCATGGGAATGAGGTGATAGAGACCTCATGCTGGTTTTGATTTTCACTTCCTGGTAATAAATGATGTTGAGCTTTTCTTCGTGGACCCTCGGCTATCTGTTTTCCTCAGAGACGTGTACATTTAGCTATTCTGCCCATTTCTTGATTGGTTCAGTTATTTTCTTTTAGATGAGCTCTGTGAGTTCTTTATACAGCTTGGATACTAGCCTCCGTGGAATGTGTGATGTAAGATGTTTTCTACCATTCTATAGTTTGTCTTGTTACTTCAAATGGTAGTTGTTTTCACTTACAATTATAATATAGTCCAATAATGAAAGCACTTTTTTCCCACATATTTAAAATTGGCATTATCTTTTTTTTTTTTTTTTACCATTAGATTTAGTCTCATCATTATAAAACTTTTTTTAGGAGTAATGAGATCGTACTCATTAAGATTTTTTTTCCACTTACAAACTAATATTTAGTTCCGTTTCGTTGGCTTACCTCATTTCTTTTCTTGATAAGTTGTAAGTACATAAAGTTCCAATACAATACATAAATAAGTTCATCTGTCAGAACAGGTGAGGTGTTTCTTCCACTAATACCATCATCACCCAGCATTAAAAGCATTGCTATTCGTATCCTAGTCTTTACTGAGTATCCTAATGTTTACTGATATTGAGTTCTGATTCTTTCAGACAAAACAGAGATTGTTATGCACAAGGAACATCCTGTAGAATGTCCTGTAGTGAGGGATGGGCTGCAGAAACTGAGGACCACACAGAAGCAGCATCCTCACACTCATGACTGCCATCTGCTCTTGTCAAGCTGAAACACATTCAGATTCCATTTATCAGCTACCGATGGTATTGTGTTATCTCACCTATATCTTATATTTTTTCTGATTTCTATTCTAAAATCTTCAATAGTTTTCACTTTATACTCCAACTCTCTATTTTATGACTTTTAAGTAGAACACTGCAGTGAAATTATTAACCAACAGCCACCTAGGTGGAGTGATGCAGTGTGGCCGTTTCTCTGAACCTTGTCTTGCATCTGACACCGTTGACCACACTCAGCTGTGTTCTAGACACAGTGCCTGCAAGACACCTGTATTCCCACTTTTACTTTTGTGCTTCTGATGGCTCCTTACAGCTATTCCTTTCTTTACTCTTCTTTATATTAATATACTTAGATATCACCCCAAGTTTCTCCTCATGTCTCTATGTGTTTGTACAGAGGATTCCACTAAATCCCATAAACATAATTTCATTTCAAAATCTGATTGTCTCATGATCACTCTGGCACAGGAAATCGGTATGGGAGTTTCAAGATTCCTCACACTGGACGTGCTGATATGCAATGCCAGTCTCTCCACGTGGCTGTTTTCTCAGTCACGCCCGTTGCTACACTAGAATCAGAATCAACACTGACTGTCCTACACTCACAACTGATTACCTGCTATAGTCTCTCTCAGTATAGTCATCAAAGATGTTTTCATTGAATCTGCTGTTCTCCTGTAAGTCAAAGTTTTTGAATTTGTTCTTTATATAAGGTTGGCAGTCTGGTGGTGAAGAAATATAGAGGATTTTTAAAAACTTGCCACAGTGCATTTCATCAACCACAGTGCACGCCATACCTGCCCAGAAAAACCTCTCATGCAATTGTTTGTTTTCCAGCCTCCTCACTCCATCCCATTTCTTATTCGATGCCATTTTTACTGACATCTCCCTTGGGGTTTAATGCTGTTTCCTCGGTGGGGGTCTGTGACCCTCTTGCACATTAGCCAACTTGCTATGTATTTTATTTTGTCACTCACTATGCATAGTGAGCAGACAAAAATTTCTTCAAGCAGGACTTTCATCTTGTTACTATAATAACCCTATAACTGCTTATTTAGAGACTAATAATTCAGTTAACATTATGTCTTCGGGTCATAGAAGATGACATTCTTTCTCATATACAGGTGATACCGAGCTGCTGTGGTTCCTCTTATTGGAATATCCCTGAGTTTAATTAAGGAACATTTCTCCTTTCTAACTTAGCGATTGGCTCTATTCACACCTTAACTTCTCTACCTGCTCAGCTTGTTCCTGATTCCTGCATCAAGGCAAAAGCAGTTAACAAACTTGCCTCTGCATTTGCAGAGAAACCACTAGCTTTTAGTGCTGTAACCGGTGCCTCCTCCTGACACCTGTCAGAAACAGAAACACCTGGGGCTGGAACACGGTCTCTCCCGTCTGGATCTGAGCCGACAGCGGCCCTTTGCCTCAGCCACCGCTTTGGCACAGAAGCAACCACCGTCCCGGCCTCTCCAGACCGAGCGCCTGTCCTCATCACCAGTTTAAGGAAACACATTTCCCCTGGATACCAGAAGTAGATTTATTAACAAGAGTCTTACTTGTTAGCTTTGAAACGTGCCTGCCTTCAGCAGTGAGGGTCACGCTACCGCAGACCCATTGCCTGTCGTCTCTCAGGACACCCCAGAATCTGACCCCATGAAGGCATTCCATAAATGTTGATGGATATAATAAAATTTAAAGTTTGCATATAAAATGAGAATAAGCTACTTTAGATCAAAAAAAATTACTTTAGATCACATCTTAAATGTTTTATTTTCCTATTTGAAAAGGTATAAAAAATATATGAATTTTTTGAAACCATGTGAACATTATCTAGACATAACCCCACTCTCTCCTTTGTTTTGCTGTGATCTGATCTCTACTAAAAAGTAAAATTTCAGTGTATTAGATAGTTTTGGAATCAGACTGTATGGTTCATTTTAGCAAGTTTCTTCAATAAAATCTCACTCATTAAAATTCTGAGGGTCACAAAAACACCCACACAGACACATTTGCTGTATTTTGCAAGAACAAAAACCTTGGCATATTCTAAGTCAAAATCTCTACCCCTCATACATTCTCTCCTTCTTTTGCTTATTTTCTTCTTTTTCCTCAACTCTCTATGTTTGACCCACAAATTAACATAAAACTGACACTAATATATCTGAGCACTAAGCAATACCAAGGTGATACCCGGCTATTCTTTCACACATTCTCTGTGAAGAACTGAGTCTTGACAACTGTCATTATTCACTATGGTCTTAGATTATTGAGGCTAGATTCAAGGACCCTTTATGTTGGATATTAAATCATAGTTTCTCCACATCTCTTCCTGAAGCATAATTATGTAGTTAGTGGCATGGGAAGACACTTCTGTTTGTAAATAAAATATCTTATATTTCTCCATGTTGAATTTTAACAGCCACTGTAACTGAGACTATAACTATAACTAAAAATGAATTTATTTTTTACCTCTATGCTGTATTTTGCAAGAACAAAAACCTAAGTGTGTGTTTTCCTGGTGTTTGCTTAATTTACCTACACTTTCTGTCCAAGAAAACAGCCACAACTGATAGCATCAGTCTTCTATATTAGAAATCTGTAGTTACCATTCTGTGAAAAGAGACCTAACCCAGCTCAGGAGGAGAAATAATTATACGGTAATCACTGCTCTTTATCTATAGTTCCACAGAAATTGACCCTCTGAAACAATTGAGAAAACACTTAATCACTGAGGACTTCTGTCAAAGCTACTAGAAGCAGGTCCTGTATCATTTCTCTCCTTAAAATAGTCAGACCCGGGCCCTCCCTCGTGGCACAGCGGGTTAAAGCACTGCACTAAGAAGCTTAAGCCACTTCCACATGAGTTCGATCCCCGCCTGCCCCAGAGGAGATCCACATG
>NW_004567135.1:3614480-3630248 GCF_000260355.1 Condylura cristata | reverse complement strand
TTCTGCATGAGTTCTATCTCCGCCTGCTCCGGAGATCCACATGGCTTGGCAGACCTCTCCTGACCAGCCCGCTGCTCCCCTCAGCAGTGTGCTTCATCCATCTGCCTGTTCTGCTCCCCACTCTGTTCCTGGCGAATCCTCTCACCCTCCACATCTCTGGCCTGTACCCCAGTTCTGTATGAATAAATAAATCTTTAAAAAAAAAAGTCAGACCCTCCTTCCATGTCATCCGGGTGTTCCTGAGTGTCTGTACGATAAGTGCATTCAGGTGTGCTCCCTACTTACTGTCTTTCTTAGACTATTTGCACTTAGCTGAGGCATAAATATTTCATGGTCACATTGCTATAAATTTGACATTCGAATAAAGATCAATATAATTATAACTTGGATAAATAAATTGTGGCTGATGAAATGACACTTTTGGTAAATCAGTTCTAATTGTCCTCCCCAACATTCTGTTTCACTAGTACTGATAAATTCTCTGAAGATATATTTCTTCAGAACCTATACGTGATGTTACTTATCTTGTTACTATACATAAAATGAAAAAAACAGGCTCTGACTGACCCAAGTCTCTCATCACCTGAAAGAGCAACAAGCACTTCTAAAAAAAAGTGATCACATCCATTCAATTTTTCAGAAAAAAAAAATTAGTTTCTGAAATAATTATTTGCTTAAAGATGTCCAAATTGATTCACACCATCTTGGTTTTAAAATTGTGGTCTAATATTTTTCTCAAATCAGTGAGGGGGAAATGTGAAGGAAGAAAGACCCTGGAATGACCAGTGCAAACATACTTACTCACTGGAAGACGACTGACCTGGGTTGAATATGCAACCCTACCGGCGCCGGGACGGAAGTGCGGCCAGTGCCTGCAGAAAGGGCCCTTCCCGGAGGCTGCCATGTCGCTGCATCCTTGGGAACAGGTGTGCTGTCAGAGCCTGGCGGACCTCTGCACACGCACATGCGCTGTGGGAGCCTGTTCCGCGCTAAAGCTAAGAAACTCTTTTATTGCCTCAGGACTGAAATAAGAACACGTTATTTTAAATTTCTAAGAACTAAAGGTATTATAAAATTTTCTGAATTAAAAGAAAATTCAGAAACCTAACTTTGGCTATCTCGAAGCAGAAATTGGTCTATAGCCAATGACATAAGAGAAGTGTTTTAGTATCTCAATCTCTTACGGATGTGCAGGGCCTGTTTGTGATAAAGGCCCTGGTGACCGAAGTTGGAACAGGACTTAATGAATCTAATAGGAACTGAGTTTGGCAAAGCCCCACGGAGTGTCAGGGAGATCGTGTCCTCATAGACAATAATAGGGTGCAATAACTTAAAGACACATGCAAATTGCCCTATTTAAAAAAAAAAAATTCTGGCAGTTTCTCATTTCAGATAGCAATGTGTGAGCAAAAGGGAAAAGCATTTCATTCTCTGTCATTATGAAAATACACACGTATATTTAATACATAAAAATAATATAGTTCTACCCATTATTCTTTGCTTTCAAGTAGACTTTAACTAGAATGAAACCATAGTAAGACTTTTTTAAAAATAGTATAGTAGGTTACCAATCAATAAGCTTACTATTTATTTTCCTTGTCAATAAATACAAATTTCATCATAATTTTTCTACATGGTGGGGTCTAATCAATAAGGGAAGTTTAAGGAGTGAAGGATTGGAGGTATTGCACAAAGGAAAATTGAGAAGAGATTTTCAAGTCTTAGAAATAAATCAGGAGAATGAACCCCTGTTCTTACAACATTGAGCAAGCCCCCCTAAGAAGTATTTAATTCCAGAGGAAAACACTTTCATTTAACTGTGTTCCCTTACTGTTTGGGTAGCTGACACAAGCTATGCAATCTCTATAGACTGACATATTCCAGATGGAGACAGAAATGCTCTGAAAAATCAGACTTTCCATGCTAACTTATGTTATGACCTCCCTTTTTCGTATAATCGTAATATCAAAATATTCTGAGGAACCTTCAGCTTAGAATTGGATTGCTTCAGCCTCATAAGGTGCTACCTGGCCCTGACAAGCAAGGTCTGCACCAGCGTGAGAAATTCCTCTTGAAGTCAAAAGTCATTAATAAAAACAAATGGCTGTTACTGCAAAGTCTCTCTCACTGCTAGACTGAGGAAAACCCAAATCTTATCACTCTATCTCACATAGCCTTCTATTCAGTTTCTAAATAACCACTCAAACTTCCTACTATCTAGTCTTTAGATATGGAAATTCACCCAAGTCGCCTATGCAGAGCAAGTCAGGTTTTCTACCTTCTAGACTTCAAAAAAAAACTCACTTAAACTTTCTAACAAGTTTTTCAAAGAACCTTACCTTAATTTGATTTACAAGAAATTTCCTCTTCCTGCCCTCACCTTACCCCCTAGGATGTCTCTATGAAAATAAAAGCTATTAAGTAATAGATAATGTTTAAAGGACTTTATTTTGGTTAATCTTCACTGTGGTAAATATAGTAATATTAGTCTTAAGCTTTGTGAATCTATGTACCTGTTTTAACCTTGATAGATTGATTTTTAAAATGTTATAATCTCAACTAAAGTTCAAAAAAAAATGACCCCAGACTATTCTTAGCAAAAAGGTGATTGTGATCTCTGCCCATTTCATATGCTAATGTCATCCCTCTGCCTGCCTGAAGTGTATAAAATAAACCTCTGCTAAAGGCAGAACAGGAAGACTTGCACCCAACTCCCTTTCCCGTGTCTTCCTCCCACCCGCTCCCCTTTTTCCGTTTTCCCCCTTTTTCTAGGAATCTCCACCACCTTCCCACCTTGAGACCGACACCCTTCCCACTTGAGACCCTGCCTGTTCTGCTCCCCAATAATCCATGACCGGGGACAAAGAGTCTCCAACAGGTAGGGACCAGGCCCGGGTGAAGATATATATTGTAAATTTTTCTGTGATTTAAAAAAAAAAAACCATAAAAACACTACAGTGTAACCTCTTTAGCACATTAACCAGTTGAGTATCTGTTTAAACTTTTATTTTTCTGTCTTTGGAGTATAATATCTTTAAACCACAAAGTCTTCTTGAAACAGTTATGGATCCATTGTCAAAATGATTAAATGTTTCATTTGCACTCATTCAGGAATTGTATAAGCATCAAGTTTACCAACTTTAAAAGACTTTTAAAAGAGGGCGACTTCACTCTGCCTGTTCTGCTCCTCACTGTTTCTGGTGAATCCTCTCACCGCCCCTGCACCTCTGGCCTGTACCCCGTTCTGTATGCACAAATAAATAAAATCTTTAAAAAAAAAAAAAAAAAGGGCGACTTCATAGTGAGAAAAGCATCTCTAAAGCCAATATGGAGGGATGTCTCTCCTAGTTTTTCATCTATAGACTTGTGGTTTCAGGTATGAATGAATCTTTGTGCGTGGTGTTAGGTAGTGACCTGGGTTCATTATTTTGCATGTGATATCCAGTGTTCCCAAAATCATTTGTGGTAAACAGATTATTTCTCCATTGTAACTTTCTGCTAAGTACACTAAATTAACAGACCATATGTGTGGGTTTACCTCTGAGTTCTCCATTCTACTTCTCTGGCCTGTGTGTTCATTTTGACTTCAGCACCATATTACTTTGATTACTATTCTTTGGGGTATACTTTGAGGTATACCCCAAATTTTTGGTAAATCTGACTTTGGATATCTGGGGTGTTTTGTGATCCCATGGAAATTGGAAAATTATTGTTCTATGTCCTTAAATCTTGATAGGAATCATATTCAATATCTATTATTTTGGGTAAGATGCCATTTTGATAATGTTAATTGCTTTGCATTCTCTATATGATAATTTTCATTGTGTACATCTTTCAATTCTTCAGTAAAGTAGATACCTAGTTATCTACTTCTTTTTGCTGGTATGGTTTTCTTGACTGTTCCTTCTTCTAAATATTGGTTTGCATATAGAAATGCACCAGACTGTTGAGTGTTGATGTCGTAGCTACCACTACGCTACACTGACTTGTTTTTTTATAGATTTTATGGAGGTTCTTGGGGTGTCTAGACATACTACCATGTCACCCACAAGTAGTCATAATTTTACTTCTTTTCCAATTTAGATCTATTTTAGTCCTTCATCTTGCCTAATTCCCAGGTATGAGTCCTAATAATACAGTGAGAAGCACTGGTGAGAGTGGGCATCTGGCGACAGTGGGCATCTGGCGAGAGTGGGCATCTTGTTTTGTACCTGCTCTTAAAGGAAAAGCTTTCAGATCCTCGACACTGACTATGACGTAGCTGCGGGTTATTGTGTATGGTCCAAATCGTGTTGAGGAAGCTCCTCCTGTCCCAACTTTTGAGATGAATGATAGGTCTATTCAAATATTTTATCTGGACCTATTGATATGATAATATTAAGTTTATGTTTTAAACATTGTTATTGAGTTGATACTGGCTTACAGCATGTTTCCATCATAAAAGTGGACACCCCCTCAGCCACTGCTGCCCTGCTCCATCCACCCAGAGCACTCAGGACCCCAGCCCAGGCCCTGTGCTCTCGCCCTTCGGGTCCTCAACCCAGCCAGAGTCTTATCTTTACATGGTTTGGGGTAGTGAATTATGCTCATGGATGCAATGACAGTGTGTCATCATTGCATCCCCGAAATAATCCCGTTTAGTCCCCTTTTAATGTATTTGGTTTGCTACATTTTGTGAAAGATTTTTGCACCTACGTTCATAAGGGACAGGGTCTCTAGTTTTCTTTTTGTGGAGTTCTGTCTTTGGTGTCAAGGAAATGTTGACCTCATGAAATGTGTTTGGAAGTGTTTCTGCTTCTCTAATATTTGAAAGAGTTCACAATTATACTACATCCTACAGGGCAGGGGGGAGGGAGAAGGTTCTGAAAGAGGAAGGAGGGACGTTGATATCTGTGGTGATGGTGAGTGGGTGAATTGGAGAAGAGGGGAAGGAACATTGTCTTAAAAATGAACAACAGGGGCCCTCCCTGGTGGCGCAGCGGGCTAAAGCACAGCACTAAGAAGCTTAAGCCACTTCCTCATGAGTTCGATTCCCGCCTGCCTCGGAGGTGACCACATGGCGTGGCAGACCTCTCCTGACCCGCCCGCTGCTCCCCTCAGCTGTGTACTTAGTAGATCTGCCTATTCTGCTCCCCACTCTGTCTCTGGTGAAGCCTCTCGCCGCCCCTGAGCCTCTGGCCTGTATCCCAGTTCTGTATGCACAAATAAATAAATCAAAAAAAAAAATGAACAACAATGTAAATAGATATATAAGTTAACAAATTTGATTTTAAATACATAAGAAAGCATCAAAGAAAATAAAAGAGTTCAATTAGGGCCAGTTTTATTTGTCTTTGAAAGCTTCTAGGCACTTGTAGTGAAACTATGTGGTCCTACAATTTTGTTTTTTGACAGACTTTTGATTATTAAGTTTGAGAGAATTGTGTGTAGTGAAGCAAGTCAGATTAGCACAGTCAAATTGTGGATTCTTACACAGCAGAGTATCTGATCAAGTAAAAGACATTTTTTCTTTAGAATGAAACACTAATAAACAAAGTCAAGTTTCTAATGTTGAGAGACAGGGTAGAGGAAGAAAGGGTCAGAGGGGATATGAGATGGCGGAGGGAAGGACCCACAATTTGAAGAGCAATGGAAAGAGTCATGCTGTGGGTTCAAAGTTCCCTGATCCTCTTCTTCAGTAGCGTCCTGCAGCCATAACAAGAACCACTGAGTGGATCCAGCCCCAGGCTTCATTTGGGGGAACTTCAGGGAAATGTCTCCGGTCTTGCCACGTAACACGGTGAGCGCCATGACACGCCTCTATGTGAAGCAAAGGTTCCAAACGGTTTGGGAATATTGATCTTCGCTTTAGTGTTACAGGTAGATTTAATAGTTTCGTTCACTCTGTTACCTCAATGCATTGCCTGGCGCCTGCCTGCATGGATAACAGCAATCTTACTTACTCCGCCATCCGGCACATGCTGATCTCTTCCCCAAACTCCCTCACAGCCACACCTGACCAGCGCCTACCAGCTATCCCTGCGTCCCTCAGTCCCCCAGCTGGACACGAGGATCATCACGAGCCCCTTCTACTGCTGTCACGTATTTCTTGGAAGTACCTTAAAATCGCTGTTGCCATCTGCCCTCCACCCTCCGTTCTTATTCCAGGCTGATGTCGGGGCACGCTCAGGGCAGTTCCTGCTTCAGTGTTTCTAGGTGTTCAGAAAGGGACTCAGCGCGCCCCTGAGGCAACACTGGAGTACAGTGATGAAACTGGGTGAACTGTAAGTCCAGAAAGGAAGAATTGACGTGCTCTGGATTTTTTTTTTTAATATTCATTTCTTTATGCATACAGAACTGGGGTACAAGCCAGAGGTGCAGGGGCGGTGAGAGGCTTCCCCAGAGACAGAGCGGGGAGCAGAACAGGCAGACGGACAAAGCACACTGCTGAGGCGAGCAGCGGGCAGGTCAGGAGAGGCCTGCTGCACCATGTGGGTCACCTCCCGGTGGGGATCGAACTCATGCTGCAGTTGCTTTTTGCATTTAGTGCTGTGCTTTAACCCACTGCGCCGCCGGGCAGGGTCCATGCTCTGGATTTGCACTTGCCGCTGAGTGCTCAAACTAAATCGGAGTGGTTGGTCCTGCTGATCCAGACAAGCAGAAATACACGGCTTATTTAGACAGCACTCTTCTGAGTAAACCAGTCGCCGTTTTAACCACTTTACCGAGACTCCTTAACTGGCAGCCTTAAACTTTGAGTCCTGGTATTGAGGTGCTGGAATGAACAGCCTTAACTACCTGTTTCCCTTTCTCTGAGGCCCTGCACGGACAGCATTTTTGCTATGTAACCTTTTCTATTGTAACATTTCAAAGTGGCATGCAGAGATAAAAATGAGAAGGGGGAAAGTTTACAGAAGCACAGAAAATAAATGCCATCATTTTGCAATTGAGTCACACTTTAAGTATTCTTTGGGATTCATCACTGAAAAAATTCCCTAGAATATGAGAACATTCATAATCATGACATTACGATCTATTGCTTTTTTTTTTTTTTTTTTGCATAGGAAATAAAATGCAGGCTCCTCGGTATGTGCATATGAAAATACTGAGGATGTGGAGAGTTTTTCAAAATATAAACTAGGGCTATTCTTGTGGAAATCAAAGACAAGTTCACCAATGATTTGTAGAAGCTGATTTAAGTTGTCCCTTTTTTGATTAAACATGCTAAATAACTTACAGCATATAAATATACAGAGTTTAGCCATACACCGATGATTGCAGTCACTATTATTTTTATTAACTATATATGTTTGGCAATCAGTGACTAAAAGAGAAATGGACTAGGAGGCAGACAGCTTCCTTAAGACAATTCTTTGCACACATTGTTTAGGGCCAATGTTCTTTGCCAGAAGCAGCAGCTCAGAAACCTACACTTTCACAAATTAATGAAGAAATAACTAGAATCCACTCAGAGGCTGACAACATGAGAGTACATAAAAGAAATATGTCTCATTGTCATTTTTAGTCAATAAACAACAAAGTAGATTGAGACAGTTAATATGAAAATTACAGTAAGTTGATCTCACTCAACTTGAAATCACTGTGAAACACAGAAAATCCTCTACCCTTTTTGAAGCTCGGAAGTAGTTATACAAAGAAGAGATTATTATTGCTTGGGCAGGCATAATTTGAGTTGATAGAAAAGTAGTAAGACAAAAGATAAAATCTTGGTATAGAGTAGATTTTTGTAGAGAGGGAAAAGGTAATAGAGTTATCAATAGGTAAAAGATTTTTAGACAACATGATAAATCATTCAAAACCCTTTTGAAGTATTTTATCTTAGGGACCATATTCATGAAAAAATCTATGAGAAGATATTGAACCAATCTATAATCCTGGTTTTAAAAAATAAAAACACTTATTAAAAAGAAAGGTTCTAAATAGGCCTTAAACTGAAGTATTTTGACAACTGGAAATTTACATATTGTTTTAGTAGGTACTTGTTTGATCAATACAAAAAAGATTTTGTCATATTTGTGATCTAAAGTTTAATTCCTTCTTTTTTTTTATTTTAAAGATTTATTTATTTGTGCATACAGAACTGAGTACAGGCGAGAGGTGCAGGGGCGGTGAGAGGATTCACCAGAGACAGAGTGGGGAGCGGAACAGGCGGACCCCGACGATGTACACTGCTGAGGGGAGCAGTGGGCAGATCAGGGGAGGTCTGCCGCACCATGTGGTCACCTCCTGGGCTAGCAGGGTTTGAACACATGCTGAAGTGGCTTTAGCTTGTTAGTGTAGTGCTTTAACCCGCTGCGCCACCAGGGAGGGCCAGTTTAATTCCTTCTTAAATAAAATCATTAGTTCCATCTTGATAACAAATATTGAATAATAATCATCTAAATCCCATCCAGGAGATTTTGAAAAAAAGGTGAAATGCTCTACTATTGTTAAGTTCCATCTTCAATTGGGCAATCTATTTCACAAATTCTGAATATTGTTCTTATCAGTGCACTCAGTAAGCTTATTTCTATGTATTTGTTTAGAACTGTTGATACAGGAAGCTATTTAATTACTGACTCTAAGTCAATCTTATTCTTGTACCAATTTTAACAAATAGATTACACTATAAGGAAAGGTAAGTTGTTTGTTGATAGGGCTTTCTAGTTTATGGGAACATAGATCTAGAAGAAGTAAAGAAAGAGGGGTAGGTTAAAAGGATGGCTAAGCACCTTATACTATGTCATTACCCTAATTCCTTGAGAGGAGTGCAATTTTTTGACTAAGTCATTAAAGGCTTGTATCACTTGTTTGTTCCTCAGAGTATAAATAAATGGGTTCAACATGGGGGAGATGGAAGTATTTAACAGTGTGATCCCCTTATTCATGGTCATGTCATCTTTTGCTGAGGGTTTGATGTAGACAAAGATGCAGCTGCCGTAGGAGATAGAAAGCACAATCATGTGGGAAGAGCAGGTAGAAAACGCCTTCGTCCTTTGCTGGGCTGATGGGAACCTCAGGATTGTTCTGACGATATAAACGTAGGACAAAACCACACACACTAGAGTCAGGATGAAGATCAGCACTGAGCAGACAACAACCATCTGCTCTACAAGCCAAGTATCTGAGCATGCGATCTTTATCAGTGGATTCGCATCACAGACAAAGTGGTCAATGGTATTAGCATTGCAGAATTTGAGGCCCAGGATCAAAATAAACAGTGGGACTATCAACAACAGAGTCACCATCCAACAACCTATGACAAGCCTTTGGCAGACCCTGCGGTTCATGATGGTCACATAGTGCAGGGGTTTGCAGATGGCCACGTACCGGTCATAGGACATCGTGGTCAGGAGAAAAAATTCTGTTACTACAAACACATATGCAAAATATAATTGACTTAGACAATCACTATAGGTAATGGTCCTATCTCCCGTTGATAGACTGTACAAGAATTTAGGAATGCAGGCAGAAGTGAATGAAATTTCTAAGAAGGAAAAATTTTGGAGAAAATAGTACATGGCTGTGTTAAGGTGGTTATCCACAAACACAAGGATGATGATGGTCACGTTTCCAATGATGCTCAACAGGTAGGCGATTAATAAAAGTATGAAAATCAGAATCTGCAGCTGTGGGTCATCTGTCAGTCCCAGGAGGATGAAGGTGGTTATTGCTGTGTGGTTTCTCATTCCTGGCTCGTGGCTTGCTTATAATCTGTGCTTAAATTTGAGACATATGATACTCAGAAGGAGGAAGGAAGATTCATTTATAAGGAGCAAGCAATGTATATTTTTATAATGACTTAAAACTAAGTTTCTGCTCTTTTAATGTGACATTAAATTGCTATAAAACTTTGCTTTATGAGCATCTAATAATAAATACATTTTACATTTTAGTCAAGCAAATACATATATCATTATTGCATATCTGTAAAAATGTTTTCAGGTAATGACTAACCTTTAACTGTGTTTTTCCCATAAATCTCTTTTAATTTCCCTATATCGATAAAATGAAATGTGAAAGTCACTAATTTTATAATGACTAATTTAACAAGAACTGTAGACTGAAAAAAAAACTATAAAATTTCTTTTTCACTTAAAATATTTGTTAGTAATGAATAAGTAAAATAAAACAAAATCTAAAAATAAATCATTTCCACTATTGCTAAAAATTACATGTTAATGTACAATTTTGTAACAGACATTCCTTGGGTAACTCCAAAGAGCAGGATTGCTGCAACCCTTGGAAAATCTAATATAATAATTTGGAGAGTCCCACATTGATTTCCACAGGAGCTGGACAAGTCTACATGTCCACTACAGTGTAAAGGCCCACTTTTTCTCCACACACTCACTGACATTATTTCTGGGGTTTGTTGTTTGTTTCAATAGGGACCATTTTCACAGAATGAGATGGTTTTGATTTGCATTTCCTGATAATAAGTGATGTTGAGCACTCTTTTATGTGTGCACTGGCCAGTCATATGTCTTCCTTGAAGAAGTGTATATTTAGATATTCTGCCCATTTCTTCACTAGGTTCTTCTATTCCTTATAGTTGAGCTCTATAGGTTCTTGACAGGCCCACACAGGAGCAACATCCTCATGTTTTTTGATTGCCCACTGCTCTTGTCTGGCTGAAACACATGCAGATTCCACTTATCAGCTATCAATAGTACTGTGTTATCTCACGTATGTGTTAAACATTTTCTGATTTCAATTCTGAAATCTTCAATAATTTCCATTTATTCCCCAACTCTGGGTTTGTCTCTTAAGACATTGCAGTGCCCGCAGGGATTACAATTGAGATAAAAAAAAAAAAAGTACAAAAAGATGTAAAAATAAACCTATAAAATTAAAAAAAAGACACTGCAGTGAACATATCAACAGCTGATATCTAGGCAATTAAGTGAAGTGCGATCATTTATTTTAGCTTTATCTGGCATTTGACACTGTTAACCACACGTTGTCATGTTCTAGACATATTACTGCAAGATGCCCACATTCTCAGCATAGGTTTTGTGCTTGATTTCTCCTTTATAGGTATTTCTTTCTTCACTCTTTCTTATAACATTAATATTATGTAAACATCATCCCAAGTTTCTCTATGGGATTTATGGAGCATTCCATTAAGTCCCATGGGTATAATTTCATTGCAAACTCTGATGAATAACAGATTACCTCATGGTCACTCTGGCTTCAAGAAATCAGTATCTAAGAGTGTCAAGATTCCCTCAAACTGGACGTGCTGGCATGGACTTCCAGCCTCTCCGTGTGGCTGTTTATTCTCACTCCTGAGCTATACTAAACTCAAAATCAGCACTGATTGTTCCTCATTCATAACTGAGTGCGAGCTATCTTGCTTCTAAGCTCATTCATCAAAGATGCTTTCATCCAATCATCTATTTTCCTTTAAGTCAAAGTTTTTTAACTTGTTCTTTATTTTTATAGGTTTTTGCAAGTTTGGTGGGGAAGAAATTATAGAGATTTTTAAACCCGCCACCGTGCATTTTAGCAGCCACTTCACATGCATAATCTGCCCAGAAAATCTTCTCAGGCAATCGTTTGTTTTCCAGCCTCCTTCCTCCATCCCGGTTTCTTACCCTGACGCTGCTTTTACTGACCCCGCCCTCAGGGATTAATGTCGTTTCCTCAGTAGGGGTCTGTGAGCCGCCTGCACAACACTAGCAACCTGCTATGTGTTTTGTCACTAGCTATGCATGGAGAGTGGACAAAAGTTTCCTCAAACAAGATTTCCATCTCATTATTATAATCATATAACTACTTAATTAGGGGCAAAGAAATAATTCTGATAACTGTATACCTTCAAATCACAGGAGATCACATTCTTTCTGAAATGCAGGTGATATTGAAACTGCTGTGGTTCCTTTTTTTGGAATATCCCTGAGTTTAACCAAGGAACATTTCTCCCTTTATAACTTAGCGACTGGCTCTATTCCCCCTTCTCTACCTGCTCAGCTTGTTCCTGATTCCTGCATCAAGGCAAAAGCAGTTAACAAACTTGCCTCTGCATTTGCAGAGAAACCACTAGCTTTTAGTGCTGTAACCGGGGCCGCCTCCTGACACCTGTCAGAAACAGAAACACCTGGGGCTGGAACACGGTCTCTCCCGTCTGGATCTGAGCCGACAGCGGCCCTTTGCCTCAGCCACCGCTTTGGCACAGAAGCAACCACCGTCCCGGCCTCTCCAGCCCGAGCGCCTGTCCTCATCACCAGTTTAAGGAAACACATTTCCCCTGGATACCAGAAGTAGACTTATTGAGAAACAAAGCGTCTTAATTGTTAGCTTGGAAATGTGCCCCTCAGCCGTGAGGGTGAGGGTCACGCTGCTGCTTGCTGGTTGCCCACAGACTCCGGGACACCCCAAAGGCAGAGCCACGCTGATTACGCGTTGGGCGTGATTTGCTGTTTTAATACGACCCTCGATCTGGAAGCTTTATCTTTCTCTTAATAATTTTCAGAAAATAAGTGGACGCCATAGTGTAACTGACATTTTGCATTTTAGAAAAGTGAGCATGCAGGGAATCTGTTTACGTCAGCTAATAAGACATGAGCTTAGAAGTCCTTCCCGATGATATTTATTTATTTACTCGCTCATTTACTTACTGAAATAACATTAGTTTGCATCATTTGTTTAAAAACATAGGATCTCCCTGGTAAGCTGTTGTTACAACTTACCCACCATCAAAACACCCATGGCCCTCCGCCAAAGTCTACGGTGCCGCCTTCCTATGATCATCCCCCGCACCCACCCCCAGACCACGCTTTATAATCACTTTCGAGAGCTAGTTTTCAGTTTGGCTTATCTGACCTTTGTTGGGTTGACCTGGGTGCACCACCTCCCTTTTAAGCTCTAATTTACCTATAGGCTGGAGGAGATTTTCCAATCACTGTTCCAGCTGTAGCCAATGATTACAGTTTTGCAACTCTGATTAGATTTTCAAGTGATGTTGGTGAATTTTACTTATTTTAAACATTGTCTCCCAGCAACACACTACTTCTAAGGGCTTTCAGCATTCCATAAATGCTAGTGGATCAAAGAAAAAGTGGACTTAATATTTGCCTATACAAGAGTAAGAAACCTTAGAAAAACTACTTTGACATTTTAAATGTTTTTTTGTTTAATGATATAAAGGGACTTTTTGAGATCATGTCCAATGTTTTCTAGATATTATGCCAAATCTCTGTATTGTTTTTGCTGTGGTCTGGTGATTACTGAGAAGTATAATTCCAGTGCATTTTATAGTTTCTAAAATCAGACTACGGAGTTCATTTTAGTGAGATTCTTCAATAAAACCTCATTCATGAAGCTTTTCAGAGTCATCATAACAACCCAGACACCCAAACAGATGCCTTGATATTGTCTAAGTTAAAATCCCTACCACTAATACATTCTCTCTTTATTTTACTTGTTTTCTTCTTGTTTCTCGACTTTTTATATTTAGCCATAAATTACTACAAAACTTACTTAGTATAAAATACTAATACCTATGGCCATTAAGTGATTGCCAGCGTGCTGCATGGGTTTTCTTTCCTACATGAAGCAGGAGAGTCTTGAGACTTGGAATATTCGCTGCTGTGTTGGGTACCAAGGACAGCATTCCAGCTCGCTCTAATTTTGGATTGAAGACCAGAGTTCTGCACATTTCTTGCTGAGCCATAATTATGTAATAGATGTCATAGGAAGACATTTCTGCTTGTAAATAAACAATCCAAGTCTATGATTTCCTTCCATGTTAAAGTTGTAAAGGCACTTTCACTGAAACTATTACTATTATTAGCTATAACTCTTAATAAATGTTTTTTGATCTCTAGGTTGTATTTTGTAATCAGAAAAAAACTGTTTTTCCCAGTGTTTTCTTAACTGCAGTACATGTTTTATCAAAAAAAAAAAAACAAAACCTTCACAACTGATAGCAGCTCTACATTAGAAATTACCTAGTTAACCATTCCTAAAAGGAGACCTAGCCCAAGCTCAGGCAGAGAAATTATTACACAGCAGTCACTGCTCTTCAAATGTAATTCCTTAGGAATTGACCCTCTGAAACAAATTGCAAAACCCTTAATCCCTCAGGACTTGCTGCTTCATCTTACTCAAAACAGTGTTTCTGATTCTGCATCATTTCTCTCCTTCAGTGTCAGACCCTCCTCCCAGGTACTCGCAAATGTTTATTCAGTAAATGCATGCAGGGGTGTTCCCTATGTACTGATTTGCTTGTAATATTTGCACTTAAGTGGAGCAGAAATGCCTAATGATAACATTGCAGTTACTTTGACATTCTAATAAAAATATATATACTTATAACTTGGATAAATAAATTATGATTGGCAGAATTATCCTATGAGTAAATCACTTCTGATTGGCCCCCACAGACTCTGATCCACTTGCTCAATGAGCGACTGAAGACACTTTTCTTCAAAACCTATGTGTGATTGCTACTCATCCTGCTGATCACTTTCCATTTCAATTTTCTAGAACAAAATATCATCTGAAACAATCATTAGCTTTTACTGAGACCTCCAAGTTGATTCACACTATGTAGTTTTAAACATAGAAGTCTAATATTGTTCTCAAATCAGTTTGGGAAAAATAAGAATGAAGAAAGACCCTGGAATGACCAGTGCAAACATACTTACTCCTATGGAAGACGACTGACCTGGGTTGAATATGCAACCCTACCGGCGCCGGGAAGGGAGTGTGGCCAGTGCCTGCAGAAAGGGCCCTTCCCGGAGGCTGCCATGTCGCTGCATCCTTGGGAACAGGTGTGCTGTCAGAGCCTCGCGGACCTCTACACACGCACATGCGCTGTGGGAGCCTGTTCCGCGCTAAAGCTAAGAAACTCTTTTATTGCCTCAGGACTGAAATAAGAACACGTTATTTTAAATTTCTAAGAACTAAAGGTATTATAAAATTTTCTGAATTAAAAGAAAATTCAGAAACCTAACTTTGGCTATCTCGAAGCAGAAATTGGTCTATAGCCAATGACATAAGAGAAGTGTTTTAGTATCTCAATCTCTTACGGATGTGCAGGGCCTGTTTGTGATAAAGGCCCTGGTGACCGAAGTTGGAACAGGACTTAATGAATCTAATAGGAACTGAGTTTGGCAAAGCCCCACGGAGTGTCAGGGAGATCGTGTCCTCATAGACAATAATAGGGTGCAATAACTTAAAGACACATGCAAATTGCCCTATTTAAAAAAAAAAAATTCTGGCAGTTTCTCATTTCAGATAGCAATGTGTGAGCAAAAGGGAAAAGCATTTCATTCTCTGTCATTATGAAAATACACACGTATATTTAATACATAAAAATAATATAGTTCTACCCATTATTCTTTGCTTTCAAGTAGACTTTAACTAGAATGAAACCATAGTAAGACTTTTTTAAAAATAGTATAGTAGGTTACCAATCAATAAGCTTACTATTTATTTTCCTTGTCAATAAATACAAATTTCATCATAATTTTTCTACATGGTGGGGTCTAATCAATAAGGGAAGTTTAAGGAGTGAAGGATTGGAGGTATTGCACAAAGGAAAATTGAGAAGAGATTTTCAAGTCTTAGAAATAAATCAGGAGAATGAACCCCTGTTCTTACAACATTGAGCAAGCCCCCCTAAGAAGTATTTAATTCCAGAGGAAAACACTTTCATTTAACTGTGTTCCCTTACTGTTTGGGTAGCTGACACAAGCTATGCAATCTCTATAGACTGACATATTCCAGATGGAGACAGAAATGCTCTGAAAAATCAGACTTTCCATGCTAACTTATGTT
>NW_004567135.1:3602208-3614380 GCF_000260355.1 Condylura cristata | reverse complement strand
ACAGAAGCAACCACCGTCCCGGCCTCTCCAGACCGAGCGCCTGTCCTCATCACCAGTTTAAGGAAACACATTTCCCCTGGATACCAGAAGTAGACTTATTGAGAAACAAAGCGTCTTAATTGTTAGCTTGGAAATGTGCCCCTCAGCCGTGAGGGTGAGGGTCACGCTGCTGCTTGCTGGTTGCCCACAGACTCCGGGACACCCCAAAGGCAGAGCCACGCTGATTACGCGTTGGGCGTGATTTGCTGTTTTAATACGACCCTCGATCTGGAAGCTTTATCTTTCTCTTAATAATTTTCAGAAAATAAGTGGACGCCATAGTGTAACTGACATTTTGCATTTTAGAAAAGTGAGCATGCAGGGAATCTGTTTACGTCAGCTAATAAGACATGAGCTTAGAAGTCCTTCCCGATGATATTTATTTATTTACTCGCTCATTTACTTACTGAAATAACATTAGTTTGCATCATTTGTTTAAAAACATAGGATCTCCCTGGTAAGCTGTTGTTACAACTTACCCACCATCAAAACACCCATGGCCCTCCGCCAAAGTCTACGGTGCCGCCTTCCTATGATCATCCCCCGCACCCACCCCCAGACCACGCTTTATAATCACTTTCGAGAGCTAGTTTTCAGTTTGGCTTATCTGACCTTTGTTGGGTTGACCTGGGTGCACCACCTCCCTTTTAAGCTCTAATTTACCTATAGGCTGGAGGAGATTTTCCAATCACTGTTCCAGCTGTAGCCAATGATTACAGTTTTGCAACTCTGATTAGATTTTCAAGTGATGTTGGTGAATTTTACTTATTTTAAACATTGTCTCCCAGCAACACACTACTTCTAAGGGCTTTCAGCATTCCATAAATGCTAGTGGATCAAAGAAAAAGTGGACTTAATATTTGCCTATACAAGAGTAAGAAACCTTAGAAAAACTACTTTGACATTTTAAATGTTTTTTTGTTTAATGATATAAAGGGACTTTTTGAGATCATGTCCAATGTTTTCTAGATATTATGCCAAATCTCTGTATTGTTTTTGCTGTGGTCTGGTGATTACTGAGAAGTATAATTCCAGTGCATTTTATAGTTTCTAAAATCAGACTACGGAGTTCATTTTAGTGAGATTCTTCAATAAAACCTCATTCATGAAGCTTTTCAGAGTCATCATAACAACCCAGACACCCAAACAGATGCCTTGATATTGTCTAAGTTAAAATCCCTACCACTAATACATTCTCTCTTTATTTTACTTGTTTTCTTCTTGTTTCTCGACTTTTTATATTTAGCCATAAATTACTACAAAACTTACTTAGTATAAAATACTAATACCTATGGCCATTAAGTGATTGCCAGCGTGCTGCATGGGTTTTCTTTCCTACATGAAGCAGGAGAGTCTTGAGACTTGGAATATTCGCTGCTGTGTTGGGTACCAAGGACAGCATTCCAGCTCGCTCTAATTTTGGATTGAAGACCAGAGTTCTGCACATTTCTTGCTGAGCCATAATTATGTAATAGATGTCATAGGAAGACATTTCTGCTTGTAAATAAACAATCCAAGTCTATGATTTCCTTCCATGTTAAAGTTGTAAAG
This sequence comes from Condylura cristata, assembly GCF_000260355.1. Lineage (NCBI taxonomy): Eukaryota > Metazoa > Chordata > Mammalia > Eulipotyphla > Talpidae > Condylura > Condylura cristata. Next base: position 3,612,790 of record NW_004567135.1, on the reverse strand, counting down.
GCACTTTCACTGAAACTATTACTATTATTAGCTATAACTCTTAATAAATGTTTTTTGATCTCTAGGTTGTATTTTGTAATCAGAAAAAAACTGTTTTTCCCAGTGTTTTCTTAACTGCAGTACATGTTTTATCAAAAAAAAAAAAACAAAACCTTCACAACTGATAGCAGCTCTACATTAGAAATTACCTAGTTAACCATTCCTAAAAGGAGACCTAGCCCAAGCTCAGGCAGAGAAATTATTACACAGCAGTCACTGCTCTTCAAATGTAATTCCTTAGGAATTGACCCTCTGAAACAAATTGCAAAACCCTTAATCCCTCAGGACTTGCTGCTTCATCTTACTCAAAACAGTGTTTCTGATTCTGCATCATTTCTCTCCTTCAGTGTCAGACCCTCCTCCCAGGTACTCGCAAATGTTTATTCAGTAAATGCATGCAGGGGTGTTCCCTATGTACTGATTTGCTTGTAATATTTGCACTTAAGTGGAGCAGAAATGCCTAATGATAACATTGCAGTTACTTTGACATTCTAATAAAAATATATATACTTATAACTTGGATAAATAAATTATGATTGGCAGAATTATCCTATGAGTAAATCACTTCTGATTGGCCCCCACAGACTCTGATCCACTTGCTCAATGAGCGACTGAAGACACTTTTCTTCAAAACCTATGTGTGATTGCTACTCATCCTGCTGATCACTTTCCATTTCAATTTTCTAGAACAAAATATCATCTGAAACAATCATTAGCTTTTACTGAGACCTCCAAGTTGATTCACACTATGTAGTTTTAAACATAGAAGTCTAATATTGTTCTCAAATCAGTTTGGGAAAAATAAGAATGAAGAAAGACCCTGGAATGACCAGTGCAAACATACTTACTCCTATGGAAGACGACTGACCTGGGTTGAATATGCAACCCTACCGGCGCCGGGAAGGGAGTGTGGCCAGTGCCTGCAGAAAGGGCCCTTCCCGGAGGCTGCCATGTCGCTGCATCCTTGGGAACAGGTGTGCTGTCAGAGCCTCGCGGACCTCTACACACGCACATGCGCTGTGGGAGCCTGTTCCGCGCTAAAGCTAAGAAACTCTTTTATTGCCTCAGGACTGAAATAAGAACACGTTATTTTAAATCTCTGACAAATGCAAGGTGTTAGTAGAAAATCTAAAACCTAACTTTGGATATTTCGAACCAGAAATAGGTTTTTAATCAATGACATAAGAGAAGTGTTTTATATCTCAGTCTCTTATGGATGCGCAGGGCCCTCTGTGATAAAGGCCCTGGTGACGGAAGGTCACTCAGGACTTAATGAATCTAACAGGAACCGAGTTTGGCAAAGCCCCACAGAGTGTTAGGCAAACGCACCTGCAAAGACAATAGGTTATAATAGTGTTGATAAACATGTTCAAATTGCCCTATAAAAAAAAAATTCTGGCAGTTCTTCAAACCAATAGCAATGTGTGAGTAAAATTAAAGAATATTTCATAATTGTGCTTTCAGTTGAATATATATAAATATACATAAAATGTCATAGTCATAACTATTGGTTTTGCTTTCAAATTTAATGTTCCTGAAGCCAATATTTTTCCTTATAAAAAAAATAAAAAAAAATAATAGTTTACCAGTCAAAAAATTGACTTTTCCTTGTCAATAAGTACAAATTTGCATAATTTTTCTACATTTAGTAGTCTAACCTATAAGCAAAACCTAAGGAGCAGAGGTTAGAAGGATTGTACAAATGAACTATTGAAAAAAGATTTTCAAATGTTAGAATTAAATCAGGAGAATGAATTCTTATTCTTTTCTATATACAAATACATTTTTTACATTATTCTTCATTTTGTATACCTTTTCCATCTTAGTTGCAATCCCCATGGACTTCCCACCACCACTTCACCCATGTGCCATCACCATAGGCCCATGTGTTCTTCCTGCCCCAGTTTTGATCTTGTTCCCCTCCACTCCCTCACAGAATGTCTCTGGTTTATAGTTGTTGATGTGCTTTTTTACTTTATTACAAGTACTATATATATTTTTCCCCTGATCCCTTACACTCTTGCTATGAGTGAAACCATTCTGTATTTTTCTCTTTCTTTCTGGCTTATTTCAGTAAGCATGATCTTTTCCAGCTCCATCCATGTTGCCACAAATAGCATGAGTTTATCTTTTTGATTGCTGGGTAATATTCCATTGTGTATATATACCACATCTTCTTGGTCCAGGCATCTATTTTGGGGCATTTGGGTTGATTCCACATTTTCCCTATTGTAAGCAGGGCAGCAATAAACATGAGGGTGCAGATGTACTTTTGAATTATTGTTTTTGTATCCTTTTAGTAGATACCTAGCAGTGGGATTGCTGAGTCATATGGTAGCTCCATTTTTAAGTTTGAGAAACCTCCACATAGCTTTCCATAGTGGTTGCACCAGTTTGCATTCCCACCAACATTGTAGGAGAGTTCCTTTTTCTCCACACCCTTACCAAAATGTGTTGTTGCTTGTTTTTGAATATGTGCCATTCTTGCTGGCGTGAGTTAGTATCTCATTGTAGTTTTGATTTGCATTTCCCTGACTACAAGTGATGCTGAACCTTTTTTTCTATGCCTGTGGGCCATCTGCATTTCCTCTTTGGAGAAGTGTCTTTGTAGCTCTTCTGCTGATTTTCCTATGGGGTTTTTCACTTTATATTTGTTGAGTTTCATCAGCTCTTTGTGTATCTTTGTGATCAGTCCTTTATCATTTGTATTATGTGCAAAACTTTTCTCCCAGTCAGCGGGGTGTCTATTTGTTTTATGTAATATATTTTTTGCTTCAATATGATATAGTCCCAGCTGTTTATCCTTCCTTTCACTATCCTTACTTTGGGTGATGTATCTTGAAAGACGTTACTGAGGTGTATGCCGTGTAGTGTTTACTTTGGTTTTGTTAAGTCATGTAAGCTCTTTGGAGATCTTTTGAGTTCAGTCCTTTATTGGTAGTATTACATGTAAGATTTTCTGCCAGTCAGTAGTGTGCCTATTTATTTTGGTGAAATTTTAATTTGATGTGCCAGCTATTCATCTTTTCGTCACTTTCCTAGCTTTGCAGGATGTGTTTTTACAGATGTTACTGAAATGCATATCATATGGTATTTTGCCTATATTTTCTTCTGTATATTTTATGGTTTCAGGTATTATGTCCAATTCTTTTATCTATTTGAGCTGGTTTTTGTGTATGGTATGAGGAAGTAGTTTAGCTTCATTTTTTTTTATGTGGAAGTCCAGTTTTATCATCAATTCTTTTATCCATTTGAGCTGGTTTTTGTGTGTGGTATGAGGAAGTAGTTTAGCTTCATTTTTTTTTTATGTGGAAGTCCAGTTTTATCATCACCATTTCTTGAACAAACTGCTCCTGTTCTATTGCATATTCTTTGCTCCTTTGTCAAATATTAGTTGTCCATAAGTATCTGGGTTTATTTCAGGGTTTTCTACTTGAGTCCATTGGTCTATATGTCTGTTTTTGTTCAAGTACAATGCAGTTTTAAATAGTATTGCTTTGTAGTACAGTTTGAAGTCTGTGAGTGTGATACCTCCAGTCTCCTTTCTGGTCAGGAGAGCTTTGGTTATTTGCAGGGTTTTTGTGGTTTCATTTGAATTTCATAGATATTTGTTCTAATTCTTTTAAGAATGTCACTGGAATTTCTACTGGAATAGTGTTGAATCTGTTCATTGCTTTTGGTAGGAAGGCCATTTTGATGTTAATTCTAACCCATGAGCAGGGCAAGTCCCCCTATGTCTTTCTTGCCTTATTATTGGGTAGTGACCAGACACTGAAGATATATATCACTGGCTATTTCTAGTATTATATTGAACAGCAAAGATAAGAGCAGACACCTTGTCTTGTTTCAAATCTTAAAGGAAATGCTTCAGCTTTTCTCCATTGAGAATGATATTGAATATGGGTTTTTCCATGCAACCATACAAAATCATACAAATATTATAATACATAGCTCTTTAGGACATTAGCCAGTTGAGTATCAGTTTAAACAAAATATTTTGCTGTCTTTGGAGTATAATATCTCTAAACCACAAAGACTTCTTGAAGAAATATATGGATCCATTGTCAAGATGATTGAATGTTTTGTTCAGTAAATGTTCAGTAATTGTATAAGCATCGTGTATACTAACTTAAAAGCACTTTTAAATATCGGGGCTCTCCCTCATGGCACAATGGGTTAAAGCATTACATTATGAAGCTCTACAAAGCCACTGCAGCACGAGTTTGATCCCAGGCCAGGGAGCTGACCCACATGGCATGGCAGACCTCTTCTGAACCGCCTGCTGCTCCCCTTAGCAGTTTACTTTGTCAATCTGCCTGTTCTGCTCCCTACTCTATCTCTGGTGAATCCTCTCACCCACCACACCTCTGGCCTGTACCCCAGCCCCGTAATCATAAATAAATAAACCTTTTGTAGAAGAAAAAACACTTTTAAAAATTAAACACCAAAAGAGGGCATCTACACATTGAGAAAAGTATCTCAACGGCCAATATTGAGGATGTCTCTCCTAGTTTTCATCTACATAATTTGTGGTTTCAGGTACCACATTTAATGCATTTTGAATTAATTTTTCTGTATAGTGTTAGGAAGAGCTGTCGTTCACTATTTTGCACATGGTGTCTGTCCAGTGTTCCCAAAATCATTTGTTGAAAAGAGACTATTTCTCCAGTATATGTTCCTGCCTAATAAGCACAAATCAATAGTCAATGTGTGTGGGCTTACTTCTAGGTTTTCAATTCTATTCCACTGACCTGAGTGTTCATTTTATTTAATCATCATATTGCTTTGATGACTATACCTACCTTTGCAGTATACTTTGAAGTCAGGACTGTAATATCTTTATTCATCCTTTTTGTAAAGATGATTTTGGTTATCTGGGGCCTTTGTGTTTTTATGTAAATTTTTTAAATTCGCACTCTATTTCCTTAAACAATGACAAAGAATTCATATAAGAATTACACCCAATCTGTTACTTCAGATAAGATGCCATTTTGACTGTGTTCACTCTTTCAATCTGTAAGTACAAAATAGCATTCGGCTTCTTCACATTTTATTTTCTTTCAACAATATTTCATACTTTTCATGTGTAGAAAATTCAATTACTTCATAATATCTAGCTTCACTACACCTAATTGTGTTTGATGGGATTGTTTTCTTTGCTATTTCCTCTTTTAGATATCTGCATATAGAAATGCAACCAATTTTTTAAGCTCATTTTGTTGCCTACACTTCACTGACTTATTCTAGTCAGACTTCAGTGGATTGCAGGATGCCTGCCTGCACTAGAAACAACAATTCTATTTATGCCACCCATCCATCATGTGCTAATTTCTTCCCCAAAACTCCCTCAGAATCATGCTCAGATATGTTCTACTAGTTATCTGAGTGTTCCTTAGCCTCATCAAGTTGACACAGGAATCAGTACAGCGCCCCTTCTATTTTGGGGACATAGTTCATAACGTATCTCATAGCTGCTATTATCAAACTGCCCTCCACCCTCATTCCCCAGTCCATGCTGGTCACATGTTCAGGGAGGTTCATGCTTCCACATACATAGTATGTCCAGAAAACAGCCTCAAAAAGTGTTACCTCAGGAAAGATTTTGGTACAGTAATGGAATTGGGTTGAATTTTAAGTCAAGAAAGAAAGAACTGCACATGCTCTGGATCTTTACATGCAATTCAGCTGCTCAAACAAACTAGGCTGGTCGGAACCTAGACACACTGGAATATACAGTCTATGTAGAGAACATTGCCTCATAGTAAGTCAGACAAGTATTTTAAGCACCTTACTGCCAGTCAGAAGTAAGCAGGCTTAACCCCGCGCCCTGGTATCTGAGGGGCTGGAATTAACAGCCTTAGTGGCTTTTTCCCATTTCTCTGAGGCGCTGGCTTGGCAGCATTTTTGCTACTCAACCTCCTATATTCTGTCAGTGCAAAATTATATGTAGTGGTAAGAATGAGGTGGAAAACTTACAGAAAACAAATTCTACTTTTTTACAATGAATCACACTTTTAAGTATATTTTTAATTTATCACTAAAAAATTTCCTACAATGTAAGAACATTTGTAGCTGGTTACATTACCACCAGCCGTGATGAAATGCAGGGTGCCCAATATGTGCATATAAAAATACTTTGGAATTTCAGAGTTTTTCAAAATATAAACTCAGACCATTCTTGAGGGAATCAAAGGCAGGCTTACTATTGATTTGTAGAAGCTAATTTGAGTTTTCTTTTTTTGATCAAACATGTTAAATGACTATTGAATATAAAGGTACAGCATTTATTGACATAAAAACATCTGTACCTCAAAAAAAAATTTGTACCTCACTATATTCTTATTAATTAAATGAGTGTGGCAATCAGTGTCTTAGAGATCAACAGATCACTAGGAAACATTAGCTATTTGGACACTTTGTGGTTAGGACTTAGTTTTCCTTTGTTAGAATTATTAACCTAGAAACATATCTTTTCATTCATTATTAAAGAATAAACTAGAATCCATGTAGTGGCTGACTACATGAGAGTAGATAAAAGAAATAGCATTAACTGTCATTTTTTACATAGTGAATGACAGAGATATTTAGACACGAGAATGTGGAAGTTATTATAAATTGAGACTTACTATATATTGCTCTCAATTCTGGAAATCACTGTGAAATGCAGACAATGTCTAGACGCTTTGTTCAAGCTAGGAAGTATGTATATAGAGAAAATATAAATTGACATTTTTTGGCATAATTTTTTAATGATGGAAGCAATAAAACTAAGCATAAAAGATAAAATGTTTGGTATCAAGCAGATGTTTTAAAACAGTTGAAAAAGGTAGCATATTGAGACAAAAAGATATGAAAGGGTATAAACCAATAAATATCTTTAAAAAAAGAAAAGGTTTTGGATGTCATTTACCTTGGAGTCCTCGTTCATGAATAACTACATAAGGAAATAATATAGCAAGTCTATGTTCCTTGTAAAGATGCTATCGATCATAAAAACATAGTTGGATGATTGAAAGTTTTTCTTTTACGTCTGGCTTTAAATTACATATCCTATGCACGGATAGGAGATTTCATCATTATATTCCAAAGTTTATTTCCCTCTTAAGAAATATTCATCACTAGTTCCTCTTTAAAGCAAATCTTGAATAAATAACATATGAATTTGTTAAAGGAGATCTTAACCTGTCTAAAGATTTGACAAAACGGTTTCTGAAATTATCACCACTAAAGAGCATGATAACGTTCTACTGTTTTTAGGTTTCATGCTCAGTTTCCAAAAAGGCAATTCTGATTCCATAAATTCGGAATATTGTTCTTGTCTGGGCATTCATTCAGTTATATCTCTGCATTTACTCACATATGTTGTTATAAACATAAAGACATGACTGCCTTCATCACTTTTCTTCATGTACATTTTTTCAGCAAATAGGATAGTCTATAAGGAAAAGTAAGCTGTTCTTTGATGGAACTTTCTACTTTATCGAAAAATAGATTTTAAAGAGGCAAATAAATGGTATAGAAATAAAAGATTTATGGAATATTACTTCAACATTGCCCTAGTTCCCTGAGAGGAGTACAATTTTGTGACTAAGTCGTTAAAGGCTTGTATCACTTGTTTGTTCCTCAAAGAATAAATAAATGGGTTCAACATGGGGGAGATGGAAGTAGGAAATAATGTGATCCCCTTATTCATGGTCATGTCGTCTTTTGATGAAGGTTTGGTGTAGACAAAGATGCAGCTGCCGTAGGAGATAGAAAGCACAATTATGTGGGACGAGCAGGTGGAAAACGCCTTCTTCCTTTGCTGCGCTGATGGGAACCTCAGGATTGTTCTGATGATATAAGCATAGGACAAAACCACACACATGAGAGTCAGGATGAAGATCAACACCGAGCAGATAATGACCATCCGCTCTACGAGCCCAGTATCTGAGCATGAGATCTTTATGAGAGGATTCGCATCACAGGCAAAGTGGTCGATGGCATTAGAGTCACAGAATTCCAGACCCAATAGCAAAATAAATAGTGGGACTATCAACAAAAATGTCATCATCCAACAGCAGAAGACAAGCATTTTGCAGACCCTGGGGTTCATGATGGTCACATAGTGCAGGGGTTTGCAGATGGCCACGTTCCGGTCATAGGACATGATGGTCAGGAGAAAAAATTCTGTTACTACAAAAATATATTCAAAATATATTTGACTTAGACAAGCGCTGTAGGAAACAGTCCTGTCTCCTGTGGACAGACTGTACAAGTACCTGGGAATACAGGCAGTAGTGAATGAGATTTCTAAGAAGGAAAAATTTTGGAGAAAATAGTACATGGCAGTTTTAAGGTGGGAATCCACTAAAACGAGGAGGATGATGGTCAGGTTTCCTGTTATGCTCAACATGTAGGCAATAAATAGAAGTATGAAAGTCAGAATCTGCAGTTGCGGGTCATCCGTGAGCCCCAGGAGGATGAAGGTGGTTATGGCTGTGTGGTTTCTCATCCCTGGCTCATGACTTGTTCCCAGTCTGGACCTAAAACTGAGACAGATACGACTCAGAAAGGGAAAGGTGATTCATTTACAAAAGCAAGCAATATAATTTTTAATAATGTTTCTTAAAATTGTTTATGCCTTCATGTCTCCCTGGAGACGCAGAGATTAAGCCTCACCACTATGACAGCTAAGGCCCATGTTCACTTCCTGGCAGGGAATCGACCCCCAGGGCACAGCCAACTTCTGTTTCCCCGCTGCTCCCCTCAGCAGTGTATTTCAGTCAATCTGCCTTTTCTACTTCCCATTCTGTCTCTGGTGAATTCTCTGACCCCCCGTACATTGGCCTACCCCCCAGGTTTTCTATGCATAAATAAATCTTTTTTTAGAATCTTGTTCATGCTTTCTACTCTTTCAATGCAATTTTCAGTTGGTTTGAAACTTTGTTTTCCAAATACTGTGAGCTTACATCTAGTGAAAAATGTAGTTTATGTTGCAATCAAGGTAATATGTAGGCCATATTCATGTACCTATAAAAAAATCATGTATCTATAAAAAAATTCAAGTAATGACTGACCTGAACTGTCTGATCTCATAGCTCTTCTTTAATTCCCTATATCATTAAAAATAAATGTTAAATTCACTAATTTTATAATTATATAATAAAACTTGTAGTTGATGTAAATAATTGTTAAAGTATTATTTATTTTAAAATCTTTTTTGCTGACAAAATGTTTGTAAAAAATACTAAAATCTGGCCCTCCCTGGTGGCGCAGCAGGTTAAAGCACAGCACTAAGAAGCGTAAGCTACTTCAGTGTGAGTTCGATCTCCACCCAAGAGGTGACCACAGGGTGCAGCAGACCTCTGCTGACCTACCCACTGCTCCCCTCAGCAGTGTACTTCGTCTGCCTGCTCTGCTCCCTACTCTGTCTCTGGCGAAGCCTCTCACCCTCTGCTCCTCTGGCCTGTACCCCAGTTCTGTATGCATAAGTAAATAAATCTTTTTAAAAATAATATTTAGTTCCATTTCATTGGCTTGCCTAATTTCTTTCTCAATAAGTTATAAATACTTAAGGGAAAGTTCCAGTACAATACATATACAGCTTCATCTGACACAGCAGAGGAGAAGTTTCTTCCAGTGACCTAACACCATCATCACCCAGCCACAGAAACATTCCTGTGAGCTCCCCCAAACACTGATGCCATCTCCTAGTATTACAGATATTGAATTCTGTTTCTTTCAGATAAAACACAGAGACCACTAAGCACGAGGGATCACTAGCTAGTGAGGAATGTCCTGCAGAAAGAGGCCACACAGAAGCGGCCTCCTCATGTCCATGACTGCTGACTGTGCTTGTGGGCTGAAACACACTCAGATTCACTTATCAGCTACTGATGGGACTGTGTCATGTCACCTACAGAGCAAACATTTTCTGATTTCAATTCTGAAAGCTTCAATTATGTTCACTTGAAGTTTATTCTCCAACTATTTATGACTTCAGTAGACCACGGCGCTGAAAATATTAACAGCTACCTAGGCGCAGTGATGCCGTGTGGCCGTTTCTCTGAGCCTGGTCTTGCATGTGACACGGTTGACAGACTCAGCTGTGTTCTAGTCACGTGCCCACAGACACCGTATTCCCAGTGTTGTTCTTCTGCTTCTAATGGCTCCTTACAGCCATTTCTTTCTTTCCTCTTCTTTCATTCACATTATTTAGATATCACCCCAAATTTCTCCTCTGTTTTCCTATGTGATTTTGCAGAACATTCCGCTGAATACATGAATATAATTTCATTTCAAAATCTGATGATCACTCTGGCACAAGAAATCGGTATGGGAGTTTCAAGATTCCTCACACTGGACGTGCTGATATGCGATGCCAGTCTCTCCACGGGGCTGTTTTCTCAGTCACGCCCGTTGCTACACTAGAATCAGAATCAACACTGACTGGCCTCCTTGGTGGTGCAAGGACATAGCTAAGCAAAGTCTTATGACGCTGTCCACATCACTGCAGCATGAGTTCTATCCTGGCCAGGGAGGGACCCCCAGGGCGCAGCAG
>NW_004567135.1:3597103-3602108 GCF_000260355.1 Condylura cristata | reverse complement strand
TTTCTGAAACCTTTAGGCAAAGATAGACTTCATGCAAAGAAAGAAGATGAATGGTCATTGTCAAAGTGTCTTTTAATGTGTAGGGTCCACAGGCTTATGTGATAAAAAGGTCCTTTGTGGCCAACATTCACACATGACTAATGAAAACAATACGAACTGAACTTTGGCAAAACCTAACCAAAGTGTCACTGGGAACCACCTCCTTGGAGACAATTAGACGCAACTTTACCGGCCACATTCCAAGAGCATAGCAATTGCCTGAGGAGAAGAAATAACACTGGCAAATATTCAACTTCTAAATAACCAAGTAAACAAGATGGAACATTGTTCCGTACACATTTTTTCAGGGGGGAAACCAGATAATTATCCACAAAAGCAATCTCTAGTCAGTTATCAGCCAGAAACTGTTATTGAGTTTATGTTAATGAAGATGGGCTGTATCATCACTTCTGTGCAAGCTGCAGAGTGCTGTACACTGTGGGGAAGGCCTTGGGTTGCCACATGGCTTAATGCATGTGAAGAAGAGGTGCCTTCAGGCACATCACAGCACCCCCACAGGCACGACCCCCACAGACCACACCAGTCCATGGTCCCTCTCACTTTTCTCTCCCCTCAGTCCCTCTCTGGTGCCCTCAATTGTACGGTCAGATTTCTAGGGTCTGTTATTGGCTTGGTTTTATCCATCTGCTCACTCCATTGTAAATAAGACTTTATTTACAAAGTTGGGCCTTGTCCTGTGTTTTTAAATGCAAGAAAAGGACACAGAGCCTGGCTAGCCTCCTCTCCAGCAGAGTGGACCTGTTAGTAAGAGTTGACGTGGAAAAGGTACGTTTGTCATTTTTAATGAACAAATGAAAAAACAGATTTAGACACAGAGAATGGGAAAATTACAATGAATCTTTCTCATTTGATTCTGAAAATAACTGTGAAACTCAGGCAAATTCAGATGCTTTAGTCAGGTAAGTACTTAACATACAGAGAGAAATAAACCCCTATCCTAAGAAGTTATAACTTTTGAAATAATGGAACTGGAAAAAAAAATAAAACTTGAAAGGTAACATTTTGGCATTGAGAAGATTTTTTAAATAGCTGAAAACAGGAACAACTGAGAGAGACAGCAGTGGAAGATTTCTTACAGAAGACAAACATTACTTTAAAGATTTTATTTATGCATAGAAGAACCAGGTGTAGGTCAGAGGTATGGGTCGTGAAAGGATCCCCAGAGACAGAGTGGGAAGCAGAGCAGGCAGATCCCCTGAAACACACTGCTGAGCAGAACTGCGGGCAAAATGGGAGAGATGCTGTGCCATGTGGGTCTGCTCCCTCGCTGGGAATCGAACTCAGGCCGTTGTGGCGGGCCTTTGCCGTGGTAGCACTGAGACTCCATCCCTTGGCCACCAGGAGGCCCACCAAGGTAAATCAGAAGAGAAAAGCTTGGGGTATATTTTCTCTTAGAGACAATGCTTGTGCAACCTCCATATGCCATGGTCATTGACAACCCCGCTAATAAAACACTTTTATAAAATAAATTGATCTAGACCTCAAAAATGTGCAACTTATTTCTAAAACTCTTGGTGCTTGAAGATGTTATTTAAGATAAGCTGGTAAGGCTTTGAATTTCATTGAAAATAGAGAAAATTTGCGTACTATAATTTTTCTTATATATATTTTTAATGTCATTTTTCATTTTTTCATTTTTCATTTTTTTGCTATATCAGCTTGGGTGTAGTCCCCATGAGATTCCCACCACCAGTTCACCCGTGCACCGTCAACATAGTCGCTGTACTCTTCCCACCCCTATTTTGATCTTAACCCTCAACCCCCACAGAATGTCTCTGGTTTATAGTTGTCTTTTAATTTTGATATTTACCTTACTATGATTCCTTTTTTCCCCCCTGATCCCTTGTTTTGATCCTTTACATTCTTCCTAAGAGTGAGACCACCTGGTATCTTTCCTTTTCTTTCTGGCTTATTTCACTGAGATGATCCCTTCAAGCTCCATCCATGCTGCAAATGGCTTCAGTTTATCTTTTTGATTACTGAGTAATATTCCATCTTGTATCTGTGCCACATCGCCTTGATCCAGTCATCTATTTTGAGCATCTGGGTTGTTTCCATCAGTTACCTATTGTAAATAGTGCTGAAATAAATAAGGGATATAGGTGTCCTTTTGAATTAATGTCTTTGTGTCCTTTGGGTAAATACCTAGGAGTGGAATTGCAGGGTCTATGGAAGACCCATTTTTAGCAATTTGAAGAACCTCCAAACAGCTTTCCATAGTGGTTGAACCACCAAAAGTGTAGGAGAGTTCCTTTTGAAAATAGAGGAAGATTTCATCCTTATCTTACTCAGTGCATAATCTTCTTTCAAAAAGACTATGTAAGTCAATCTTAAAGTATGATCCTGATTAAACAAACATCCAAATTTTGTGGAAATGAGTCTTAACTTGTATAAAAGATTGCATGTACAAAACAGTCTGAAATTTTCTACCTATAAGATACTTTATCAACTTCTGCCATTTATAGGTCCAATGGGTCACTGCAAATGGAAAACCCTCTTCCCAATATTCACAATATTGTTCTTATTATTGCCATTCTTGAAGCAGACTTGCTGATTTTTTTTAAGATTTATTTATTTTTGCATACAGAACTGGGGTACAGGCCAGAGGTGCAGGGGAGGTGAGAGGATTCACCAGAGACAGAGTGGAGAACAGAACAGGCAGATCAACGAAGTACACTGCTGAGGGGAGCAGCGGGCAGGTCAGGTGAGGTCTGCCGTACCATGTGGGTGAATCCTCTCACTGCCCCTGGACCTCTATCCTATACCCCAGTTCTGTATGCATAAATAAATAAGTTTTGACCTTGTTAATTCTTCCAATCTGTAAATACCAGGTACCATTTCATTTTTTTATTTTCGACTATTTCTTATAACAAATATATAAGTTTCAATTATATACATCTTCCAATTTCTTTGTTAAATGATAGTATTGTTTTTTGATGGTCTTGTTTTCTCGACTGCAATGCTTTTAAATAAATTTGCATATAGAAATGCAACCGATTTTTTAATGTTGTTCTTGTAGCTACCACTTCACATACTGATTAGTTTTCTTGTTTGTTTGTTTGTGGAGGTTTAGGGTTATCTATGCATATTCCTATGTAGCCTAAATAGTGATGTTTCAATTCTTTTCAAGATTAGGTGTGTGTAGTCCTTATTTGCCTAATTCCCAGTTATGATTTCTAATAATACAATGAGTAGCAGTGGTGAGAGTGGGCATCTTCTTTGGTACCTGATCTTAGAGGGAAAGTTTTCAAATTTTCTACATCGAGTACAATGTAGCCGTGGGTTAATTGCATAAGGTCCTTATGAATGGTCCCAACTTTTGAGAGTTAATGACAGATCTTTTCAGATGATTTAACTGGATCTAGTAATATGGTAATGGGTCTTTTATTTTGTTTTAAATAGTTTTATTGAATTAATATTGGTTTACATCATGTTTCCATTATAAAGTGTAGCATTCCCTGTCAGCCACCGCTGCCACTTTCCATCCACCACCAAAGAACTCACAGGCCACCAGCCTAGACCCTCTGCTCTCGCACCTCTTCATCCTCATCCCTGCCAGATGTCTACAGTGGTTGTGGTAGTGAATTATGTTAACTGATTTGATGACATTATACCATCATTGCAGCCCTGGATACATCCCACTTGGTCATGATGTATGATCCTTTTCATGTGTTGCTATTTGATTTGCTTGCTTTTTGCACCTATGTTCATAAGGGATTTGGTCTGTACTTTTCTTTTGTGATGTTCTGCCTGGTTTTGGTGTCAGGGTAATGTTGACCTCCTAAAATGTGTTTGGAAATGTTCCTGCTTCTTTAATTTTAATTTTGAATTTACGAAGGACCAATATTCATTTTTCTTTGAAAGTTTGGTATAATTTACTAATGAAACTAGCTGGTCCTGGGATTGTGTTTCTTGTTTTGTTTGTTTGTTTGTTTGTTTGTTTGTTTGTTTGTTTGTTTTTTAGTTGGAGAGAATTATATTTCGTAAAGCAAGCCAGAATGACAAAGACAAATAGTGGATTTTTACATAACAGAGTATCTGGAAAAAGAAATACTTTTAAAAGTCAGTGTATACTAATACATAAAATGAGGTTCTGACATTAAGGGAAAAAGAGGCAGGGGAGACAGTTTCAAAAGCAACATGAGATAGTGGTTGGCAAGTTCTTACAATTTCAATAACAGGGAAAAGAGTTGCATTGTGTTTTCAGTGTTCCCTGATCATCATTCTTTAGTGGCAACTTTCAATCATAACAAGAACCATTAAGATGATCCAGCCACACTCTTGGGTTGGAGGAACGTCAGGGAAATGTCTTAGAGACTTGCCACATTTACAGGGTGAGCGCCCGTAACAAGCCCTCAGGTGAAGCAAAGGGTCCAGACAGGATTCAGAGCGTTGACCTTTCTCTTTATTACCCCAGGTAAATCCTGTTCAGGCTTCAGTGGCCTGCATGAAGCCTGCCTGCATTGGTACAGCCACCTTATTTTCCCTATCCACCCATCATCTGCTAATTTGTTCCCCAAAACGCCTTCCGAGGTGCACTCACATATGATATCTCACAAGTTATGCAACATCCCTTCGTCTCATTAAGTTCAAGCATCAATCATTATAGTTCCCTCTCTGTTTTGATTACAAATTGCATACAAGTATGCTTAAATGATCATTAAAAAGCAAACATTTTTGGTATACAGTAGATTTTTTAAAACAGCTTAAAGGAGGGACATATTGAGAAAAGACACAATGTGGAAAGGTTCTATAAACCAAGATAAATATCTAAAAATGAAAATTTGGGGTTTTTTTTCCTTAAGGACCATCTTCATAAAAGACTCTGAGGAAATTATACAACCATTCTGTGATCCTGGTTTTAAAAAATAAAAAACTCACAACCATAAAATACCTAGAAGCAAAGATGGGTCAAACACTTCACGACATACACTTTAGCGACATC
>NW_004567135.1:3594472-3597003 GCF_000260355.1 Condylura cristata | reverse complement strand
CCTCCTGACACCTGTCAGAAACAGAAACACCTGGGGCTGGAACACGGTCTCTCCCGTCTGGATCTGAGCCGACAGCGGCCCTTTGCCTCAGCCACCGCTTTGGCACAGAAGCAACCACCGTCCCGGCCTCTCCAGACCGAGCGCCTGTCCTCATCACCAGTTTAAGGAAACACATTTCCCCTGGATACCAGAAGTAGACCTCCTGCGATACTAAGAGTCTTGTTAGCTTGGAAATGTGCCGCCCTCCGCGGCGAGGGGGAGACCTGCTGTTTTACTGCGGCAGGAGGCTTTATCTTTCACTTAGTTTGAACAAAAAGTGGGCACGCTGTGTAACTGACGTATCTTTTAGAAAACCGAGCATTTCAACATATCAGGGATCTATTTACATCAGCTACTTAGGAGTGTTTTAGAAGTCCTTCATTAACCTGCAATTGATGGCATTTATTTGTTTGCTTATTAATTTTTTGAGGTAACATTGTTTTACATAGTTGTACTTAAAAACACAGGATGCCCCTGCAGCGGTCCTTACCACACTATGCTCACCGCCGACACGCACAGTCCTGGCCTCAGTCCACTGACCCCTCCTCACGGTGCTCTCTCCCCTCCCCCCACCCACTCTGGTAGCCACTGTTTGTAGTCAGATTTTTATGGTAGTTCTTAATTTTCCTTAATCTGACCATTTGCTTGGTAGACATGTAATCCATATATAGTCACCATATCATTTAGTTCTATTTTAGGTATCAACCGGATGAGCTTTTTCGCTTACTGTTCCAACTGTAGCTGATGATTATTTCTTCACAGCTCTGAATAGATTTTGAAATTTTACTTTTTTAAGCACTGTGTCCCTAGTAACATACTTACTTCTAAGGACATGTGGGCATTCCATAAATGTTGATGTATATAATGAAAGTGTGAATTTAATATTTGCGTCTAGAACAAGAGTAAGGTACTTTGTAAAAACTACTTTAGATTGCATTTTAAATGCTTTTTTCTATTTCAAAAATGTATGCAATTTTTAAGATTTTTTTTTGAGATTATGTCAAATGTTACCTCAATATAACCCCAATCTCTTTATTATTTTGCTATAGTCAAATGTCTACTGAGAAGTAAAATTTCATCACATTATATGGTTCTGGAATCAGACTGTGAGATTCTGCAATAAATGCTCATTCATGAAAATTGTAAAGGTCATAAAAACCCACACACAGACACCTCGACACATTCTAAGTTAAAATCTCTACCATTAATACATTCTCTCCTTCTTTTGCTTACTTTCCTCTTCTTCCTCAACTCTTTATGCTTGATCCATAAATTAATACAAAACTGACACTAATATTAATTAATTAATTAATACTAACTGACACAAAACTGAGCACTAAGCAATAGCCAAGGTGATACACAGCTTTTCCTTCATTCATTCTCTGTGAAGAACTGAGTCTTGACAACTGTGATTATTCACTATGCTTTTAGAGTACTGAGGTCAGACTCCAGGTCACTTTATATTGGATATTAGACCGTAGTTCTCCACATTCATTCCTGAACCATGAGTATGTAGTTAGTGCCATGGGAAGACATTTCTATTTGTGAAAAAAAAAAAAAAATCCTGTCCTGTTTTTCTCCCATGTTGAAGCTGAAATGGTACTTTCACTGAAACTATAACTACCTATAAATTTAAATGAATGTTTTTATCTCTGCTGTATTTTGAAATCACAAAAAAATCTTAACTATGTGTTTTCCTGACATTTGCTTAATTTACCTACACTTTCTGTCCAAGAAAACAGTCACAAATGATAGCATCAGCTTCTATATTGGTCTTCTGGAGTTGCCATTCCATGAAAGAAGACCTAGCCCAAGCTCAGGAGGAGAAATGATTACACAGTAATCACCACTCTTTAAATATAGTTCTATAGGAATTGGCCCTCTGAAACAAACTGAGAAAACCCGAAATCCCTCAGGACTTGCTGGTACATCCTACTCAAAGCAGTGTTCAGATCCTGCATCATTTTTCTCCTCAGTAAAGTCAGACTCTTCTTCCATGATGCCTGTGTATTCCTGCGTGTTTCTACAGTAAATGCACTCAGGTGTGTTCCCTCTATAGTGTCCTTCTTGGAATATTTGCACTTAATTGAGCAGTAATACCTATTGATCATAATGCAGTTAACATGGCATTCTAATAAAGGTCAATATTATTATAGCTTGGAGAAATAAATCGTGATTGGTGGAATTATATTTTGGGTAAATCACTTCTGATTGTCCCCCCACAGCCTTCTGTTCCACCGGTACTGACGAGTTCACAGAAGACATATTTCTTCAGCACCTGTGGGCGATGCTACTCATCCTGCTACCAAAGATAAAATGGAAACAGGTTCTGACCCAAGTCAGACCTTACATGACCCATGCAATAAACATTCCTAATCAAGGTGATCACATCCGTTTCAACATTCTAGAACAAAATAGTGTCTGAAATGATTATCTGCCTTTCCTGAGGTGTCCAAATTAACTCACACCATCTTGGTTTTAAACATAAAAGT
>NW_004567135.1:3589160-3593492 GCF_000260355.1 Condylura cristata | reverse complement strand
TGGTGGTGGCACAGGGGTGATTTGGTGATGGGAAACCCGTGGGGATTACAATTGAGATGAAAAAAAAAATGTGCAAAATGATGTAAAAATAAACTTTTTAATAAAAAAAACTCATTAAAAACAAAGTAGTTTAACAATTGAAGACTTTTATATATGGTTATAAAAGTGACATGTTCGATGAATGCAAAAGATTTGCCATTGTATTTATATTCTAATGTTTACTCCCTTCCTAAAAAATACTCAGAATTAGTTCCATCTGAAAATCAAATTTTGAATAAATAAATATCTAAATTTCATAGTAGAGATTGTGGCCTTTGTAAGATTTTAACTAAATGACCTCTGAAATTCATTCCTGTTACATATGAAAATGCTCTACCATTTTTAGCTTCCATCTTCTATTTCTAAATGAGAAATCCTGTCTTTATGTGCAGTGCATGAATTAAGCAGATTTCATGTATTTGTTTATAAAGATTGATAAATACAGAAAGACATTTAATTACTGATTCTATGCCATTTTTCTTCTTGTACCTTTTTCAACAATAGGGTAGTCTATAAGAAAAAACAAGTTGTTCCTACATTGCTCTTTCTACTATATGAGGACAAACTTAGATCAAGAAGAAGCACAAAAATGTGTTAGCAATTTAAAGTATTCTTATGAGTCTTTACTTCAACATTCCCCTAATTCCTTCAGAATAGTACAATTTTTTTATTAAGTCATTAAAGGCTTGAATCACTTGCTTGTTCCTCAGAGTATAAATAAATGGGTTCAACATGGGGGAAATGGAAGTATTTAGTAGTGTGATCCCCTTATTCATGGTCATGTCATCTTTTGCTGAAGGTTTGGTGTAGACAAAGATGCAGCTGCCGTAGGAGATAGAAAGCACAATCATGTGGGACGAGCAGGTGGAAAACGCCTTCTTCCTTTGCTGAGCTGACGGGAACCTCAGGATTGTTCTGACGATATAAACATAGGACAAAACCACACACACGAGAGTCAGGATGAAGATCAACACCGAGCAGATAATGACCATCTGCTCTAAGAGCACAGTATCTGAACATGAGATCTTTATCAGGGGGTTAACATCACAGGCAAAGTGGTCGATGGCATTGGAGTCACAGAATTCCAGGCCCAGTAACAAAAAAAACAGTGGTATTACCATTAACAAAGCAGTCACCCAGCAGCAGAAGACAAGCATTTTGCAGACCCTGCGGTTCATGATGGTCACATAGTGCAGGGGTTTGCAGATGGCCACGTACCGGTCATAGGACATGACCGTCAGGAGAAAAAATTGTGTTATTACAAACACATATACAAAAAATATTTGGCTTAGACAATCATTATAGGTAATGGTCCTGTCGCCTGTTGACAGACTATACAAGAATTTAGGAATGCAGGCAGAAGTGAATGAAATTTCTAGAAAGGAAAAATTTTGGAGAAAATAGTACATGGCAGTTTTAAGGTGGTTATCCACTAACACGAGGAGGATGATGGTCATGTTTCCAGTTATACTCAACAGGTAGGCAATAAGTAGAGATACAAAAATTATTTTCTGGAGTTGTGGGTCATCAGTAAATCCCAGGAGAATGAACGTGGTTATTGCTGTGTGGTTTCTCATTCCTGGATCCTGCCTTCCAGCCAACCTGTACCTAAAGCTGAGAAATAACACTCAGGAACTGGAAAAAACTATTTTCAAATGAATTTTTGGCAAAATTAGATAAACAATTCATTTTATTCAGCTAGATGATGACTTTTTAAAACTATGCTTTTCGCTCTTTGGATTTTTTTTATTGTTTGAAATTTATTTTTTTTCAAATTTGAATACAATATATAGGAGAAATACATTTTGTATTGCAATCTGGTCAATATGTATGCATCCAACACTCATATATTATTGCATATCTTTAACATAATTATGATAACTCACTAACGCTAACTGTACTGATTTCATGGTTCCTTTCTCACCTCACTAAAAATAAAGTAAACATTAAAGTAATAAAAATAAAACAAATGAAACATCTAAAAAGAGCTAAAGGACTTATATAATGAAAATGATGAGATATATTTAAAAGAAATAAAAAGATGATCTCTGCTCATGGATTGAAACCATTAACATTGCTATATGACCATCTTAACCAAAAAGAATCTACAAATTTAATGCAATTCCTATCAAGATTTCAGTGGCATTCCTCAATGAAATATAGTGAGCATTACTGACATTTTTCTGGAACTGCAAAGTTTTCTTAAGAGCCCAAAACAATTCAGCCCAAAAAGAAAAGAATAAAAATGAATATATCACTTTTCCAGGCTAATATAGAAATTAAAACGATATGGTACAGAACTAAAACACATAGGCCTAAGTAAAATGTTCACATCTATTGATAGTTAGTCCATGAAAAATGAGCAAAGAATATACATTGAAGAAACAACAGTCTCTTCAACAAATGATGTTGGGAAACTGGAGACTCACATACAAAGAATGAAACTAGATCACTGTCTCTCAATTTAAACAAATAATTCAAAATGGATTAAACACACAGAGGTAAGACCTGAAACCAAAAAATACATTGAAGAAAACACAGGCAAACACTCTACAGCATCAGCTTCAGTGATGTTTTGAACCCAATAAAGTGGGAGAAAATATTTTCACATCATACATTGACAAAAGGCTGATAGCCAAGATCTATGTATCAATAGAATTCATTCAATTCAATAAAAATATGACAACCCATCAAAAAAATGGGCTAAAGAGCTAAATAGACACTTCTCCAAAGAAACTGTACAAATGGACAACAGGAGCATTAAACAAAAGTTAATCATCATTTATTATCAGAGAAATGTCAATTAAAACTAGATTGAGATGCCAGCTCATACCTCTGACAATGGATCCATCACGAAGACCAGAAACTCTAAGTTTGAAAGGGGAGTGGAGAAAAAAGAACCGTTGGACACTCTTGGGATGATGGATTCGTTCAATCCCTTTGGGAAACAGCATGGAGATTCCTAAAAAGAGTAAACTAGAGCTGCTACATGACCAGCATTCCCTTCCTGGCTATCGGCCCTAAGGATACGAAAACACTAACGTGCAGGAATAATCTCTCATTTTCACTGCAGCACACAATTTACTATAGCAACGGGGACCAAGACATAAGTGCCCAAGGACAGAGAAATGGGCTATATATATGCAATCCGATACCACTCGCTACAGACGGGGATAAGATTAGCTCCACCGTCTGTGGCAGCGTGGATGGACCGTCGCTGTAATGCTGAGTGAAACAGGACAGTGACAACACCTGGGGGTTCATGTATGTGCGGGACAGAGGGAGACAGAAAAACCTCAGGCCAAGCTTAAAGAGTAACAATCTTGGAAACAGGATTTGGAATCCAGGCTAGACCATGGGAGCTGAGGGTTGCAGGACAAAGTGGATGGCCAGATGATAAGGGGGAGAACTGTGGGTACCTTGGGGTGTCACTTGGTGACGTGCATCTCAGGAGGGTGAGCCGCTGTCTCTGAGTCATGGACACGCTGTGCATCAGTGCTACCTCAATGGAAAGGTAAATGAATACACATTGAGTGCAGTCAACATCGTTCAAACAAACATACGATTATTTTCCCTGTTTTTTGACCGGGGAAGAGTCTGTGCTATTCATTACTGACCTGTCCATACGAAACCTTTCCTTGATCACTGCTCCAAATTTCATGTGGACAAACACAGCTTTCTGGAACAGCTGTGAAGAGTACAGGCAGGAAAAACATTCTCAGATTTGAGTGATAAACAAAACCAAGCCCGATATGAAAGGGACATTGCCAACCAACAGGCATTACCTTGAGGGGGCAAGGTCCTGATTCTCGACAGGCCTCTATTCCTCAAAAGCTTTGTGAATTCTTTTAGCAGAGGACAAGAGTGCTGGAGGAAAATTACAGTCAGATGCTTCTAAATGAGATCTCTACCGTGGGGGCCTGACACAGCTTCTCTGAGCTGGCACTTAAGGAGGAAAAAGGACCTAGGTCTCTGGCTTACTTCCCCTCCGGCCCCTCCAGGCCACCACAGCCTTCTTGATCAAGGAGAGTAACAGTAGAAGATAATACCTATTTCTTCCATACATGCAAAAAGCTTCAGAAAGCTCAGAGCATTTCCTTGTTCTCGACTTTGACATGGAATTGGAAAATGATTTTCTCCACACCTAGTAGTGAGGTGGAAGTGAAAGGACTGTGGGCCCCTCACACATTTGCTTGGATCCAAGTATACAGCAGAAATGCAAAGCATGTCTCAAACGCCCACACAAGCCACCGCTGGCCGGGAAGAGCCACACAGACAGGGCCAAGAGAAGCA
>NW_004567135.1:3586188-3589060 GCF_000260355.1 Condylura cristata | reverse complement strand
CTCCTGCCTTCCAGCCAGTCTGTACTTAAAGCTGAGAAATGACACTGAGGAACCAGGAAAGAACATATTCTAATCAATTTTGGTTAGATCAGATAAGCAATTTATTTTATTCAGCTAGATGATGACTTTTTAAAACTATGCTTTCTGCTTTTTAAAAAAAATCATTTATTGCTCAACTCTTACTATTTTTTCAAACATTTGAATACCATATATAAGAAAATTACATTTTACGTTGCAATCTGTTCAATATGAATGCATCAACACTCACATACTATTTTGCGTATCCTTAACAAAGTTTCCGTAAGTCAGTAACTGTTAATTGTACTAAGTTCATGGTTCCTTTTTTACCTCACTGAAAATAAAATAAACATTAAAATAATAAAAATAAAAACAAGCAAAACACCAATGGCTAACAAAGGAGCTAACAGACTTATACAATGAAAACTCTGAGGCATTCTTAAATGAAGCAGAAAGATGTTCTTTGTTCATGAATTGAAAGAATTAACATTGCTATATAACCAGCTTAATGAAAGCTGTATACAGATTTTTTTTTTTTTACAATATACAGATTCAATGCAATCCCCACCAAGATTTCAATGGCAACCTCACTGAAACAAAATGAACATTACTGACATTTTTTGGAACCACAAATCATTCTAATAGCCAAACAATTCTGCAAAAAAGGAAAAAAATGGATATATCACCTTTCCAAGCCTCAAACTAGACTAAAAAACTATAGCAATTAATAGATATTGTGCTGAAACTAAAACAAACAAGTAGGCCTAAGAAAGATGCACACATTGTCCATAGCCAAGCCCTGACAAGGCAATGAAGAACATGCATTGGAGAACGACAATCTCTTCCACAAGCGGTGTTGGGAAACTGGACAGTCACTGAAAAAGAATGAAACTAGACCACTGTCTCACAATTTATACGAAAATAACTCAAAATGGATTAACCACACAAATATAAGACCTGAAACCATTAAAAACATTGAAGAAAACACAGGCTAACACTCCGGAGCAGCAGCTTCAGCGACGTCTTTGTGGCCTGTCTCCAGCAGCAAAGGGAACGAAGTCATTGTAAACAAGCTAGATTATCTCAAGACAGCAGGTTTCTGCACAGCAAAAGAGAACATCACTAAAGCAAAAAGAACCCATGGCTACGGGAGAAAATGTTTGCAATCATGCATTGACAAAAGGTTGGTCGCCAAGATCTATATATCAATAGAATTCACACAATTTAGCAAAAAATATGACAACCTAATCAAAACATGGGCCAAAGAGCTGACTAGACGCTTCTCCAAGAAACTGTATAAATGGACGGCAGGAACATTAAAGAAAAGTTAATCATCGAGGCTAGACCATGGGAGCTGAGGGTTGTAGGACAAAGTGGATGGCCAGATGATAAGGGGGAGAACTGTGGGTACCTTGGGGTGTCACTTGGTGACGTGCATCTCAGGAGGGTGAGCCGCTGTCTCTGAGTCATGGACACGCTGTGCATCAGTGCTACCTCAATGGAAAGGTAAATGAATACACATTGAGTGCAGTCAACATCGTTCAAACAAACATACGATTATTTTCCCTGTTTTTTGACCGGGGAAGAGTCTGTGCTATTCATTACTGACCTGTCCATACGAAACCTTTCCTTGATCACTGCTCCAAATTTCATGTGGACAAACACAGCTTTCTGGAACAGCTGTGAAGAGTACAGGCAGGAAAAACATTCTCAGATTTGAGTGATAAACAAAACCAAGCCCGATATGAAAGGGACATTGCCAACCAACAGGCATTACCTTGAGGGGGCAAGGTCCTGATTCTCGACAGGCCTCTATTCCTCAAAAGCTTTGTGAATTCTTTTAGCAGAGGACAAGAGTGCTGGAGGAAAATTACAGTCAGATGCTTCTAAATGAGATCTCTACCGTGGGGGCCTGACACAGCTTCTCTGAGCTGGCACTTAAGGAGGAAAAAGGACCTAGGTCTCTGGCTTACTTCCCCTCCGGCCCCTCCAGGCCACCACAGCCTTCTTGATCAAGGAGAGTAACAGTAGAAGATAATACCTATTTCTTCCATACATGCAAAAAGCTTCAGAAAGCTCAGAGCATTTCCTTGTTCTCGACTTTGACATGGAATTGGAAAATGATTTTCTCCACACCTAGTAGTGAGGTGGAAGTGAAAGGACTGTGGGCCCCTCACACATTTGCTTGGATCCAAGTATACAGCAGAAATGCAAAGCATGTCTCAAACGCCCACACAAGCCACCGCTGGCCGGGAAGAGCCACACAGACAGGGCCAAGAGAAGCATGTGAACAGACACTGAGCCCAGAGTGAGGACACCTCAGCAGAGCCGCTGGGCTGGGTGAGAGACCCCCGCCTCTTGTCCTACCTGACGGCGCCCTGGGCTGCGCCAAGCCTGGTTGGCAGGACGGGTATGCTCACATAACTCACTGGGAAGAGCGTGTGCTCATGGAAGGAGGAGGAAATCCATATTGAAGTTTAATGTGCTAGTGTTTTGTTTTTCTGGTTGAAAAATTGAGTTTTGAACGGACACGTGACTTCACCCCTCTCGCTCTCTTTGCCCTGCTATAGACTAGGATCGCCTGAGTTAACAGGAGACTCTGATACAAACAAAACAACATCAGGAAAAAACTAAATGTTGCCACCGTGGTTTTCAATACAGAAGACATTTGACTCATGCTAAGGAAGCAGAATACTTTAGGAAGAAAAATACTGAAATCAGCCAGCACAAACATACTCACTCTCATGGAAGACAATGGTACCAGCGGACTGTGCCATCCTGAGAGTCCCGATGAAACTGAGAACAGACGTGGCATCAGCGCATCTGTAAACGCTCCTTTTGGGGAGCTTCACAC
>NW_004567135.1:3584089-3586088 GCF_000260355.1 Condylura cristata | reverse complement strand
GCTCTCTTTGCCCTGCTATAGACTAGGATCGCCTGAGTTAACAGGAGACTCTGATACAGCCAGGTTCAGTTCCTTCCGTTTCTCTGATGTCCTGCCCTATCCTACTAGTATAAATGCTCAGGCTGCTAGAAGAAATATTTTATCATAGCAATGAGGAGTAGAGTCTGTAGAGGTAAGCTCGCTTCAGTTTGTTTTACCTCGTCTACATGCAAGGTTCACACACAGCCAAGCTGAAAATTTCCTTTCAAATCTCCCAATTTCTAGTCTGTCTGTTCTTAACGATCATGTCTCTACTTCCTACTGTCCACTATCCTTAGACGTTTTAGTTTATTTACAAGTCGGGCTACTTCCCTGTTCTCAGTCTCACTGCAGCCTATAATTCTCTCCCAACAGCTCCTGTCACTCCATTGGCTGAGGAGACTGGAGATTTTATTTTTGAGCACATATCTCCAGCACAAAGTTTATGCCCAACAGCATTCTCAGTGTTGCTTAAAACTTTGTGGAAATATTGTGGATGAATTTCATGTTTGCATATGGGCCAAGAATAAGTTTTTAGAACTACTTTAACTGATATTTGAAAGATGTTTGGCTTTTTTAATTTGAATCTAATATAAAAATGAACTGCATTTTGAGACTATACTTAAAGCTGTCTAGACATAACCACAAGCTCTATATAGTGTTCCTATGAGCTAAACAAAGGTCAATAAAGACCAGGCAAGCATAAACTCCCCTATTTTACGAGTTTTTAAAATAAGACTGCATGGTGCCGTTGTAGTTCAATACCCTCCGTAAAATCTGATCTGTGGAAATACAGAGGATTAATTGATATAATTCAGTGTCCTTGACAATAAATTTGTTTCAGCCTTCATGCAGTCCCTCATTTACTTCCCTCTTCCTCCCACATATTGACTTGGTAAGATATGCACGTTTTTTCTTTTTCTTCATGCTGAGGTATGAAAGGATTTCTAAGAATATTATTAGCCTGTTATGCAAAGGAGGGTGCTTACTTATTTGCTATAAATTGTACCCAAGGAAGTCCTCAGTCTTTGTTTTCCTAATGCCTAGATAGTTTAGTTGCTTTTTTCAGCAAGAGTAACTGCCAACAACCGTCACCTTTCATAAATTTAAGAGATATATGGTTTCTAGGTACAGTTACATGAAGGAAGCACTAATCCAAGCTCAGGAGAATTATCACCTAGTAATCAGGTGTCCTTTATTTGCAAAAGCCATCAGAACTGAATCTTCTGATAGAGAAAATTCTTAATCCCTCAGGGCTTTACTGGCACCCTAATGCAAAATAGTGAGACAGTCATTCCCAATCTCAGTACTTCTCTTCTGCGCTATCCAGCTATTAGCGAATTGTCTGAGAAAATTAATGATTTCATGTACATTTTTTAGTTTGTAGTTTTCTAGGAATATGCACATTTATTACTAGTTAGTTTAGTAATCCCTAATAACAATGTTACCATTTATTTGTTATTTTGATGAAAGATAACATTGTTTTATCTTGATATAACAAGATATTGACTGATAAAAGATAGTGAGCCAGATCACTTCTGATTGTCACTCAAACTGTTCCATTCATGACTATGCATGCATTCTGAAGGAAGTCTCTCTTGAGTTTCTTGAGATCCCATCACATGACGCCTGCTAATCTAGCTACTAAAGACTTTTTACCATGAACAGGAATTGTTCAAAACCTTACTAACACATGTAAAAAATATTTCAAGTGAAGTTATTCACTTTACATTTCACATTTCTAGAACAAAATAAAATCAAGAATAACTACTTTGTTTTCCTGAGCTACCCAAACTAAATATCTTGGTTTTCAATACAGACAAAATTTGACTCATGCTAAGGAAACAGAATACTGAAATCAGCCAGCAAAACATACTCACTCTCATGGAAGACAACGGCACCAGCGGACTGTGCCATCCTGAGAGTCCCGATGAAACTGAGAACAGACGTGGCATCAGCGCATCTGTAAACGCTCCTTTTG
>NW_004567135.1:3562794-3583429 GCF_000260355.1 Condylura cristata | reverse complement strand
TGAGTTTATGTTAATGAAGATGGGCTGTATCATCACTTCTGTGCAAGCTGCAGAGTGCTGTACACTGTGGGGAAGGCCTTGGGTTGCCACATGGCTTAATCGCATGACAGAGAATTCAGGAGCGCAACCTTCAGGTGTGTTACCACCCTGCACTCAGTCAGGACACCACAGTCCATGGTACCTCTCATTTTTCCTTTCTCTCACCCCCCACTCTCTGGTAGCCTCAATTGTGCAGTCAGATCTCTAGGGTCTGTTACTGGTTTGGTTTTATCTGGCCCTTTGTCTTATTTCTCTATCTTCCACACCTAAGTGACACCATCCAGCACTTTCTGTCTCCTTCTAACTGATTTCTCTCAGCATAGGTCACTCCAGTTCCGCCCACATTGTTGCAAATGGAAAAAGTGTGTCTTTTTTCATAACTGAGTAGTAGCTCACTCTGTATATAAACCACTTCTTCCTAACCCACTCATCTTGCTGAGTGGTTAAGTGGTTTCCGTAGGCTATTGCGGACAGTGCTTCATTGGACACACAAGAGTACATATCACTTCGGATTAGTGCTTTTCCTTTCTTCTAGTCGATACCACGGAGTGAGTTGCTGGACTATATGGTAGATGTATTTTTAATATTTTGATAAATCACAACAGTAGAGTGAGCATGCATAGTAAAAGCATTACTATAAAATATAAAAGATACAACAAACAAAAGTAAAATTATATATAAATATAAAAAGTAAGTATAAGGAGGGCCTCCTGGTGGCCTAGGGGTTAAGACAAGGTCACCAAGGATATGCTACTGTCTTTCACTTAATGAAAATAAGTGTTTTCTTAAGGAATATATCAGACTTTTGAGATGTCTGAGATGTTACATTCCAATATAACATCGCATATCCATTTTGTCTGTTGTCATTCAGGAAGGTTGAAGGTTTTAGTGCTGAGCAATGTCCTTGTCAATTAATAATTAGTAGGTCTTTAATTTTGGTTATTTGAACGTCTTACCATGAGTCAACATTGTCCCTGGGGAAATTTATAACAGAAAAATCTTGACAATATTTTAAGATCCATGATAACTGATGGAACTAGAGAGTTTTTTACATAGGACTGAGTAGACGAAGAGGAGTATAAAAAATTTTGTTTGAAACATTACTCTCTTTTATATTTTGTGATATTTTTAATTTTTTTACACAAGAAATCTTTTTTCTCTTAGCTGACTTGTCTTCCACAATGTTAAATTGCATTTTTGTGAGCAAAACTAAATTGTGTTTGCATTTTCTCTCTTGATACCACCACTATATGGAAAATGGTAATAATTCTTATTACTCATAATTTCAATAGGGAATATTATTTGTCTCACCTGAAAATAGAGACTTGGAAACATAACTCATCGCTGAGGTTTTGACTGAAACTTCTTTGGGGAGTTAAAATTGAGCAGGAGTAAGAAGTAAAGGGCCTGACACTTTGTCTGACGGATTCTACAGACCTTTGAAGAAGGTAGGGAAGCTGGCCAGTGTCTGCAGGCCTCGAGACCGCAGAGAGAAATGTTTACAATTGCGTTCTTGCTCTTCTATCTGATAGGAATGGGATGAAGGAGAAGAGGAAATGATTTTAATAATAAGCTCTCAACCATTTTCAAAGTGTTTCCTTTTGCATTTTCCTCTTCTTTTTTTGTTGTTGATGATGACTATTTTCTATAAATGAGAGACTGTCACCTTGTCTAACCATGGACAATGCCTGAGGAGTTCATTGACATTTCTTTGAATACACTACACCCCAAAGGTGCTGTTTTCTGAAGCCACACCCCCAGTTCTAGACATCAAACATCCATCACCACAGAAATGGTCACCGAAAAAATGAAAATGCGGAACATGTAAGAGGAGTGGAGAAAACCAAACTATAAGCCTGGGGGTGACATCCATTGCCAACTCCATGCTAGATGGTGAAGTCCCAGGCTCCCAAGCAGGAATTCCCGAAGAGCCTGCTGCGAAAGACATGCAAAGTAAGCTCACAACAGTGACCTAAGAGACCTCTTGTGTTTCCAACTTTGTCTCACAGCCTGGTGCCTGCTCAGGAGTCGCTGTGAGTGGCGAGGGCGGCATCCGCCCACATTGCGGCCAATTTTTTTCCCCTCTTCTCCCCCATCTCTTTTCTCCTGTCCCCTCCCTCCTTCCTCTGCTTTTCTTCTCCCTCTTCTCATCCCCTTGTAAGTAAACCTGCTGTATTTATCGCTGCACTTTGGAATTTGGGTCTTGTCCAGTGTTACTAAATGCACACATAAAGCCACGAAGTCCAGTGAACCCCCTTCCACCAGAGTTGACCTGTGTGTTAGTGAGAGTAAATGTGGAAAAAAGTACTATCTTGTCATTTTTTAATCAACAAATGACAAAGCAGATATGGACACAGAGAATGGGAAAATTACAATCTTTCTCACTTGATTCTGAAAATCACTGTGAAGCCCAGGCAAATTCAGATGCTTTATTCAAGGTAGGAAGTAACATAGAGAGAGAAATACATTACTACTCTGAGAAGTCATAACTTTTGAAATAATGGGAACTGAAAAAAGTAAAACATGAAAGGTAAAATTTTGGCATACGAATCATTTTTAAAATAGCTGAAAACAAAAATATGTTGAGAAAGAGCCAGAGACAGCAGTGGAACATTTCTCACACCAAGATTAATCTTTTTTCTTAAAGATTTTAATTACTTATGCATAGAAAAACTGGGTGCAGGTCAGAGGTGTTGGGGGGTAAAATGATTCACCAGACACAGAGTGGGGAACAGAACGGGTAAAGCTACTGAAATACATTGCTGAGGGCAGCAAGAAGGTCAGGAGCTGTCTGCTGCACCATGTGGGTCACTCTCTGGCCGAGGATCGAACTCATGCTTCAGTGCTGGTGATAGATTCATAGTGCTGTGCTCTGACTCCCTGCAACACCAAGGAGGCCCCAAATGAAGTCAATCTTAAAGTAAGATCCTCGGTAAAAAGACATCCAAATTGTGTGGGAAAGATTTTTAAGTTATGTAAAAGATTGTACACATAAATGGTCTCTGAAATTTTCTACCTGTAAGATACTTTGTCATTTTCTGCCATTTTAGTTCCAATGGGTCATTGCAAACGGAAAGCCCTCGTCCCAATATTCATAAATACTGTTCTTATTATTGCATATTGAAGCAGGTATCTATGTCTTCATTTATGGGTGCTCATATGTACTTACTGATTTTTTAATACTTGTGTTCCTGTGCCTTCTTTCAAAAAACAGCATCATTAATAAAAAGCAGGAATGACTTGACCACAATGTGTACATTTAGATCAATAAAAGACAAAAGAGGGCCCTCCCGAAGGTGCAAGGGGTTAAAGTGCAGCACTATGAAGCTGTCCGTAGCCACTGCAGCACGAGATCAACCCCTGGCCAGGGAGGGACCCCCAGGGCGCAGCAGACCTCTCCTGTCTCCCTGCTGCTCCCCTCAGCAGTGTGTTTCAGTAGATCTGCTTCTGAACACACCTCTCCACTAGACCCACATTGGCAAGCTTACCTATGGCTTCTTCAGGTTTAAACAAGATGAAGCCACTTTATTTGCACCCTTCATTGCATTCAGCACCTTCATCACGTCTTATTTCTTA
The DNA here is from genome assembly GCF_000260355.1 of Condylura cristata. Taxonomy (NCBI): domain Eukaryota; kingdom Metazoa; phylum Chordata; class Mammalia; order Eulipotyphla; family Talpidae; genus Condylura; species Condylura cristata. The sequence goes on along the minus strand of NW_004567135.1, from coordinate 3,579,814 downwards.
TGACATTCTAGACAGCCGGTTTATACTCTGTCCATACTCCTGGATACAGCGCAGAATATCAATCTCTTCCCCCGGTTATCTTTATAGAGCCACTGCAGCTCTGACTCCTGGGCCTTACTCACCTCACAGGCAGCTGTCTGCATGGCCTGGTTAATCTGCTAATTTCATCTCTAACATGTGACTGAGACTTTTCTTCCAGGAATGTGTATGATTTTGAGATTTATTTGCTCCTCCAGTATCTGGGGGAATATCAGGAGTCTCCTCTGGTTTGCATAGACATAATATTTAGACTTTCCTAAGCAATATGAGAGTTTTACAGCAACAAAATTAATGTTTATTTCCCAAACATGAAATCAAATGTTGATACCCCAGTCCTCAGTGAATTAGATTCTAAATTCATTCATGAGTCTTTTGTGTAAATTTTTGGCCATGACCCCAAAGCCTGCAACAAAGGAGAGAGAGTCCTCAGAGAGCTGAAAATTCCACAATGTCCTTCAATACAGATCATTTACCCAAAATAAACATCAAAAAAAAATGGAAAACATGAAAAAAAGCAAGCATATCTTTTCTTCCATTTGTCAATACATCGAAAGCAGTTAATAGATGCTAACAGAATTCAGTGACTCCTTTACTCCTCTGTTAACTTTAATTACCACTCATTATAAACAAAGTGTAAATTAAGTTCACAAAAGTAAAAAGGTTAAACTTAAAAGTAATAGCCATCACTAACATTTCAGATTATACTCTTCCAGAATTTTCCTATATATATATATTCACATTAACTGATACATTCACAAATGTGCAAACACTATTTACATGTTATTTTTCAAATTTGTTACTTAAAAACTTAATACTTAGGTTTTCTATCATTGCTAATATGCATTATCACTTGGATAATATTTCTTTTTGAGCATTCCATCATCATTGGAAATTACTTTGAAGATTTGAAATATTGTGCCTTTTTTTCCCCCAAAGAAATTATTTTGAAAAAGAAAACAAGGAAAACTTTTAAAATACTTCGGTAGATCTTGTTCTCATCATCAGATGAACTCCTAGCATTTGAACTGTATAAAAAGACAATAATGAGAATCCTTTTTCCTCCCACCGATGCTGTTGTGTTACACTTTGGTCTCTGCAGACACTGTCTTGTGGGAGCTCATTAACTTTTTCCTTTTTGCCAAAGTTAATTTCACTATAGGTTCGTCAGTGGTTTGAACTTGGTCACCAAGGAAACTTTTGTTTAATAGTTCCCTGTGTGCTTTAAAGACTTAGAACCAATAAAATCCATCCATTTCCATTACTGAAATCAATAGATCAACCCATTTCTTTGGACAGAGAGATCAGACTATCTTCACACCCAAGGCAAGAAGGGTTCCAGAATTTATTTACTATTGGCTCTCTGTTCTTTTAGTCAGAATTTGGGGAAAGAGCACTCAACCTAGCTTTCAGTGGAAGCTAGAAAGCCTAATCATATTCCATTTTATACTTGATGATAAGAGCAAAGAATACTATTCTTTATGCCACTGCATTTCACGCATTTGAAAGTACTCTTAACAAGAAGACAACATGGAGACAAAATCATGCAAAGTTAGCTCAAATATATAGCCAGAAGCAACCAGTGTTTCCCAGAGCCAAGAAGGAATTTCAGGTTAAATTTCCCCACAAAGTGATGGGGAACCACTGGAAAGAACTATGACATGTTTGTTACGTATGTGCCTCAAGATTTTTATGACATGAACAATGGAGCTTTTCCTGAGGTAAGCAGGGAGTGTAGCTCTTTCTGTCAGAAAGTCTGAGTCCATGAAATAGCTTCATGCTCAGAGATGATTTGAAAAGTAACCTCTCAGCTGCCACTTTCTTTGGATCACATGACAATGAATGGGAATGTGACAGTTAATGCTCTTAGAGGAGTCAGCATTATGGATGAGACTAATCTGTACATTCTAGATTGTGTAGTCACTTCCACAGTAGGATGAGGCAACCCAAAAAGGATGTCAAAAAATATTTGGCTTTTTCTTAGACTCCTAGATCAGAGCAGAAAGGCATTACTAAGATGGCGTCACCACTAAACACTTCAGTTACTTCTTTGTTGAATGCTTTCATTTATATTTCACAGAATAAACAAGTCAAACATTCAGGAAAGTGATAAAAAGATGGTGTTTTTTTCAAGAATTGAGAGACTAAAAGAATTTTTTCACTAAAAATATACACTTACAGAGGGAGAAGATGGCAGAGTAAGAAGATCTTGAACCCATGTCTGCCCACCACATAACAAATCTACCAGTTCATATCAAAGTACTTCAAAATAGAAATGAAAATCTAACACAACAGCATTTCCACAGCCAGAGACAAAAGCCTTTGAGAACTGTAGCAAATGTGGAGACACCATCTTGTCAGGAAAGCCACCAGAGCTTGGGGACCCACAATGAGGAAGGATATCAGGCACAAGGAGCCTCTTCACAGGGAGTAAAGGACTCCCACATCAGTAACTCAAGTCCCTGGAACAGATACTGGAGAGGCAAATCTCCAAAGCATTCAGTGGTAGGAATAAAGGGACTCACCTAACAAGCACCAGAGAATAGGTAAATATTCTACTTTTAAAGCGCAAATATTCTACTTTTGAAGGACTGGACACCAACCCATTTACCTCAGGACACTGAACAAAAGTAACATCTTGAAGAGCATATGGACCATACATGGAAAGTCCATATCTGACCTAAAAACATCAACCAGTTTATCAGTCTCTCCAGGAATGGAGATTCTAGCAATCACCATCTGTGAATTCTCCCCTTACTCATCTGGTACTGCCATATTTGCAAAGTACCTTTGTTAATAGGGTCAGTAAGCAAACACCCTATTGGACCAGCACCCAGGAGATCCCGAGGCCCCAACTGCTGTGGGCAAGTTATCACTGAGAATTATGGAACATATAAAGAATCTGTTAGAAAAACAAATACCAAATGAATGCACCACCACTAAACCTACCTCACAAAATGTTAAAAGAACTTCTCAAGGATGAAAATAACTACCATGTTTAAATAATTAAAGAAAATGAAAATCTCAAGTGTAACAGAGTATAAAGGTAACAACCAATCATATGTAAATCCAGTATAAAGGTTTAAAAACAAAAGTAACAGGGCCCTCCCTGGTGGCGCAATGGGTTAGGATGCAACACGGCAAGCTGGCTGCAGCTGCCTCAGGATGAGTTCGATCCCCGGCCCTGGAGGAGGTGATCCATATGGCACGGCAGACCTCTCCTGACCCGCCTTCTGCTCCCCTCAGCAGTGCACTTCATCGATCTGCCTGTTCTGCTCCCCACTCTGTCTCTGGTGAAGTCTCTCAATGCCCCTCTGACTTGTATCCCAGATCTGTATGAATAAATAAATAAATATTTTTTTAAAGTAACAATATATTAAAACTACCATAGTAGTTAAGGTATACATAAAAATAAAAGGAGAGAGAAAGGACATCAGAATTAGAACATGTGATGGCTGTTAGAATGAGTTCAAATTCACATGTGATCAACTACAAGTAAAGTCTTATATACATAGGATATTACATATGATCTTTATGGTAGCCGAAAAGAAAAACCATAGTAAAAACAAAAAAATATAATAAAAACATAATGACTACTACAGAAGTCATCACACTACAACAGAAATGAACAAAAGAACAGATAAAGAACTGCAAAAACTACCAGAACACAGCTCAATGCTATCATTTACACCAACATCAACATGAGCAGCGAGAATGAGACTGTCCAAAAAAAATGTCAAGAAAAAGTAAAAGTAGCAAGCTGGCCCTAGGTCTGAGGCACACAGCCAGGGGGTACGTGGGAGGGAGTGGGGGGAAGCACACAGGAATAAGGTGGCTACAATGATGCAAGAGAGAAAATTAACTAAAACTAAATTAAAAAGTCACAAAAAAAGAATGAGACTGTGCAGAAATGCCAGTAAAGAGAGTCAAAGAAAAAGCCCTATTCAAGTGCAATGGGCAATAATAAGCTATCACAAAATAGGAAAAATATTCTGGTGCCCGGTAAAGTTTTCCTAGTGAAAGGGGTGGAAAAACCCGCTGTTGCCAACAGAACAAAAAGGAGTTTAATTTCCTAACTGTATCCCGACAAACTTGATCGGAAAGGACACTGGCAAATTGGATGACATCAAAGAAGCTTCTGCGCAGAAAGCGAAGCAAGCCCTGACATGAAGAGACACCCTGTCAAAGGGAGAAAACAAGTCCACCTGACATAAGGCTGATACCCAGGAAGAACTCACGCAACTCAACAAAACAAACAATCTACTCAAAAGATGAGCCAAAGAGCTAAATAGACACTTCTCCCAAGAAAACATAACGGTGGCCAACAGACACATGAAAAATGTTCCTCGCACTTATTGTCAGGGAGACGCAAGTCAAAACCACGGTGAGCTATCAGCTGACCTCTGTGAAATTGACCCATATTTAAAAAGACAGTATCAAGGATAAAGCAAGGATTGTGGAGAAGAGACGCCTCATGCACACTGGTGGGAATGTAGATGGGTCCAGTCCCTAGAGAAGGTAATATGGAGGTTTCTCCGAATATTAAAAGTAGAACTGTTATCGCTCCAGAAATTTCACTCTTAAGTATCTACCCAAAAAATGCAAAAACACTAATATGAAAAAAAATTGGACTCCTATATTCATTGCAGCACTGTTCAGCCAAGCTATGTGCCCAACGACAGGTGTGTGGATTAGGATGATATGGTTTATAAACACGATGAAATACTACTCTGCTGTGAAAAAGAAACTCTGAACTGTGACACACAGATAGGACTGGGGAAGGAGCATATGCTCAGTGAAGTAAGTCAAAAGGAGAAAGATAAATAAACACCCAATGGTTTCAGGGAACACAGAGAAGGAAAATAAAGGGTGGAATAGAACCTCGCCTGTAACAAACCCTAGAAATATGTCTGCAGAACTGAGATGGCGTGGGGCTAACAGCAGAGAGAGGACACAGGGCTAAACGTAGGGAGAGGACACAGTGAACAGACAGAGGCCTGTGGTGCCCTGGTGGTAGACCTGGAGTATAACTTGCACATACAGGTGTGATCCCATAACTTTAAGTCAATACAATGTTGTAGGCCAACATTGCTTCAATAAAACAAAAATAATAGAATGATTTCTGAAAATAGAGCTTTCACGTAAAGCCTGTATCTCTGCTGGGCGCATCCTAATCAGCCCCTTCTCAGTTTGCTTCTCTGTAAAGTGGGTACAGTTATTTCTTTTCACTTTGTCTGAGATGAGTAATAAACCATGTGCATGAACTAAAGCAGTTGTCTACTCTGTACTTAGAATAGAAAGAAGCACTGAGCAATCATCAGAGACGCCAGGCCACCCTCGGGGTCCCTGAGCAGATGTTCCCAGTGCCACTGGTGTTTTTACGCTGCCAACTCATTAGTAACTTTGCAACTGAGTCACCAAGGACCATTTTGTTGTTCACTCAGAGGTCCCTGTGCACTGGGAGCAGACGAAACATATATAAGAATGTTGCTGTTATAAACTTTGCAGGGAAGCAGGCTTCCCTGCCCAGGACTGCGTGTCCTTCCGACTGAAGTAAAGAGAAACCTCCTTGTCTCTAACCACTCTTATTTTTCTTGGAACTGCATAGAAACTGAAAAATCTAGTGTCGGATGCCATTTTAGAGTCAGTGAAGGAAGCGGAGATGGGGCTGGAGTCATTACAGCAAGAGCAATGAGAATGTAGAGCTCTGTTGTCAGACTTGACTGTGAAGGGGGGTGTGCGCGCCTGTGTATCTACACTGTGTGCATGTGTCAGCCTGTGTAGAGGGTAAGATCAAGTGTGAGGGGTGGAATGTGAGTGAGTTCAGAGCACACAGAAACCTCCTCATCAACTTAACACCCCTGAAATTGTCATTCCATCAAGTGCCTCTGATAAAAATTGTTAAAAAAAAAAGTTAATTGTGATATTTTTTTCTATACTCTATGAACATAGATAGGAGTAAGTATAGTCAGTTTTAAAATCTGGATTTCAGTTCACGTAGTTGACGCTGCAGAAGTTTCATCAGCAAGCATTGCTGATCTAGGGTTGTTGTAAGTGAGCAGAAATGAGAATTTTCTGCCAGGATCATTTTCTCCTTTGAAAGAACCAGTCACCGCCATCAGTTAAGGAGGCTGTTCCTACTGCAGAGACAAATAAAGGACTGTGCGGAAGGCTGTTAGAACATAAAAGAAATTAGCTTTCCTCTCATGCAGAAGTATATAGGACTTCCTCCAGTCCTGGGGTTTTGTCTGTATTTGCTTTTATCAATGTCCCCGATAAAAATAAAAAACACGTAAGCAGATCTGGCATGCAAAGGTATTAACCAGACGGCCTTTTACAGGATGAAGACCTGAGAGAGGTGGCTTGTACTGCGACCCTTAAGGAGGGTAAGTTTTGACATGAAGGAACCTCCTGAGTGTCTCTGTAATAGGGTTTCTGACAAAATGTAAATTAGAATGTAGGGGAAAGCTGAAATAGTTGTAATCAATGTCCATGACAGAGGTAGGGGACGCTATCATTTCTTTACATATTGTTGATTTTTCTGTCCCTTTATTTCTGGATGAGGCTTGGGCAAGTTTCATAAGCCAAAACTCAGAGAACAAAAGCATCAGGGGTCGGGGATTGATTGGCAAATTAGTGGGGGAAAGTTATTTGAGGAGGGAAAGAGCTAAAATTATTCAAAAAGAGGTGACTAGACAGACGCTAAGCTGAGACTGATTTTTTTTAAAGATTTATGTATTTATGCAGACAGAACTGGGGTACAGGCCAGAGGTGCAGGAAGTGAGAGGATTCACCAGAGACAGAGCGGGGAGCAGAACAGGCAGATCGACGAAGTCCACTGCTGAGGGGAGCAGCGGGCGGGTCAGGAGAGGTCTGCCGGGCCCTGTGGGTCACCTCCCGGGCGGGGATGGGGCTCGCACTGAAGCAGCTGCGGCCAGTTTGCAGTGCTGCTCTCCAAGCTGTTGCACCACCAGGGAGGGCCCAGCTGAGACAGATCCTAACCACTGAGCGCCAAGCCCGAGGTTGATCAGACTGGCGAATAAAAAGCAAAGGCTTCTTTCCTTCTGGGCTGGGCTCGTGACCCAAAGCAGCAAGGAGTAAACTTGGGTTACAGTCAGACTCCCGAAAAAAAAATTCTTTATACCACTTCAGAAAATCCTCTGCCCAGGCAGCCCCAAAAGTGACTTCTGAACACTTTCTTTGCCTTGACGTGGATGAAAAAAACACAAAGATGTACCTTTGTATCTTAAGCATTCGATCCCTAGGGAGAGAAAAATCTCAAGTGCAAAGAGCAGAACTTATACTTTCAAATGAACGTGCTGCTGTTAAAACCAAACATAAATTCAGATGAACGACGTGACCTTGAGCAAGACGGAGAGCACCTGGGCGGGGACTGACATGGCCTAGCGGGTGGTCCTGGCCGCACAGGGTCATCCGGCTTGATGGGCAGGGGGAGGCTAGAGGCAGGTAGGTCAGGAGACACATGAGAAGTCTCTGTAGTTTCCTCTCAATGTTGCTGTGATCTTAAAATTGCTCTAAAAAAAGGTTTCATTTTCAAACATAACACAAATGCCTATTAACAAGATCTTCCCGGTTTTAAACATGGAGCATTTCCATAGGGTCCCCAAAAGCATCAAAAGATGAGAGTAGGAGAAAAAAACTTCCAAGATGATGCTCCTTCCCGGGGAAAGACACGTGAAGCACACATCCCTGAGCAATGTTGTCCAGAATTGCCTGCCTGACATATGAATGTGTTTTATTGTGCTTTTATCGAAGGCGCTGTGACACTGAACGTCGACTGAGTAAAGAAGGGAGCGCGGTGCCGTGAGGGGCTGTTTCAGGGCTAACTCTGCCTCTTCCCACCCTTCCCTCGGCAGCTGGCTCCTGCCATCCCCGCAAGCCGTGATGGCAAATCGCACAGTAATAACCACATTCATCCTTCTGGGACTGACCGATGACCCGAAGCTGCAAGTTCTGATTTTCGTATTTTTGTTTCTCACCTACATGTTGAGTGTGACTGGAAATATCATCATTATCACCCTCACTCTCCTGGATGCCCACCTCAAATCTCCCATGTACTTTTTCCTCCGAAACTTCTCTTTCTTAGAGGTGTCGTTCACCACCGTCTGCATCCCCAGATTCCTGTACATGATGGCAAGCGGAGACAACACCATCACCTATAATGCTTGCGCCACCCAGTTATTTTTTATTATCCTCTTTGCAGCCACCGAGTTTTTCCTCCTGGCCGCCATGTCCTATGACCGCTACGTGGCCATCTGCAGGCCCCTGCACTACACCACCATCATGAGCGGCAAAGTCTGCACGGCGCTCGTCCTCTGCTGCTGGCTGGCGGGGCTGATCATCATCCTCCCCCCGCTTGGCGTCGGCCTGAAGCTGGAGTTCTGCGACTCCAACGTGATTGATCACTTTGGCTGTGACGCGACGCCCATCTTACAGATAACCTGCTCGGACACAGTATTAATCGAGAACATTGTTTTGATCTTTGCGGTTCTAACCCTCATGATTACCTTAGTGTGCGTGGTTCTCTCCTACACGTATATCGTCAGGACCATCCTAAGGCTCCCGTCAGCCCAGCAAAGGAAGAAGGCGTTTTCCACCTGCTCGTCCCACATGATTGTGGTCTCCATCACCTACGGCAGCTGCATCTTCATGTACATCAAGCCTTCAGCGAAGGAAGGCGTGGCCATGAATAAAGGGGTGTCGGTGCTCACCACTTCAGTTGCCCCTTTGTTGAACCCTTTCATTTACACACTTCGAAACAAGCAAGTGAAAGACGCCTTCAAGAACACAGTAAAACGAATTGCTTTTCTCACAAAGAAGTAAGCTATTATTGATGTGGATCAATTAAGATCAGTTAAGCTCCTATCTGAACAACTCGAGGGTGGCATTCATGAATTTGCCAAATAGTTTCTTCCTGTTCTGTAGATGTAGTGATCTTTTCTCTTGTAATCCAAATGGCCAAACTGAACTACTTGTTTCTCCTTCTTTTAAGTTTATTTTATTCGTAATGGTTTCTTTAATAAAAATCTCTTCTGAGCCCTCCCCAGTGGCAAGGCAGGTGAGGACGAAGCACCGCAAACTGGCCACAGCTGGCTGGTACAGACCAGAAGTGTGGTGGGCGAGAGGATTTACCAGAGACAGAGTGGGGAGCAGAAGAGGCAGATTGATGAAGTCCACTGCTGAGGGGAGCAGCGGGCGGGTCAGGAGAGGTCTGCCGCGCCATGTGGGTCGGCTCCCTGGCCAGGATTGAACTCGTGCTGCAGTGGCTTCCGAGAGCCCCATAATGCAGTGCTGTAACCTGTTGCGCCACCAGGGAGGGCCCATAAATAAATAAATCTTTTTTTAAAAAAATGCATTCTAGAGATAAGGTTCCCAAAATCCTCTATGTCATAAAGGGAGCTACAAATAAACAAATTTGTATTTCTGACCAAACAACCTCTCATCGCGTGGAATATAAATGCTCGGACACTGTTTCTCAGTTCTTGCTGTTCTCATTCCCCAGTTACGCAAGGGTCAAGTTCCTTCCCCAAATCTTGCACAGAGTGTATTCTGTATATTTCTGTCTTGTTTGAAAATGTCTGTGACCCTACTCTGGATTGCATCTCCGGCCTGATTCACACATCTACATCGTTTTCCTAAACCCAGTGACAATGTCTCCTCCAGTTCCCAAGTACACAATTAGAGTTTCCACCCTGAGTACATAATCCTTTAGTGAGCTTTATATTTTACAACACATTCATCCTCAAGTGCTTAAACACAACAGGCCAGTAATAAACGAACATATCAACACTAGCACATTTACCTGCTAGTGTGCAAGAGTATAGTAATTCCTTTTCAGGGAAGATTAGAAAATGTAGAAAAAATAAATACAGACAGAGGAAGAGTGAGAAAAGTTTCAGTGACCAGAATGGTCCCAGGTGATAGGTACCCAACACAGTGTCCTGTAAAGTCATTTCAAGCCTGGATCAAAAGAAAAAGACTGAGATTCAGAGAACAGGGAAGTTGCAGGCACAGCGACTTGACTTCTTCATTTTGCACTTTTCCCTTTAGGATCAGTCCCTGAGTCTCTCTGCACTTCCTGGGATGCTCCCAGCTAGCAGGTAATGAGAGACTGTCCCACTTTCATGGATGCTGTGCAAAAACCAGCAGAGAGGCATCTGATGCAACTGGACAGAGTCCAACTCTCACTGGGAAGGAACAAGCTACGCTTCCGTAGCCTCAGGAGAAAGACACCTCAAGGCTAGTTGTGGAGAATGTTTTCCAACAGCTAAGTGAAACCCATTCTTGCAAAAACCTAACTGAAGTCTTCTGGAAGGATCCAGTTTCGTTTAAATTTAAAAAAAAAAATGTGAACCCTGGAGACAGTGACTACAGAGGGGAGACATTTGAATAACTGAACTGTGGTTAATTATAGCCTGTTGAGGCACTCCGAACTTGAAATAGTGCAGGTGGCAGAGGAAACATGGAAATAAGGGTTAGAGAACTTGAACTTCTACTTTAGACTCTGTTCCTAACAAGCCTAGTGGCTACTGACCCTCAAAACTCTTTCTTCAAAGTTAGAAAATCAGCCAAAATAGCCTTTACAGCACTTCACATCTCTCAATTTAAAAAAATTTCTTAAGTCCTTGTGATACAGGACACCCCAGAGTGAACTGGCTGCCAGTCTGTGGCACCTCAACCGTACGCTTAAAATTTAGTTGTCCTGCAGGCACACACAGAAAAGTCAATAATGGGTTTATTTACAAAAGGGAAAGGGAAAGGAAACAACCCAGGGAAAGAGAGAGAGATACAAGGTAACTAGAGTATCTCACAGGCTCAGCTGACTTGGAGCTCTGATAGAAAACTAACTGAAAGTCCCCAGTCACGTGGTCCAGAGAAGCAGTTTCCCCAGCGAGAAAGCGAGGGACGCAATGGCGCCCTATTTATCCCCCAAAGTCCCAGAATGCTGCTTAGCTCCGCCCCTAGGTCCTCGCATTATAAAGATTTAAAAAAGCATATGTTTAAATTAGAAATAAGGTATATATTTAAATTTCATAAAGTCATGGGGGTTACACCTGAAATAAAAAAGCACATATTGTACAAAAATGAAAAGTGACATTAAATATATATCTAATAATAATAATTTTAATGGACACTACAAAAAAATAATAAAGTTCATAATGCTTTTTAGGTATTCAAAATGGTAAAGCCAGATGTAAGGAAAAATAGGTAAAAACAAAGAGAAAGTATTTGTTACTCCTTGCTTCTGTGTTCCTGCTGCATGATCAGATGACCCCATTTTATTAATGACGTTTCACTTAACTATGCTGGTGACTGCCACATGGTGTCCATTGCTCCCATCATATAACAGAAGCGCTGACTCAATCCCAAATGTACCATGTGCATCGTAACAATTCACCATTTAGTAAAAGATGTTAATATTAGGGTGTCTGGGAACTCTCTGTATTAGCATTTTAACTTTTCATCTAAAACTCTTCTAAGTGAAAAAACTTACTTTCAACAAATCAGAATTAAACAGTTGGATTTGGCAAAAAGGTTTTTTTTTAATCAATGGCAATCGTATTTAATGTTTGAAGGGTGAATTATTTTCTGTTGACATTTGAATCAAGGTAAGGATGCATGAAAGATTTACCTCAACTACTGAATATTTGTTTAAAAGATTTATTTATTATTTATGCATACAAAACTGGGGTACAGGCCAGAGGTATGGGGAAGTGAGAGGATTCACCAGAGACAGAGTGGGGAGCAGATATACTGAAATACACTGCTGAGGGGAGCAGTGGGTGGGTCAGGGGAGGTCTGGTGGGTCACCTCCAGGGTGGGGATTGAACTCAGGCTGTAGTGGCTTCAGCTTCTTAGTGCTGCGCTTTAAAACCACTGTGCCACCAGGGAGGGCCCCAACTACAGAATATTTTAATGCAAGTTTTAATCAGTGAAGTTAGGCTGGAAAAATAAATAAAAGTTATAAGTATTGGAAGAGATTAATCAAAATATCATTATTGACTGATAATATTGTATGTAAGTACACATATATGCACGTGTACATACTATATAATACACTTACATATCTACAGTCAACATGTGTGTGTGTGTGTGTGTGTGTGTGTGTAAGGGTCACAGACAAATGCAGGTATATAAAATCTCCTTTCATTGCTTCTGTAAAAAACCCTAGATTCCTAAGGCTCTTCACATGCCTTGGGAATTAGACCTATAGTCACTTATCTAATTAATTACTCTAATCCAAAAATACAGTAAAAATTCTCTGTTCTCCCCCCCAGAGAGTCAAATGGTTACAATCACAGTCTCTGGGTTAAACCCCCAGGTACCAGGAACACTGACTATCTCCCTCAGTATTTATATTTCAAAAAGAAATAAGCCTCCAAAACTTGGAGACCTCTAAGGTGAAAGTTCAGTAAGTGCCTGTCTAGCTGATGGAGATACACACGTAGTGGCCAGTGTGTATCACTGGAGTAAGATCTTTCCTGGAGTGGACAGGACAGAACTCTTTTCCCTTTATAAACAGAGAGGAGTCGTTTTCTTGCCCCTTTCTTTTAATTTTATTTTACTTTTTAATTATATTTTTTATTTTTTTACATCATTCTTCATTCTGTTCCTTGCCCCTTTCTCGGGGTGTATCATGGCTCACACAGGATGTCTGACCGGCTGTCATCACCTCATCCCAGCGGTAAGACTTAGGGCAGGGGCCCAGCACACTTAACTATTGGCTGAGAGGTGACTCCTAAGAAATCTGTCTCTGCTCTGTAACATCTCCTGACACGTTCAAGATCAAACTAATAGAGATAACTATTAAAATCAGAGAGAAGTAGAGTTTTAATAACTTAGTTTCCATTTAAAGCTAGTGTTTATAGCAACATACGAAAATAAAATGTACGATCTACATGTCAAAAATAAACCCGTAAAATATGAAACTGAAAAAGATACCATTTCAAAAGTCAAATAGCTATGATTAAATATATGTAAAACTTCTTGGAGTAAAATATAAAAAATTTTGGAGGCATTTTAAAAAATCTAAATAGATGAGTAAATATACCAAATTTATGGGCTAGAAGACACAGTGTCAAAAACTAATCACTTTTCACAAGTTTTTTTTATAGGTCCAGTGCAATCCCAATAAAAGTGCCATTTGATTTTTTTGCAAAAATTGACAAACAATATTTCTAGTGAGTTACAAAGAACCAAAAGAAGAATAACAAAATGAAGGACTTTTTCTACCAGAGGTAAGGAATTATTCTAAACCTTTGCCATTAAGATAATATAGTGCCAATATAGGAATACACAACTAGACCAATTTGACTGCATTGAAATTAAGACTCTTTTCATCATAAAAACTCCACAAAGAGAGTGAAAAGTAGAAGATATTGCAACTCAGACAATCCAAAAATGTAGTTATATTCAGAATCTATAAAGAAATCTAATATACCAATAGCAAACAGACTGATAATCTAATTTTAAAAAAAGAAAGAAATGAATGAAAGACTTGAATAGGAACCTCAAAAAAGAAACTATAAGTGATAACCACAGAAAAGGAAATTAAAAGCGCATGAGTTGTACTCCATATCAATCAAGGAGGTAAACATTAACCATCTGAACCAGCAGAGGAAGACAATACAGGGCAGAGTAATTGAATACACCAGAAATTATGATGTAAGAAATATTCAACCACTTTGAACTCAATTTGCCACTAAAGCTATTTACCCAATAACCCAACAACTCAACTCCTGGACAGATTTTATAGAGAAAATTGCAGGCCAGAATCAGTATAGATGTACATTTTGCTTTTTCCCCTAAGTGAGAATATTTTCCATCAACTGAATGAATGGACCAATGTTGACAAATTCACAAGTGGGATGCCATAACAAAAGTGGGGGAGGCACAGTTGCAAGCAAAAAATACAGATGAATATTAAACATAAACCTGATCAGAGGAAACAGGACATGGAAGAAGGATGCAAGGTAATCCCATTTTTATAAAGCTCAAATGAAGTCAGTAGCAAACTATATTGTTAAAGGTCTGTAGTTAAAGCAGGAAAATTATAAATATAAACTACTTAATCTATTGAGAATTTCTCTTTTGTTTTCGATTAAAATATAACCTGTTTCAAAAGATTTCTGTGATGACTAAATAATTTGATGCATGTAATAGACTTGGCTGTTTAATAAAAGAATAAAAAGCACTTAATCAGCATTAGGAATGCATGTCACTCCCCTTGGTTTTTCATAAATGTTCTTGGTGGGAATACCACTATTGACTTTAGAGAGAGGGAGATCAATATTTAATGAAATGTTAAATCATTTACTATGTAATACAAAAGGATCGTGAGGAATCATTAATGTGTCTTGCATCTAAGAGAGTATAAGTCTATTAATTGTAGCATAAGGGCATAGTGTTGAAAAACCAATCTTCGTTGACCAAGAATTCATCTAGAAAGTACATCTATAACCAACAGTACTGGAGTCAATTTTCTGCACTGTGTTTTAAGAAAATAGTGAAAATTATAATTAATTACTAGATACCATTTAGAGGCTTCAAAACATTAACCAAATCCATTCTGAGAGCCATGTCCTGTGATTGTCACAATGTCAGTTCCCACTGGTGTGTCAAATCAGCACCCAGACAACTCTGAATATGGCCAAGAAGCATTAGGCTTACTAGTCATTAATACTATTTATTTATGAGCCCTGGCCATAGGAGAAAACTGATAGTATAAAGTGAGTACTGAACAACAGTGTTAGAATCCTAAGGCAAAATAGACATTCATCTGGAAAAATATGGGGATGTACCATTAGTCAGTTTTAGATTTGGGGCATATAACATCATCTGTACTGGGAGAATTTCCACAAGACACCTAAAGAGGAAACTAGTAATTTGGACTGTGAAGGAGTTAAAGGTCATTTGCAGATATATGGTGAATTCTCAGGAAATACAGGAAGGACACAGATTGAAGCTTGCTACCAAGAGCACAGAAATAAAAACAGTAAATGAAGTCAGACAAATGACTAAAAGATGTGAAATTTATAAATATCTGAGATGAAGTGACAAGTACAGGCAGAGTAGTTCTTGGTGACATATCTTTGCTAAGCATCCAAGAACTGGTCAACAAGGAGAAGTAAAAAGGGCTTTATGAACAGCCCACTAGCACAGAAGACCTGGACTTCCAGAGAACCCGTCCCTATCGGATAGGACACTGGTTTCTCCCGACTGAATAAAGGGTGATAGTCTGACCTGACTCTGCTGGGCTGCAACTAACTTCATTACTCCTTCCCTGAAAACTCAGTTTTCATCACCTACTTTTTCTTTTTCCTTTAGAGCTACTGAAAGTCAACAATGAAAAACAGGACGGCATTTACCGAGTTTATCTTGCAGGGTCTCACATCTCAACCTGAACTCCAAGTGGTGATCTTCATCTTTCTGTTCCTCGCTTATCTGCTAAGTGTCCTAGGGAATCTAACCATCATCATCCTCACTCTTGTAGACCCCCAACTTAAGACTCCAATGTATTTCTTCCTCCGGAATTTCTCCTTCTTAGAAGTTTCTTTCACATCCATTTTTATCCCCAGACTTCTGACCAGCTTGGTAACGGGAAATAAAGTCATCAGCTTTGCTGGCTGCTTGACTCAATATTTTTTTGCTATTATGCTTGGGGGGACAGAGTTTTACCTTCTGGCTTCTATGTCCTATGACCGCTACGTGGCCATCTGCAAACCCCTGCACTATCTGACCATCATGAGCACCAGGGTCTGCATACTCCTTGTGTTCTGCTCCTGGCTGGGAGGACTCCTCTCTATCTTACCCCCATTCATCCTGGTGAGACAGATAGATTTCTGTGCCTCCAACGTGTTGAATCAATATTACTGTGACTTTAGACCCTTACTAAAGATTGCCTGTTCAGACACAAGACTCCTAGAAGAAATTGTCATCTTCATAGCTATTTTGACTCTGGTGGTCACTCTGGTGCTAGTGATACTTTCCTACACATACATTATTAGGACTATCCTGAGGATCCCCTGTGCTCAGCAAAGGACAAAGGCCTTTTCCACTTGTTCCTCCCACATGATTGTCATCTCGCTTTCTTATGGCAGCTGCATCTTCTTATACATTAACCCATCACCAAAGAAAGAAGGTAACTTCGACAAGGAAATATCTTTGCTCATGACTTCTGTTAGCCCCTTGTTGAACCCCTTTATTTATACTTTAAGGAATCATCAGGTGAAACAAGCATTTAAGAACACATTAAAAAAAATTATAAAGTATTAATCACCCAAATATACTATTTTCGATCAGTAAAATTTTAATTAACTAACAGGTTAATTCCCCACTCTGTCTCTGGTGAATCTTCTGACTGTACCTCTGCATCTCTGGCCTGTACCCCAGCTCTGTGTGCATAAATAAATAAAGCTTTATTTCTCCTTTTTTATTTTTTTACATCATTCTTCATTTTGTGCATTTTTTCATCTCAGTTGCAATCCCTGTGGGTATAAATAAATCTTTTTTAAAAATACTAATTCAAATTTTGTATTAACCACATAGAGGGTGGCATTTCAGGTTACTCTCATAAAGTAAATGAAAAAAAAAAAGAGAATCGTTGGTTAGTCAATCAGAATTTCAGTTAATAAGTAACTTTGCATGTTACTAGTGCATTTCTAATGATCTGGAATCTAATCACATATCAGAATGAACTTTCTCCTAGCTTCATTCAGAGTGTTTCATTCTGAGTGGCTCAAGTAATGTGAATGAAAATTAATCAAAGCCATAAGCACCTGGATGGAACAGCATCAATATGTCCTAATCCACAATATAATTACATTGTAGGTCTAGACATCTCTGAAAACAGCACAAGCAGGCAAGTACCTCTGGTCAAGATTTTAATTCAGAGAGTGCAAGGAGAGCAAGTGGCTGTGGAATTGTTCTTTGTCTAGAAAGGCCGACTTCAATTACAGAGTGT
>NW_004567135.1:3545716-3562449 GCF_000260355.1 Condylura cristata | reverse complement strand
GGGGCGGGGATCAAACTCTTGCTAGAGTGGCTTTAGCTTCTCAGTACTGTGCTTTAACTCGTTGCACCACCAGGGAGGGCCCAAATCTTTTTTATTTTTTAAATGTGGTTTTCAGGGCTTTCAGGACCTGCAAATGGTTCCACTTAAGCTGCTTGCCCACGACCACATCTGTCTATGCCCTCATGTGGGCAAGGCCGGTGCCAGGACGCCATACTCCTCCCCAGTGCTCATGCTCTCCTGCAACTTTCCCCCACCCACCTCCAAGCTACTCTCTCTGGACCTTCATCCCCAGCCAAATATTTAGGTTTGTTCCTGAAGTCATCAACAAAGGACATTCATTAGCCTTCTCCAAACAAGAATCCCCAGAGCAACTGCTGCTTCTTCACACAGTTGATCCCCCGTGTGCATTCTCAGCAGGGCAAATGTATAGCCTGTGTCACTCTGGGTAGGTAGACGCTGGATGGCAGGGGAGTTCGTGCTTAGGTCATCAGCCTCATTTCTGCTGAACAGAGTCTCAGTCAAGTCCCTCTTTTCACCTCCTACTAATTGGCTCTGCTTTAAAAAGACAGGCTACCCAAAAACTCTGATTTAACTCCAGTACGAATTAAAAAGAACAGAAAGAAGCCAGTTTCCACAAACCTGTGAGGGGCAAACTACTTCTTATCCGGAGAAGCTGTGGATGTTTTTGTTATCTCTGTGAAGTGCAGTGAGAACCTGGTAGCAGATAATGTAGAAAAGGCAATAAATTATTTCATAATTATGTGGCCCCACAAGTCTTATTCACCTCTAAAAATATTTAGGATCAAAACCCCACTATAATCGTTTGGATAGTTAAGTGAGCAAGTAAACTCCTAATTTACAGCTTCACACAGTTTAGTCTCTGTGGCTGTGAATCCTGAAACTGCAGCAGATGTGATTCTCAGCCATCCCTTGAAGATTCCAGGTTAGTAATCAGGGGCAAACGGGCATCTGAGCTTGTCAACTCTTCTTGATACTAGTTCCATGAATGGGTTGCTACTGCAACTCATGAGTGTTGTTTTTTTTTAATTTTAAGAATAAATCAAATTAAAAATATATCAGATCACACATTATGAAGAGTGTGCTGTGAAACTTCTATTTAAGTTATATACATATTTGTAAGAAAATGCCATAAAATGTAGAATGTAAGTTGTAGAAATGTCGAAATGCGTGTCAAGAAAACAATAGAAAAAGTCTTGGTACGATGCTTCCATTTAGTGTGACTCTGGCCACATGAGCTCACAAATTAGTGTACTTGAAATGTCCTTGAAGTGCTTAATTGTGAAGTTCCTTGAAAACCCTGGGGCATAGATTCATCTACTTTCCCTGTAAACTTTCTATATGTATATACACAAAAGTATTTACACATGGTTCAGTGGATTCTTACACATGAAAAAGTCATTATAGGAATTGATAGATCCCCACTTAAGAGTGCCTACTTTATTCTCAAGTTTCTAAGTTTCCTTTGAAATACAATCGAATCTCCTAGCCTATGGGAAAGCAAATTTCTAGACACTCTAAGAAGCTATTACCATTAATTTATATGAAAATTCTTTTATATTATCAAACGAAAAGTAACCTACAAAATCATACCAAATAAGAATAGTCTGCTTTTGGATAGCGGGGGAAACCTTCACCATGTGGGGAAACAATAACAAGAGTTTTTCTACACAGAGCAAACGGGACTGGAAGGACCCAGAGCTACACAAACTGGCCAGTGTCCTGAGTTATGTCATCAGCGGAAAAGTTCGTGTTCTGTTTCCTGACCACTTCAGAGTACTTCCTTCTTACTTAGATTCATCACTATATCTTTTTTATCTGAGACTCCCATTTTTGTCAATAATGAAAAATAAAACTATGTTGACTGAGTTTATCCTGCTGGGTCTAACAGATGTCCCTGAACTTCAGGGCATGGTTTTCTCCTTTTTGTTCCTCAGCTATGTTCTCAGCATCATGGGAAATCTGACCATCATCATCCTCACCTTGCTGGATGCCCACCTTCAGACCCCCATGTATTTCTTTCTTCGGAACTTCTCCTTCTTAGAAATCTCCTTCACCAATATCTTCATCCCAAGAGTCCTAACCAGCATCACAACTGGGAACAAGACTATCAGCTTTGCTGGCTGCTTCACTCAGTATTTCTTTGCGATATTCCTTGGGTCCACAGAATTTTACCTCCTGGCAGCCATGTCCTATGATCGCTATGTGGCCATTTGTAAACCTCTGCACTACACCACCATCATGAGCAGCAGGGTCTGCATCCAGCTGGTTCTTTGTTCGTGGCTGGCCGGGTTAATGGTTATCGTACCACCAATCACACTGATGAGTCAGCAGGACTTTTGTGCATCCAACAAGCTGAATCATTACTTCTGTGACTATGAACCCCTTCGAGAACTCTCCTGTTCAGACACGAGCCTTATCGAGAAGGTTGTCTTTCTTGTGGCCTCTGTGACTCTGGTGGTCACTCTGTTGTTGGTGATTCTGTCCTATACATTCATCATCAAGACTATTCTAAAACTTCCCTCTGCCCAGCAAAGGTCAAAAGCTTTTTCCACTTGTTCTTCCCACATGATTGTCATCTCCATCTCTTATGGAAGCTGCATCTTCATTTATATTAAACCCTCAGCAAAAGACGCAAGCACGTTTAACAAGAGTGTAGCTGTGCTCATTACTTCAGTAGCACCTTTGTTAAATCCCTTCATTTACACACTAAGGAACCAACAGGTAAAACAAGCCTTCAAGGATACCATCAAAAAGCTTGTGAATCTTTAAGTCATTAAATTTGATGGATGAATCTTATGATGTCAGTCACTAGGTATCAGATAGCGTTAAACTCCAGGTCAATGAGAGAGTTTTTTAAATAAGTGAGTGGCATTGGGGTAGGATAGTGATTAGGATTTTATAAATAAAAAGGCAATTCAACCTAAGTTAGAGTGAATACATGTTCAGAAAGGATGACACGGAAACTTTGTCTTAAGGATAGGTCAGCAGGAAAAAATACAAGAAGAGAAGTTTAAGGGAGGAAAGCAAATGGTAGAAGCACAAAATTTCAGTCCAACAGGACTGAGTCACAAATTTCAATGAAATAAAAAGGAAAAAGAACCAAGGTGTGCAAACTATCAATTTAGTTTCAAATTAAGTTAAACCCCATTTTAAAAATATTAAATGCCTGTAATGTCCAGGCACTTGGATTTGGAACCAGATCAGTGGATTCAGCAATTCTTCCCATGTAGATGGTCACTGATGTTGCGGGAACAGAGGCAGTCATGAATGGGAGCCAGTAGAGGAGAAACTCAAATATCAAATTTTAAGCACACTTCCAAAATTTAAAAAGGTAGAGGGCTAATAAGAAAGGCACAGATCTGTGGAATTCGAAGGAAGAGAATATCTGAAGAAACAGAGGTGGTTGACCAGTCGCAACGCTGCAGTTTGTATTTACCTTCAGTCTAATATCCGGGAGTCCAAGCATAACATCTGTACAATCAGAATTCCACCTGCAGGTGCTCCATGATTACTCATCCGGTGCATTTCTAATGGATGGGCAGATGGACAAATGAAAGAGGGAGCACAGCAGTGAGGTTTTGTTTATTTTTTGTTAAGTGAAGAAATTTAATCAGGTGGGGTTTTTTATACTGAGAACAATGAATCAGCAAGTTATGCCTCATAGAAGAATTCTTAGATCTGCCTGGAAACTCCACTCTGTTTTACAGATGGAGAAACTGAAGCTTGAAGAGATAAAATCACTTGTCCAAAGTCATACAGCTGAGTGACTCAGCAAGAACTATAGCTAATCTGCTGACACCAGCATTTAATTGCTTAACTACACAACACAAACTCCCACCCACTCTGGCTGGTTTTAAGTCTTGCTTTTCTAAGTGTTTCTAATTGTTGTGGCCTTCCACCTGTTTCCCACTTTTTCTAAGTCCTCAGCAAGCTTCCATTAGAAGCCTTGGGACATGACTCTCCTTAGGAAGTTGGAAACTTCCTGAAACAAAAGCCCATGTTACTCTGTTACACCTCCCAATTCCCCTTCCATGCCCGTGTCTTTTCTGAACAATGTGAGTCTCCTTTATTTTTCTCTTGTTTAAGAAGGAAAATAAAAGCCTCAAGAGCATGAGTTGGGAGAACTCACTAATGAAACTATCATGTTCTTTGAAAATACAATATATTTTCAATGGGTCTGGGTTAATTTTCCTGTCCAATATGTGTACATTTAGGTCTTGAATTCCCCTGAGTTTAAAAACTAAAGGTAACATCAATGAAATAAACTGAGCAAAATCAAAAGTGCACAGTTTAAATAATTTGCATGTATTTCAGGCTTATCACATGTCCGAGAAGGTTTCTCTAGTGACTGGGAACCACCAAAAGTCTCTGTCCCTAGAAAGCCCTTTTCCTGTACCCTTCTTTCTGGTATGAATTGCTGGGTATCAAATCACCCCAAATTTTAGTGTCTTAAAACAATTTATCATAGTTCATGATTCTAGAGGTTGAATGGGATCAGCTGGGTGTTCCCACGTTCGTCTGTCATTGAGTTGTAATCAGACGGTACCTGGGGTGGGAGTGAAAATAAGGCTGTTAACCCAAGATGGCTTCCTCACCCAACTTTCACAGTGCAACTGAGAGGGCTGGATGGGGTGGGCTGACCGGTTATCTCTCTGTGGTCTCTCCAGAGGGGCTTTTGGGCTTCCTCGTGGCCTGCCAGTCTCAGGGTGTTCAGACTTTTCTCGTCACTTGGACTCTCTCAGGGCATGTGTTCCAAAAACTGGTGGATGTTGCGAAGAATCTCTCTTAAATAATTAAACTCACTTCTAATAAATTCCCAAAAACAAAGCAAGTCATAGACACAACAAGTTAAAGGAACGAGGGGGAAAATTACCCCTCTTAATGGAAAGAATAACACTGAAAATTTTAAACTGTCTAATTCACCACAGCGATGAACCTGAAGATGCTTTTAGGGCAAAAATAGACACGTGCGATCACTACACACTTCAACCCTTTACAGAATATTGGATTCCCTGAGCCTCATTGTTTCACCAGTGGTCAAATGTTTATATTAGTGAATCATGTGGTGTATGTGGATTTTCTAGGTGTTATTAGAACTATTAGAGGAAATCTATTAGGATAGAAGCTAAAAGCTATACAGTCATACTTTCTGTATTGCTGAGGCTTTTACTGTTGCTTTTATCAGTGTTGATATATTCAAGATAATAAGGGACAATGATTTTTATTATTATATTTTCCTTTTGTGCAAACGCCCATTATTTTTATTATAAGATTGACAAGCCTAAAATGAAGATAGAGGCAGCTTTTCAACTCCTGAAAGTCAATATACTTATCCTTGTGAGGAGGGAAGGTACTTGGAAAAAATATTGTATTGCAAGGAAAAACAGTGAATGTCTGGGATAGTTTCACATGCAAGAACCATGACTAATACATTTGGAGTTGATTGAATTGCAAATTAGAAAAATAGAAAGATTAGCAGTTTCAGGGAGGGTGGAAAATGCCCACCTACATAATGCTGAATTCGTCAGCTTTCTTCGACTTTCTCCTCGACTCTCTTTATCAGTCAAAATACAGCAGTCTCTCCTTACAAGGAGGCAGGGGGTAAATTACAAGATGCCCAGTGGATGACTAGAATCCAGGATGTGCCAAAATCTAGATGTAGTATGCTTTTACCTAAATAGATACACTTGTCATAGAGTTTACTTTATATATTAGGCACGGTAAAAGATTACCAATAACTAATAAAAGTGAACAATTATGACAATGTTCTACAATAACCGTTATGCAAATGTTCTCTCACTCTCCTCTCAATACCTTATTGTATATAATATTTCCAGACCATATCTGACCAAGTTGAAACCAAGAAATCAAAATGAAGATAAGGCAAGGCTACTGCATGTCACTCTTACTGCATCAGTTTTCATTCATATTCCAACGAGACAATTTTCATTTTGAGTATCCTACTACTTCTTTGAATGAAATGCAAGTCTTTTGAGGGTGTCATGGAAAGACTGCTTGACTTGTTTATTTCTCAGGGAATAAATGAAGGGATTCAATAGAGGGGCAACAGATGTAGTAAGCAGAGAGACTGCCTTATTAATGGCCACTTCATCCTTAGCTGAGGGTTTGACATACATGAATATGCAGCTGCCATACGAGAGGGAGACCACGATCATGTGAGAAGAGCAGGTGGAAAAGGCCTTTTTTCTCTGCTGCACAGAAGGCAACCTCAGGATCATCCTGATGATGTAGATGTAGGACAGACCCACACACAGCAGGGTCGTGATGAGGGTCAACACAGCACTGACTATAACCAGCTGCTCTATCAGCCACGTGTCTGAACAGGAATTCTTCAGTATGGGGGAAGCATCGCAGTAATAATCTTCAATAACAAAGTCACAGAATTCCAGACAAATCAACAAGCTGAAGGGTGGAATGATAATAAATAAGCTAGACCCCCAGCAGCAGCAGATGAGATTCCTGCAGACCCTGCTGTTCATGATGGTCACATAGTGCAGGGGCTTGCAGATGGCCACGTAGCGGTCATATGACATCGCGGCCAACAGGAAAAACTCTGTGGCCCCAAACAGGACTATAAAAAAGATTTGTGTAAATCAGGCTTCGATCGTCATGGTCTTGTCCCCACTTGATATCATGTACAGGTAGGTGGGGACACAGGCACTAGTAAATGAGACCTCCAAGAAGGAGAAATTTTGCAGGAAGAAATACATAGCAGTTTTCAAATGGGCGTCCACGAAGACGAGAACAATGATGGTCAGATTCCCCATTACGCTGAACACGTATGCGAGAAACAGAAAGATAAACACCAAAATCTCTAGCTGTGGGTCACTTGTCAATCCCACTACGATGAACATTGTTATGGTTGAATGGTTCCTCATGGCTGTTCATGCTCTTGCCCAATCTTCACAAAAATGTCTCAGAAATTGGATCTAGGGAATGTCAAGAATGATAGGATCAAATACCGGCTATAAATAAAGATTAAACTCAGCCTCAAGTTGCTCCTTTTGTAATATAAAAATTCATCTTTCATGAAGTCCACTAAATTTATCACAGGGAAGTTAGAGCCAGTTGGTCTGGGCTCGAATCATATGTCCATCTCCTCTGTGAGCAACCTTGAAGCAGGCAAAAACATAAAATCAGAAGAAGAAAAATCCTGGGGAAAGTTTTGTTGCAAAGACTTCATAGCCGGAAGGTATCTCCTCATAGATTGCCTACTAGCTACAGTGTGTGGCCATTGTCCAGGGAAGCTGAGAATGAGCCACCTGAGTGTAATCACAAGGATGATCATAGAAACCCAAACCAAGGGGGGTCTACAGGAAAAAATGACATGAGGGAAACTAAATTCTATCAAAAATGTTTCTATCTCAAAAAAAAGATAAATTGTGGAAATGTTCCAAAACAGGAGGCTACAAATTCATGGCAGCGCAGAGCAATACCTGACACCCATACTGGATCCTGGCAGGAAATAGGAAAATTCAATTAAGTCTATTTTGGGTCAGTGACAGAATTGAAATATGGATGATGATACAAAATTTTTGTTATCAATGTTAAATTTACTGATATTGAGAGAAACACTATGGTTTTGCAAGTAAATATCTCTGTTCTGTGGAAATAAATACACAGCGAACTATTATAGTTAGGGTAAAGCTGTATGTACTGAGACTCGTGAATTTTTATGTTGTGTGAGTTATAAACAAAGAAGAAAAGTACAATGAAGAGAGCCCAATAGAAAAACAAACGGGTGAACTATAAATAGGTGTACCTGCATGTCATAAATCCTTGGTACATTATCCATTATGAAAATGTTTGTTATTTCTAAATAAAACTTTATTTTAACTATCACAAAACAAAACAAAGGAACAAGCAAAACTGAACCAAAACAAACCTTCAAAATCCACCTGCAGAATTGAGGTTACCAGACCTGAAGGGTGGAGGTCGAGGAATAAAGTGGAGACTGTGGTTGCCATGTGCAATGCAGTATGGTTAACCATCGGCTCTGGGCCATAAAGCAGATGTCAAAAAGTACATGTTGCGTTACTGGAACTTGAATGCTTCTAAGCAAGATCCATTTCACTCTTGCTACTTCAATCTCACCTCCATGCTATTATGCCATCAACAGTTCTTTTCCCAAAGGAACTGGTCACTTCTTATCATCATATGGAATAAGTACTCATCAATCTTTGTGATTTTTAAACTCAATTATATTTAAACAGGTACTCCTCAAAAACCATTTTTACTCTTGACATCTGTATTGCCATGTTCCTGATTTTATGCAGGGTTCATTGTGGTTTCTTATCATCCATCGAACAAATACTGCCAACATGTCATTCGTCCCCACACTCTCACTATCTGACTTTCTCTCTATCTTCAAGGCAGTTCTTTCGGACTTAGTACATCCTTAGGCATCTGCTCAGATTTCTTCATCAGAACCCTCCTGGGTCATCTTGTCACTGTGGGGAAGGCACCAATTCATAAGTCTCACCCAGGATCACTAATTTTGGTAATGCTGCAATCATCCAGTCACTCAAATGTTATCAGCCTTTTTCAATTTCTTCCTAATAATTAAAGCTTGAAATTATCCATTTCCCCCCCTCCCTACCTCAGCTCTATGCTCTACTTGGGAAAGGGACTTAAAAATCTTATATTGTCCTTTATACACAGCACTGAGAACACTGTCATAGAGTTTTGCATGACAAATTTTGTTGAATTGTCTATAACTATATATATATGACAGATATAACTTATATAATATATATGTAATGTTATATAAATATATGTAATTCTTATACAATACATAATTCTTATATAACTTATGTCTATACATGATTACTACCAAAATCACTTATAGACACATTTAATGTAAACAAAGAAATGAATCTCTAGTAGTAGGATTTTTGCATGAGAACAGGGGCCCCCCCTGGTGGCCATATCTTCCAAGATTCAGCGCTAGCACCAAAGGCTCACCACAGCGGCCTGAGTTCAAGCCACAGCCAGGGAGCTAACTCACATATGGCACCACAGAATCCTCCTGTCTCCCCGCTGCTCCCCTCAGCAGTGTCGCTGCCTGTTCTGCTCCCCACTCTGTCTCTGCTGAATCCTCTCACCCCGTCCCCACATCTCTGGCCTACACCCCAATTCTTCTATGCAAAAATAAAAAATAAAATCTTCCCCAAAATGCATCATGAGAACATTTTTTTTTGCTGATATCTATTATGCTAAATAATATTGTATAATAACATTAATATTAGAACTAATTAATATTTTAAAATACACTCAAATGAGGAAGAAAAGTGACCAAAGTTTCTGGAAACTTCCTCGGAGCCACATCTTCCAAGCATATAGTTGATGTTCGCTATCTTAATCTAGTTTCTATCTACTCAGTTTATTTATCAATGTAGTAATTGATTGATGTAGTAATCAGACCAATGGCCAAATGCACAGCCACTTGGGTTCTGAGCAAGAACAGAGGAAAAGTTATCAAATTTTAGACATTGATCTAGTCAACTGTTTGCTATCTTCAGTATCTTCAGTCAATCTTTTATGTCCCCTCTGTCTGATACAGTGGACACTCGCACATGTTAATCTCCTTAAAGTGGCTCATCTGGTTAAAACATGTAACAACTCTAAAATACACACAATATTTATTAAACTTAGTAAGAGAAGTTAATATAAAAAGCTCATTAATAATGCTGTAATTAATATATCTAATGCTAACTGGCACGTGCCAGCGAATGCGTGCTGACAAGATCCGAGCTTGTGGGGTGCATTCCTACAAAGTTAGGGGGCCCCAAAGCTGGCTCCTGCTGGACCCCTTTATTTTGATTTGGGCACTCCTATAATTGTACTAACTTTTTCATTCGAATGTATCAGATGAAGTCAAAAGCGATTTTACAATTGGCTGTTTAATAAAAGCAACAGGCTGTTATAGTAAAGTCAATATTGCAAAACAAGGCGGTACTAAGAACATGTTAAAGAGTAGCCAGAGCGCTTTCCTGCCTGGAACCCACAGCCCAAATCCCATCATTCTACTACCTTTCTTAAGTCTTTCAGCCTTCGGTGAGGTACTCTACTCTCTCTTTTAGTGATAGATTCACAAGTAAACTTTTCCACTCTGGCCCTCAGGTTCATTTCCTTCACATATAGGATGCCTTAATGAGACTGAGGGTCATTAAATAGTAACTAGGATTAACGGGGCTTCATTTTAGCTAGTCTTTCATGGTGGTAAATATAGAAATGTTAGTCTTAAATTTTATGAATTTGTGTACCCGTTTTAACATTAATAGATTGGTTGTTCAGTTGTAAAGAGGACAACTTGCCTAACAACTGTGCTTTTCTTTCAAGAATAATAAATATTATAATCTTAGCTGGAGGTCAAAAGGACCCCAAACTTTTCTTAGGAAAAAGGCGATGCTTAATGCATATGCTAATGTTATCCCACAGCTTGCTTGTAATGTATAAATAAAGTGCTGCTGAGACAGAGAACCTGAAACTCACGCCCCGCCCCCGAAAATCTCTGCTCGCCAACGCAGTTTCCCATCTTCAAAGACCCTGCCATTCCATCTGCTGCAGCTGGACCGCAACAATTAATACATGTAATATTGTAGTAATATTTGTAATATATTGAGATTAAAATAAATAATTAAAATTAATTTCTCATTTCTTCTCACTTTTTTAATGGTACTACTGAAAAAACTGTAATTGTCAACGTGGCTTGCAGTAAGTTGCTGTTGACTAGAGTTGTATGGTTCCATGTCTTCTCCCATTAGAGATGAAAAAATGGATCCCCATAGGGCCCAATTAGTTCGGTGCTTTAAAAGATTTTCCTGTCTTATTGTTCCTCACAAATATCCCAGAAGTATATGTTCACCAAGGACATAAAGCTCTTTGTTATCTTTGTGAATTGCGTGAGAAGCATGTCTCCCACTTACTGACGTTCCCAGGACTACTCCAGCCTGCAAGTACTGCTCCTGAAACAGCAGAGCAGACTGCTAGCCTCCAGCCAGCTGTTCATGAGGCAGCTGGGGACTAGGCTGGACACTGAGGCAAAGCAGTGACTCCTTGCCATCAAAAAAAAATGGAATAAATATACAGCAGCTTCCTATTTTTTTTTTCAATTAACACTTTTTCATTATTATGGGGGGAAAAAATCCTGAAGGAAAAGATGTCATTAGAGGACTGTCTTTCATTGTCAGTTGTTTTGCTTAAAGATACAGTTTCCAAGAACCCATCAATGCCGTGAAGTGAGGACTTGTGTGGGTGATACGTAAAGAGACAGGCATAGTGCGAGATGGACACAGTGAGAGTTTCAAAGATTCCTGAGGAGTGAGTGAGTGGTCTGTCAGTCAAACCACTATACCTGGGGCTGAACCAATGCAGGGAGCATGAAATAAGTCTTGCCCACATTTTCAGTCAGATGGTGTGTTTGTTCTAGCAGAAATATCAGAAATTATTAACCCTCCTAATAAAATATCGAAGTTTGAAATGAGTGCTTTATATCCTTTCCTGGAGTGAAACACTACATACAGAGTGAGATGTATTATATACAGTAAGACTTAACTTTCTCCTCCGTCTGTTACAAACAGCCAGTGACCTTCCCAGTAAAACACCTAATACTTACCTTGATATACTTCATTGTCTCATTTGGAAGCTGTACCTCCAGCAACGTAAGTGAACCTCCAATTGAAAGAAAAGATGTTAGTGACAGGACCCTCGCTAGTGGCGCAGGGGTTAAAGCGCAGCACCATGAAGCTGTCCACAGCCACTGCAGCAGGAGTTCACTCCCTGGCAGGGAGGGACCCCCAGGGTGCAGCTAAACCTCTCCTTACCTGCCCACTGCTCCCCTGAGCAGTGCATTTCAATGGATCTGCCTGTTCGCCCCACTGTCTCTGCTGAATCCTCTCAGCGCCCACACCTCTGGTCTGTATCCCAGTTTTTGTATGCATAAATAATAAATCTTTTTTAAAAAATAGAGAGAGAAGATGCCAGGGGACCATCTAGGTGCATTGTTGGGAGGCCACACTCACTGTGACTATATACCCAGTTTCTGAATTACCAGTTTTACTCTTATTTTAAAATTAAAAAATATTTCTGTGCACATTGGGTAACTGGAGGGAAGCTAACAAATTTCAGAGGCAAAGAAGTTAAAAGCCCTCTCTTATAAGGTGGGGGGTGTGCTGGGGGTGAGCTAGGGGTGGTAAGCCCACCCAAGGCAGGGAGATGCTGTCCTTCTAATACACAAACAATGACGTAAACCAAATTTTGTTTGTTTGTTTGTTTATTATTATTGTGTATCCTCTCTGGTGCTGCACAAGGTGGTATTCTGACTTTCTATGGGCAGATAGATTTGTTCTGAAACATAAAGCATTTATTATCACTGGAATCAAGTCTAAATCTCTTAAGCTAATGGACCTGAGTATTGGATGTGTAATCAGAATTCATGATTTTCACTGTGCAGTT
Organism: Condylura cristata; assembly: GCF_000260355.1. NCBI lineage: Eukaryota > Metazoa > Chordata > Mammalia > Eulipotyphla > Talpidae > Condylura > Condylura cristata. The sequence continues at coordinate 3,549,951 of NW_004567135.1, read as the reverse complement.
CCCTGCGGTGAGACCGCCCGATGTCACACACACACCAGGGAAGGAGCATGAATGTGGAACGCACAAAGCTTCACTGCCCTCCACACCTGCTTCAGACCAAGTATGTCACCACGATCCTGTTTCATCCCATATTTTAAAAAAACAAGGAAGGGAGAGGGCCAGGAGATCTTTCTTATGACCACAAAATGAATTATGACACAGACAATAAATGAAGTTTTTCCTGGAACAAAATTATACAAAACAGAAACCCACTACTCACAGCACTTCTAACATTAATCATATATCTAGTGGATAATTTTTCTATTATTCAGATAAGCCTAGTCTTTAATCAACCTGCATACACAATTTTTTAAAAATGTTTCTGTTTAATTGAATGAAAGCAAAAAGCTACCACCTCAACATGAGAAATTTTTACACATAGATGAGTAGGTTAAAAAAAAAATACCAGTGCACATAAATACAAGTTTTTACCACTTAAAAAGTCCACTGAAATGACATGTGTACCCTGGAAAATGTGAATCTATATAAATATATTTTTTAAACAAGCCCATTGTGCCACAGTTAGTTTTAAGTCGCAAAATCCAATGCACAGTTGTTATAAGAAATTAGTGCAATTAACCTGTTCACATTCTATCAAGTTGACGGTTTCATACTTTGTTCCAAAAGCCAACTTTCACTTTTTCTTAAGTTATTTCTTCCTCGGTATCGAAGAATGCCTGTTCAGATTTAGACAAACTTACCCAAACATCAAACTGCCTAGATGCGGTAGAGAATTTTTTTACTTATATCACAGCAAATACATGGAATGTCACACACTGATCTTACAAGCTACGTGGAGTCACTCTCTGAGGCAAACAGATCTGTACACTAGGGGAGCTCTTTATTTCCTCTCTCTATGTTATGATGCAGAAAAAGTTGAAACAAAAGGTCCTTGGTGACCCTGAATCAAAACTCTAATGAATCTAAAATGCACTTTATTTTAGCAAAATAATCCCCACCCAAGTACCAATGGGGATAATGTCCTTGGAGAGAAAGTACAATGGTAACTGTACACCCAAACCAGACATAGAAATGCAAGTTTCTAATTACAAATCAAGATGATTCTTCACTGTTTATTCACATATAATTCAAACAATACAATGGGTGAGAAGCTAGCCTCATTGCCTAAAATAACCTGCATAATACATGCTTAATACACAAAGATTCAAAAATAAATAAGAAAAGCTGACAAATTCATAGAACTTTGAGATGCAGGAGTAAACATTGTTTTAGTACTTTTCCTACATTTCTACAGAAAAAATATGTCAAGCACCTTTCTTATACTTTTTTAAATTTTTTGAAGATTTATTTATTTATGCACAGAACTGGGGTACTGGCCAGAAGTGCAGGGGCGGTAAGAGGGTTCACCAGAGACAGAGTGGGGAGCAGAACAGGCCCACTGAGGAAGTCCACTGCTGAGGGGAGCAGCAGGCGGGTCAGGAGAGGTCTGCCGCGCCCTGTGGTTCACCTCTGGAGCTGGGGATCGAACTCATGCTGAAGCGCCTCTGGCTTCTCAGTACCATGCTTTTGTTACAGGGCACCCAGAGTGAACTGGGTCGCCTGTGTGTGGGGCCTCACCTGGGCGCTTAAAATTCAGTTATACTGCAGGCGCATACAAAAGGGTCAAAATGGGTTTACAAAAGGGGAAAAGAAAAGGAAACAACCCAGGGAAAGAGAGCAGGCTACAAAGTAACTGGAATACCTTACTGGCTGGGCTGACTGAAAATGCTGAGTCATGCAGTCTGTAGAGCCATTTCTGCAGCGAGAGAGAGACCCAGAGACCCAGAGACCCAATGGCCCCCTATTTATCCGCCAATGTCCCAGAATTCCTGCTTAGCTCCGCCCCTGGGTCCTCTCAGTTCTCTCCCTGGTACTGCTGGGAGTTGTAGTTTCCAATCACTGGAGCAGGGGTAGGGTCCAGAAAGGTGGAGAAGAGGGTGGAGTCCACAAGACTCTGCAGAGTTCCTTTAGGACATCCTGCCCCTTAACACTTTAATCCACTGTGCCACCAGGGAGGGTCCCCTTTCTTATACTTTTAATGAAAAATAGACAATCCAATATTTTTAATTTGACAATTTGCCTGCTATACTTTTTCTTTGTTAAGGAAGTACATTTCTGTTTTTAGTTGGTTAAGGTTTTTTAATCATTAATGAAGAGATTTTTACCAATGTTTTTTTTTAATTATACATATAATTAAACATTTTTTCAAACATTCCTCATTTTGTACATTTTTTCATCTCAGTTGTAATCGCCATGGACTTCACACCATGAATTCACCCATGTGCCAACACCATAATCGTGTGCACTCTTCCCGCCCCAGTTTTGATCCTGTTCTCCTCTCCACCCCCATAGAATCTCTCTACCAGTGCTACTTCTAGATATATGGAGTTCATTATATGTTTCTCTTTTAATTCTGTTCAATTGGCAAAGCATAAATAGAATTTCTATTAAGCCAGCTGAGGTTAAAAAGCAGAGGAAATAAGCCAATTATCTGACTGGGAAGTAATGGAGATGGGCAGTCATCTCTGATCCACCACAGCCATGAAGCTGAAGAGCCTAAGAGGAAATGTGGATTCTAATAATCAATTCATTGTCCACATTTCCACAAATTTCAGAATCCAAGTCCCTCTGGTCTTCTCTGTTACATCACAATTTGGTATCTTATATTAACTATTTTGCATTTTACCTTGCTTTGTTAGCTCTGTTTTGGAAGAATTAATTAGAAATCTATCAAAGATCACTAAATACTATTTGATTAAATAGTTTATGTCAACATATTTTGCATATATATATATAAATACAGATTACAAGAGGTAAAGAATATTATTATTACACTGTGCAAAACCACACATGTATTTTGAGGCATCATTAAGGTAGGCTAGAGTTCAAAGCAGCTTTAGATTTCCTAAATATCAATGTGCTTATCCTCTTGGAAAGAAAAGCACATGGAAAAAAGCTATGTCACAAGGAGGGGAAAACTAGTCACATGAACAAATAGATACTGTGCTATTAATAATGGCCAGTGCATAGTTGACAAAATGCAAAACAGTTGAATGAAATGTAGCTTGAGAAATATCAGTCTTCATGATACTATCTCCCCCATAGATCTTTCCAGACTTTCTTCTCAACTCTGTTGTACCTCAACATTATCAAAATACACAACACTCCTGCCCTAATATTTATCCATAGGCTATAACACATTGTTTCTTTATATAAATACAGATATATAAATACAGATTACAAGAGGTAAAGAATATTATAATGACACTATGCAAAACCACATATATATTTTGAGGCATCATTATGGTAGGGTTAGAGTTCAAAGCAGCTTTAGATTTCCTAAATATCACTGTGCTTGTATTCTTGCAAAGAAAATGTAAGCTACTGAAATGTAGCTTAAATATTTAACAGAGAAACATCTATCTGCATGATACTCTCTCTCTCACAGGTATTTCTAGACTTTCTTCTCTTCACCAATGTTCCTCAGAATTATGACAATACACAACTCTCCTGCCCTAAGATCTATCCAAAAGGTATAACACACTGTTTCTTTAACTTAATTTCACATGTCCATAATCAACTATTTCCTTGAAAGAAACGCAAGTGTTTTAAGAGTGTCATGGAAAGACTGCTTGACTTGTTTATTTCTCAGGGAATAAATGAAAGGATTCAATAAGGGGGCAACCGACACAATAAGCAGAGAAACTGCCTTATTAATGGTCACTTCATCCTTAGCTGAGGGTTTGACATACATGAATATGCAGCTGCCGTACGAGATGGAGACCACGATCATGTGAGAAGAGCAGGTGGAAAAGGCCTTTTTTCTCTGCTGCACAGAAGGCAACCTCAGGATCGTCCTGATGATGTAGATGTAGGACAGAACCACACACAGCAGGGTCATGATGAAGGTCAATACAGCACTGGCTATAACCAGCTGCTCTATCAGCCACGTGTCTGAACAGGAATTCTTCAGTATTGGAAAAGCATCACAGAAAAAATGGTCAATAACAAAGTTGCAAAATTCTAGACGGCGGGCCAAGCTGAGGGCTGGGAGGACGATCAGGAAGCCAGACCCCCAGCAGCAGCAGATGAGATTCCTGCAGACCCTGCTGTTCATGATGGTCACATAGTGCAGGGGCTTGCAGATGGCCACGTAGCGGTCATACGACATCACGGCCAACAGGAAAAACTCTGTG
>NW_004567135.1:3543711-3544716 GCF_000260355.1 Condylura cristata | reverse complement strand
TTCTTGTGTCTGACTCTCGCTAAGTTTCTGTGATTCCCTTATTTTCTATCTCTGTCCTCAACAGAGAGCTTCAGTGCGCAATTAAGTAAACCTCATTTGTAAACCATGGGCTGGAAGGTCTTAGTAGCCAATGAACATGCAGACATACTATGGTCTTTTTTTATGACCACAGAAGGGTAATCCATGTTTCAGTAAAGCAAAGTTAGGTGTACATGGACCTTGAGTCTTCATCTGGAATCAATCATATCTCTGTCATGTATAAGCTGAGTGCCCTGAGACAGGTCCCGTAACCTCTCCATGCTCCCAGCTTCCTCTCTGTACACTGGGAAAAGGAAATCTACACTGCAGGCTGCAGGGAATTCGATGAAGTACACCAGGTGATGTGCTGACAATAGCACTTAACCACATTAATGTTACACACACTTGGCATCATTTTCTTATGTTCTGAAGCCAATCTGTATCCTCTCTAGAAGACTCTTAACCGTACAGCAAGCATCTCACCCTCCACATCCTCACTCTATCTTTGCTGCATTATCCGTGTCTCCACATTTCTACATCGGGTCCATCGGAAAACATTCTCTGTTTCACTTTATTTTAAAAAGAGATGAATATACTATTAGGACATGACACATTGTACCCTTTACATAGGTTTGGGTTAAAAACATGAGAATCTGTGTATTCAAAAATAAAAGGTCATACTGCCAAGCAGATAATTGACCCCTTTGGTCCAATTTCACCTGCTCCATTTATCTTCAAAGTCACATGGACACCAACGCCCAGAACCTGAGCAACAGCGACACTTTGGTTGTTCCTGACACAACCTAACAAGAGACACTCGTGGGAGCGACTCTTTGCTGTCTCAGGTAAAGACCTGCAGGACAAAGAGGTAATGAAGAAACCACCTATAATATCACACTGAAAAAGTGTTCAAGTATATTTAGTGTTTTGATGTAGGGAGTTAAAATATCCTGTTAAAATGAAGATCACCATTTATTTTACCATTTT
>NW_004567135.1:3540591-3542776 GCF_000260355.1 Condylura cristata | reverse complement strand
GGGGACTCCGTTTCCCTGACCTGCAACAGGTGTGCAGAAGACACCGACTGGAGCAGTCCTTGGAGAAGCTGACAAAGGTCTCTGGTGGTCACAAAACGCAATTGAGTTTGGGAATTTAAAACAGCCCCGGGGCAGCACCAGTGGGGACGATGTCCTGAGAGAGAAAAGACGCAAGACAGCAAACTTAGTTCAGGTGTAGAAAAACAGGATTTTGAAAAAGCAGAGCCCGTTCTTAACTGCATGCGTAGGCACTGCTTAGGCAAAGCGGTGAGTGGAGTTCAGCCTTCTTCTTTAAAGTGCACACACAGCATATCTAGTATAGAAAATTTCATATGCAAAAATAAAAGTAAACCTGGAGAGAACATCAAGAAACAAGTAGTTTTGTTTTGACAATTTTATTTACTTGAGGTTTTCTTTGTTTGGTTAGTTGGGTAAGATGTCTTAATCATTAATCATTTTTCCACCACACCGCAGGCCTACAGCCCAGCTTTATAAGCATAGATAAATGAATAAATCTTAAAAAGAATAAAAATAATTTTCATGAATTCATTTTCTATTACCAAAAAAACAAGATTTTGCAATGATCTTATAAACAATCTAAAATTAGCAACAAATACAAACTATCCCAACCGTAAGGTGAAAACCATCTTTCTTAATCAAACTACAGTCTCTGTGTTGTTTACATATGTCGATTTCAGTCATCCCTATCATATTCTTAGGTAATTCATTATTTTACTGGGGCTCAAATGCTTTTACTTTACTTGAGTTTTTTTTTTTAACATAAATCTTCATTTTGTGCATTTTTTTCATCTTCGTGTAATCCCGCAGACTTCACATCACAAACTCACCCGTGTGCCATCACTACAGCCCAGTGTAGTGATGTCTGTGGTTTGTAGTTGTTCTTTCTTTCTCATTTTTATTTTATTACAATCGCTTTTCTTTTTCTGATTACTTACACTCTTGCTATGAATGAAACCATCCAGTATTTTTCTTTTTGTTTCTGGCTTTTCACTAAGAATGTAATTTACTTTTTATAACAAAATTGTGGAAAGGGTTAAATTTTTTTTGCACTTTCCGAAATATATGAGCATGCAAACAGAAGAAAAAAAGCGAAACTCCAGAACTTGAAGATTGTTCATTCACCTCATGGCACCATTTCAGGCGTCACGTCTCTCAAATGTCCAATATGGCGCCTCTTAGCCTTAAGACCACCAAGAGTCATGGTCCCTGGGGGCCCACTGGCCAAGCAATGCACTTCCCTGTACCCTATTTTTTGAGTATCTGTAGTTTGTAACATATCACCACAAATTCTAGTGGATTAATCATTTTTCTTCACTCATAGTTCTAGGAAAGGAGGGAGGAAGCTGCACTCATCTCACACAAGTCTCCTTAGTCACAGTCGCTATCAGGAGTTAGATGCACCTGAAAGCTCAACCAAACTAATGTCTGGGAATGTTCTCAGCCACGTACCACAGCAGGAGGGGAGCCGGGGCTGACCAAGTGTCTCCACACAGACGCTCCGCAAAACTACTTCACCCTCCTCATGGCGGGGCATCGTGGGGCGTCTGAATTCACAAGTGACTCCTGGATGCTTCAGAAGTTGTTCCAAGAGAGAAGGTGGGAGGTACAGGCTCTAATGACCTAGCTCTGATGTCATATAACTTTCATCTCTGCCACTATGAAATAGTCAAAATAGAGTCATAGAGCCAGCTGAGGTTAAAAAGCAGGCGAAATAAGCCACATTATCTGACTGGGAAAGTAATGGAGATGGGCAGTTGTCTCTGATCCACCACAGCCTCAATCTGAAGACGTCTAAGAGGAAATGTGCATTCTAATAATTGTTCATCATCCACATTTCCACATTTTCAGAAGCCAAGTCCCTCTGATCCTCACTATTTCATCACAATTTGGTTTCTTATATTAACTACCTTGGGTTTTAACTTGCTTAGTTAGCTCTGCTTTGGAAGAATTATTCAGAAGTCCATCAAAGATCACTAAATACTATTTGATTGAATAGTTTATGCCAACATTTTTTGCATGCATACATATATAAATAAAAACAGATTACCAGGGGTAAAGAATATTATATATACACTGTGCAAATCCGCACATATATTTTGAGGCATCATTATGGTAGGGTTAGAGTTCAAAGCAGCTTTAGATTTCCTAAATATCACTGTGCTTA
>NW_004567135.1:3539726-3540306 GCF_000260355.1 Condylura cristata | reverse complement strand
CTGCATGATACTCTCTCTCTCACAGGTATTTCTAGACTTTCTTCTCTTCGCCAGTGTTCCTCAGAATTATGACAATTCACAACTCTCCTGCCCTAGATCTACCCATAAGGTATAACACACTGTTTCTTTAACTTAACTTCACATTTCCATAATCAACTATTTCCTTGAAAGAAATGCAAGTGTCTTAAGGGTGTCATGGAAAGACTGTTTGACTTGTTTATTTCTCAGGGAATAAATGAAGGGATTCAATAAGGGGGCAACAGACACAATAAGCAGAGAAACCGCCTTATTTATGGCCACTTCATCCTTAGCTGAGGGTTTGACATACATGAATATGCAGCTGCCGTACGAGAGGGAGACCACGATCATGTGAGAAGAGCAGATGGAAAAGGCCTTTTTTCTCTGCTGCACAGAAGGCAACCTCAGTATCGTCCTGATGATGTAGATGTAGGACAGAACCACACACACCAGGGTCATGATAAAGATCAACACAGCACTGGCTATAACTAGCTGCTCTATCAACCACGTGTCTGAACAGGAATTCTTCAGTAGTGGGGAAGCATCGCAGACAAAATGGTCA
>NW_004567135.1:3536822-3538716 GCF_000260355.1 Condylura cristata | reverse complement strand
CCACAGGTGACCACGCTCTCCTCCCACCTGTCCTTACTATCCCTCTTTGCTCCCCACTTACAAAACTTTAGTTCTCAGAAGCTAAATCCTACAATTCCCTTGCTCCTGTTACGGTACTTCAGAGAATGTGTAGGAATAGAGGAGCGGGTTGTGCCTTCCTGGACCCTCCAGACACCTGCTCTGGGTCCCACACTTTACTCAGTTCATATGATTAAAGGCCAAGATACATTTTATTCAAAAAGGAAAAGTCATTTTAAGGCTCTTTGTCTGATTCTCTCTAAGTTTCTGTATTATTCCATCATTTTCTATCTCGTCCTCAGCACACAGCTTTGATGCACAGTTATGTAACTCTCCTTTGTAAACCATGGCTGGAAGGTATAAATAGCCACAGAACATGCAGACACGGTACGGTCCTTTTCTGAGCACAGAAGTATAATCCATGTTTCAGTAAAGCAAAGTTAAGGGCACATGGACCTTGAAGTCTTTATGTGGGGCGAATGTCAGTACAAGCTGAGTGACCTGGAGCAAGTCCCTTACCCTCTCTGTGCTCCCAGCTTCCTCTCTGCCAATGGGGATCCCGGGAACCTGCCCTGCAAGGCTGCGGGAAATTAGATGAAGTAAACCATGGGACGTATGGACGATAACACTTGCACACATTAATGTTATACACACATTTGGCATCCTTTTCTTATGTTCTGAAGCCAATCTGTTGTCCTCTCTAGAAGGTTCTTAACTGCACAGAAAGCATCTCACCCCCACATCCTCACTCTGTCTTTCCTGCATCGTCTGTGTCTCCACATTTCCACATCGGGTCCATCAGAAGACATTCTCGTGTTTCCCTTCATTTTAAGAAGATGAGCATGCTACTAGGAAGTGACAACTGACCACGGGCCCTTTACATCGGGGTGTTTAGAAGCTCGTGAATCTGTATTCAGAAATAAAAGGCCACACTGCCAAGCAGATACTGACACTTTTGACCCAATTTCAACCTGCTCTGTTTAGATCAAAGTCACATGGACACTGATGCCCAGGACCTGGTAGCTCAGGGTTGAGCAACAGCGACACAATTGTTGTTCCTGAGACAACCTAGCGAGAGGCACTCGTGGGCGTGACACTGTGCTGTCTCAGGTCAAGACCTGCACGACAATCAGATGGTGAAGTCACCAGCTAGAGTCTCATACTGAAAACCTGGTCAAGGATGTATACTATATTGCATCTAGGAAGTTACATTAATTATTCTGTTAAAATTCAGATGGCAATTTCTTTTTACCATTTTTCTACTAAGAACAGAGATTTGGAAACTGCAAAAGCATCTACACTATATTTCGATGAACTATGTCCTTTGGGTCTTCAAGCTATTTAGTACATGGAAATAAAAAGAAGGTTTTTCTCACAAGGCAAGTGAGCTCATTTTCTGACTTTCACTCTGTTAATATCCCCTCAGATGCCTATGACGTAAGTTTACGCACCTCGAGAGGAGAAACGGAAGGGTTTCAGTCCACTGGGTGAGTGGTAGCAGCTGCCCCCACTGTGGGTGCAGACGGGACTCTGCCTATTACAGACACCAGGGTAGAAAAAGACGCATTAACCGGACTCTGTCAACAGAAAGTCTGCGGTAAGTGATTAGGAAGTTTGTGGTGATCCTGAAAGAAGGGGACATTTTTAGAAAATGGAAGGTGTGTAAATGGTCACTGAGGTAAATGAGATACTAGACGATGGATATTAAACCAAAAAGGGTGATAGGTAAAGGGAGAGAAGGAACTGTAGAGAGAGAGATTAGGAAGGTTTTTTCTTTGTCTATCAAACCACTGTACATGGGATGCACCAATTAAGAATCAACAAAATTAGTTCTGCCACACTTTCAATCTGTAAATAGTTCATGTGCTCTATAAAC
>NW_004567135.1:3523855-3536372 GCF_000260355.1 Condylura cristata | reverse complement strand
CAACAGGTGTGCAGAAGACACCGACTGGAGCAGTCCTTGGAGAAGCTGACAAAGGTCTCTGGTGGTCACAAAACGCAATTGAGTTTGGGAATTTAAAACAGCCCCGGGGCAGCACCAGTGGGGACGATGTCCTGAGAGAGAAAAGACGCAAGACAGCAAACTTAGTTCAGGTGTAGAAAAACAGGATTTTGAAAAAGCAGAGCCCGTTCTTAACTGCATGCGTAGGCACTGCTTAGGCAAAGCGGTGAGTGGAGTTCAGCCTTCTTCTTTAAAGTGCACACACAGCATATCTAATATAGAAAATTTCATATGCAAAAATAAAAGTAAACCTGGAGAGAACATCAAGAAACAAGTAGTTTTGTTTTGACAATTTTATTTACTTGAGGTTTTCTTTGTTTGGGAAGTAATTTCTGTGGTGAGTTGGTTAAGATGTCTTAATCATTAATGGATAGAGACTGATTTTTCCAGCACACCTCTAGCCTACACCCCGGCTTTGTAAGCATAGATAAATGAATAAATCTTAAAAAGAATAAAACAATATCACTTTCCTGAATTCCTTTTCTATTACCAAAAAAACAAGATTTTCAAATTATCTTGTAAAAATGTTGAAATTAGCAATAAATAAAATGTCAGGCACTTCATTTGAAAACCATCTTTCTTAATCAAATGACAGTCCCTGCATTGTTTACATATGTCGATTTCGGTCATTCCTATCATATTCTTTGAAATACAACGTATTTTTACTGGAACTGAAAAATACCTTTAATTTACTTTTATAACTAAATTGTGGGAAGGGTGAGGTTTTTATTTGCACTTTTTGAAATATACAAACATGCTGACACACTGAAGAAAGAGAGCAAAATTCCGGAGCTTGAAGGTTTTTCGTTCACCTCATGGCACCCTTTCATGTATCACGTCTCTCAAGTATCCAATATGGCGCCTTTTAGCCTTACAGAACAGCAAGCGTTTGTGGCCCCTTGTGCCACTGCCCAAGCAATATGCCTCCCTGTATCCTATTTTTTGAAAATTTGTTGTTTGTAACATATCACCTCAAATTCTAGTGGATCAATTTTTTTTTCTTCAGTCATAGTTCTAGAAAAAGAGGGAGGAAGCTGCACTCCTCTCACACAAGACTTCTTAATTACAGTCGTGGATATCAGGATTTGATGCACTTGAAGACGCAACAGAATGTCCAGGAACGTTCTCAGCCACGTGACCACAGCACGAGGGTGGGAGGAGCCGCGGCTGACCAAGTGTCTTCACACAGACGCTCTGCAAATCTACTTCAGCCTCCTCATGGCGAGGCAATCTCGGGGCGACTGAATCCACAAGTGACTCCTATATTCTTCAGAAACATTGTTCCAAGAGAGAAGGTAGAAGATGCAAGACTCTGTTGACCTATCTCTAACTTTATGTTACTTTATTTCTGCCGCGTTTAAAGATTCAAAATGGAGTCATTGAGCCAGCTGAGGTTAAGAAGCCAAGGGGTTAACAAGCACCGCATTATGAAGCTCTCCCAAGCCACTGCAACACAAGTTCAACCCTTACCAAGGGAGCTGACCCACATGGCCTGACAGAACTCTCCTGACGGGCCAACTGCTCCCCTCAGCAGGGTATTTCAGTGTATCTGCCTGTTCTGCTCCCGGCTCTGCCTCTGGTGAATCCTCTCACTCACCACACCTCTGGCCTATACCCCAGTTCTGTATACATAAATAAATAAATCTTTAAAAAAAAAAAAAAAAGGCAGAGGAAATAAGCCACATTATCTGACTGGGAAAGTAACGGAGATGGGCAGTCGTCTCTGATCCCGTACAGCCATGAAGCTGAAGATCCTCAAAAGGAAATGCAGACACTACAATTGGTTTATCATCCACATTTCCACCCTTTCCGGAATCCAAGTCCCTCTGGTTCTCACTGTTTCATTGCAATTTGGTATCTTATACCAACTATTTTGCGTTTAGCTTGTGTGCCAGCTCTGCTTTGGAAGAGTCAATCAGAAGTCTATCAGAGATCACTAAATACTATTGGATGAAATATTTGATGCCAAGATTTTTGTACTTATCCTAGTAACAACAGATTACAAGAGATAAAAAATATATGTTATTTGTATTATTCTTCTCTGTGCAAACACGCACAGCAACAAGCAGTTTTATTTGCCTGAGGAAAATGTCCTTATACTCTCTGAAAGAAAAGCACATTGAAAGAAGCTATGTTGGAAGGAAGGGGAAATTGGTCGCATGAACTAATAGCTACAACACTGTGAATAAAGACCAGCACATATTAAAGAAAACTAAAAAGAGTTGATTGAAATGCAGGTTAGGAAGACAAGAAGTTTTAATGAAGAAACATCGGTTTCATGATGCTGTCTCCCCCCCAGTTCATTCTCAGACTTCCGTCCCAATGCCATTGTTCCTCACATTATGAGAATACACAATTCTCCTGGCTAAATATTTGTCCATAAGCTACAACATGTTCTTAACAGTAATTCCTAATTTAAAAGTCTACTATTTCCTTGAAAGCAATGCAAGTCTTTTGAGGGTGTCATGGAAAGACTGCTTGACTTGTTTATTTCTCAGGGTATAGATAAAGGGGTTCAATACAGGGGCAACAGATACAATAAGCAGAGAAACCACCTTATTAATGGCCACTTCATCCTTAGCTGAGGGTTTGACATACATGAATATGCAGCTGCCATACGAGAGGGAGACCACGATCATGTGAGAAGAGCAGGTGGAAAAGGCCTTTTTTCTCTGCTGCACAGAAGGCAACCTCAGGATCGTCCTGATGATGTAGATGTAGGACAGAACCACACACAACAGGGTCATGATGAAAGTCAACACAGCACTGACTATAACCAGCTGCTCTATCAGCCACGTGTCTGAACAGGAATTCTTCAGTATTGGGGAAGCATCACAGACAAAATGGTCAATAACAAAGTCACAGAATTCCAGATGGAGGGCCGGGATGAAAGGGGGGAGGACGATCAGGAAGCCAGACACCCAGCAGCAGAATAAGAGATTCCTGCAGACCCTGCTGTTCATGATGGTCACATAGTGCAGGGGCTTGCAGATGGCCACGTAGCGGTCATATGACATCACGGCCAACAGGAAAAACTCTGTGGCCCCAAACAGGACGATAAAAAAGACTTGGGTAAAGCAGGCTTCGATCGTCATGGTCTTGTCCCCACTTGATATCATGTACAGGTAGGTGGGGACACAGGCACTAGTGAATGAGACCTCCAAGAAGGAGAAATTTTGCAGGAAGAAATACATAGCAGTTTTCAAATGGGCATCCACGAAGACGAGAACAATGATGGTCAGATTCCCCATTACGCTGAACACATTTGTGAGAAACAGAAAGAGAAACACCAACATCTCTAGTTGTGGGTCACTCGTCAATCCCAGTAGGATGAACGTTGTTATGGCTGAATGGTTCCTCATTGCTGTTTCAGCTCTTGCCCAATCTTCACAGAAAATGTCACAAAAAATGCACCTGAGGAGTAAAGTCAAAATATGACAGAATCAGACAGTCTTTACCGACACCAAGCAAATCTAGTCATGCACATTTCTCTCTGTAACGAGACAGACGGGGCTGTGATGAGGTAGTCCCTCAGCACCACTGAGATGTGCTAGAGGGTGCAACATTTATGGAAAGTTTCTCCTGAAAATGACGGCTACTGGTTGTTATGTCATGCCAGGCAGCCCAGCTCACTAAGGTTTCCAACTCATGGTGTTCATATCCACGCCTTGGTTGAGAATCCTACTGCATAGAAATGATCCCTCTTGATCTACACATGGATGGGTCATAGTCACTTAATTAAAAAACTTTTCAGAGTTTTTTAGTTTTTATTTAAATAAAATAAATGCCTTTCATTTGTTTTTCACAAAATAAAATGTCTCTCCTCTTGTCCGTGTTCCAGTTGTCCTACAACCAAGGTGCCCACGGTCTCCCCCCATGCCACCACGCTCTCCTCCCAACCTGTTCCTACTCTCTCCTCTACCTCCTTTCGTACTCAAGAGCTAAATCTTAAAATTCCCCTGCTCCTGGTATGGTGCTTCAGAGAAGGCATATAAATGGCAGATGATGGTTAGGCCTTTCTAGACCCTGCAGACACTTCACTAGTGATCCAGACTTTATTTCATTCATATTTCTAAAGGCCAACTTACACTATTCCCAAAAAAGTCATTTCATAGCACTGTTGTCTGACTTTAAGTTTCTATATTAACCCTTAATTTTCTATCGCTATCCTCAGCAGAGAGTTTTGATGCACAACTATGTAAATCTCATTTGTAAATCATGGTTGAAAGGTGTAAATAGCCGACTGATCTGCAGACACACTATGGTTCGCTTTTTATGACCAGGGATGTGTAACCCATCTTTCAGTAAAGCAAGGTGCACATGGACCTCAGAAGTGTGTTGGAATCAGTCATATCTCTGTCAGTACAAGCTGAGTGACTGGAGCAAGTCCCTTAAGCTCTCAGTGTCCCAGTTTTCTCTCTGTCAATGGGGATAACGTGAACTCACACTGCAGGCTCAGGGGACTCGATGAAGTAAACATGGGACGTGCTGACCACAGCACTTACACACGTGAATATTATACACGTATTTGGTATGATTTTCTTAGGTTCTAAGCCAAACTCTGTCATCTCAAGACGGCTCTTAACCGCACAGGAAGCAGCTCACCCTCCACACCCTCTCTCTGTCTTTCCTGCATCTTCCGTGTCTCCACATTTCTACATCAGGCCCATCAGAAACATTCTCTGGCGTTTCCTTTAATAAAAAAGGACATACTTGCTATTAGGAAGGGGCCCACCGACAGCGTGCCCTTTAGACAGGGTCGACTTTAGAAACACTTGAATCTGTGTCTTAAAAAATAAAATGCGTGCCTATCAAGCAGATAGTTGACCCTTTTGACCCAACTTCTACCTGCTCAGTTTATGTCAAAGTCACATGGACACTAATGCCCAGGACCTGGTAGCTCAGGGTCTCAGCAACAGCGACACAATGGTTGCTCCTGAAACAACCTAATGACAGACACTCGTGGGTGCGACTCTTTGATGTCTCAAGTAAGTGGCCAGCCCCCAGTACCCATTACAGCGCCACTGGCCACATGGACATTGGCTATAGAGGAGCGGCCGGTCCATAAGAAGCCGTGCTAACTCTGACCCACACATCATCATCAAGACCTGGACAACAGGGCCCTCCCTGGTGGCGCAGCAGGTTAAAGCACAGCACTGAGAATCTACAGCCGCTTCCGCATGAGTTCGATTCCCGCCTGCCCCGGAGGTGACCACATGGCGCGGCAGACCTCTCCTGACCCGCCCGCTGCTCCCCTCAGCAGTGTACTTCGTCGATCTGCCTGTTCTGTTCCCCACTCTGTCTCTGGTGAAGCCTCTCACCGCCCCTGAGTGTCTGGCCTGTACCCCAGTTCTGTATGCACAAATAAATAAATCTTTAAAAAAAAAAAAAAAAGACCTGGACAACAACTGCTTAATGAAGTAACCATCTGTAATTTCATACTGGAGAATGTTCAAGTATGTCAATATTACGCATTTCGGGAATCAATTAAATATTCTATTAAAATTAAGATCATTGATTTCTTTTTACCATGTCATGCAAAATCACACAATTTTGAAACTGCAAATGCATTTACATTTTATTTTTATGCAACTGTCCTCTGCTGGTCATCAAGCTATTTAGTATAAGGAAATAAAAAGAAGTATCTTCTCATAGGAAGATTTAACCTTTTTTCTAACTGACTTCCACGCTGTTTTATTACACCCTCAAGTAAGTATCTATGAGGTAAGTATAAGCACTGTGAGATGAGAAAAGGAAGGTCTTTGTGTCTGTCTTTGTGGGGTGAGAGGTAGCAGCTGCCCCATGTAGTTTCACTACAGGACTTTGTGAGCTACAGACGTCACAGCAGAGAATGGACCTTGGCCCAATTATGTGGGCAGAGAATTTGCACATGGGTGACACTGACACTGATAAAGGGGGAAATTTCTAGACAATGGAAAGTTTGCCAATGGTCATTAAGATAGATGGGATATTAGTGATAGATAATAGGTAAATGAGATGGGGGATAAGTTAAGGAGAGATGGAACATTAGAGAGACAGAGTCGTCAGGTCAATCTTGTGTTAATCAAACCACTCTACATGGGATACACCAATTTAATAATCAACATAATCAGGCCTGCCATATTTTCAATCTCTAGGTTTGTGTGCTCTACAAATAATCTGAAAGTCTCTGACTCTCAACAGACTATCAAAAACTAACAAATATTAAAATTTATCATTCACTTGTTTCACTGAAATAAAACATAAACACGAATACCTTCTCTATAAATTTCAGTCCATTCCAGCGCTTACCTTTAGTAGTCTCTCATGTCACCTGGAAACCATAACTCAAATGACTTTAGAGAACTCCACAGTGAACAAAACATCTAAGCACGGGGTCATTTAAAAGCATATCTAGCCCCTTATCTCTGAGAATATATCCTCATCACATACCTATGTGATGGCTTCTGAATTTTGTGAAATACCAATCTAACAAAAATTAGTAAGTATTTCCATGTACTCTGGGTCGCTGAAAGGAAGACAACCGTTCAGAGGACAAGGGGCAGACGCTTCTCTGACTCTGCCAGAGAGTCTGATTATCCCTGGGCACTTTTCACACCCGTGACTGTTTCCCTGACCGGCAACAGGTGTGCAGAAGACAAGTGACTGCAGAAGTCCTTAGAGCATTGACTCAGAAGTCTCTGATGAAGCCAAAATGTAATTAGGCTTGTGAAAAAGACAAAACAGTGGGGCAGTCCCAGTGGGGGCAATGTACTGAGAGAAAAATATGCAATGATAGTAACAAATTCAGTCCAACTATAGAAAAATAAGATTTCACAAATAAGTCCAAATTCATTCTTAATTACTGTGGCATACACTGGTTATGCATGCAATGAATAAGAATATAGACTCCTTGTTCAAAGTAAACACAGATATCTATATTTCATATAGATAATTTAATACACAAAAATAGTGTAAGCTGGACTATAAATCATAGACATGATAGCATCCAAAGGAAACATTATTATTTAGCTGTTCAGCCTTTCAAATATTGCTGATAGTAGGTCTGCTCTTCACTTACCATCATCAGCGTATTATGAAGGTGCCTCTCAGGAACAGCCAATAGAAGAGATCGCAGGGCAAGTAACACTTGAAAGTCCACACTATGCGTTATTCCACTTCTGGTGTTCACTTACAGTACAAAGTCACCTTCAAGCTGACAGTAGGTCTGGGGTACACAGCAGGGGAGAGAACAGCACCAGGGGCTCTGGTGTGGGTCCTGGGGGCTATGCAAAGCAGCATGAGGTGTGTCCAAATATAAAGTGGACCTGCCAGGCCCTCCCTGGTGGCACAAAGGGTAAAGACACAAAATTGCAGGTGGCCGCAGCCGCTTCAGTGCAAGCTCGATCCCCAGCCCCGGAGGTGACCCACACGGCGCAGCAGACCTCTCCTGACCCACCCGCTCCTCCTCTCAGCAGTGGACTTCATCGGTCTGCCTGTTCTGCTCCCTACTCTGTCTCTGGTGAAGGCTCTCAACCCCTGCACCTCTGGCTTGTACCCCATTTCTGTATGCATAAAAGTAAATAAAATCTTTTTTAAATATATTATAAAAAAATAGATGTGCCATACAACACAGTCATTCTACTCCTTGGCATTGACCAAAAAAATTCAAAAGCATGACTTCAAAAGGAATCTTGCACTCCCATGTTCATTACAGTGCTAGTTATCACTGCTAAGTTACTTAAACCACCTAATACCCAAAACCAAAGAGTGGATCAAAAAGAGGTGGCATATGTATGTGTGTGTGTGTGTGTGTATGTATGAGTGTATAGATGGATTTGTATAGATATAGAATGGAATATTACTCGGCAATCAAAAAGGTACACCCATGCCATTCACAGCAGCACAGATGTAGCCTAAAGGAGAATACGAAGTGAAACATGTCAAATGGAAAAAGAAAAATACCAACTAGTGTCATCAATATGTGGAATGTAAGGTAAATACATCAAGGGTCAGGTCAAGACAAACATAAAAAGTAATTATTGATAGCTGTCTGCAGAACTGAAAGACCAAGGAAGAGGAGGGCGACTTATAACACAAAAAAGCCACAGGATGCAACGTACATCATGGTGACCGTAGCTACCAAGCCTATATTCTGTATTTGATGGCTGAGAAAGCAGATAGTAAAAGTTCTCATCACAAAAAACATATTGCAGTGTGTTTTGATAGATGTTAATTAATATTATGATCAGGTTGCAGTATATACAAAGATCAAATGATCATGTTATACTCCTGAAACTAACCTAATGTCATATGTAATTATGTCTCAATAAAAATAATTTAATTGTCAAACTTATGGCAGCAGAAAGCAGACTGGTGAACTACGCTGAGAGTATGTTCATAGACAGAAAAATAATAAAATGGGAGTTTATTGATGTATTACTTAGCTTGATGGGAGATAAACTTCCACAATGCATATGCAAGTCACAATGTACACTTCAAAATCTTAAGTTTATCACTTATACATCATAAAACTGAGAAAAATAAAATAAACTTTAAAATTATCTTAAATAATTTGTTCTAAACCAGAAGCATAGAAAACATTCTAAAACTTGGGCTATTTCATGACTTAAATTTTAAGGAAATTTTCAGGAAATACAGGCTTGCCTTAAATAAAAATTTCAATTACTTTATTAGGCTAATATAGTTCTCTGAGACAGTATCAGATGCTAATATTAACATATTGGAGTCATAGAGAATTGGATTTGATTGTGACCTTAAAGTAATTTCAAGCTCCCTGATATAACAGAGAGTCTCAGCACAGCAAGCTTTTCTCACACAAGTCTCCTCAGTTACAGTCATCGATATCAGGAGTTAGATGCATGTGAAGATTCAACTGAACTAATGTCCAGGAATGTTCTCAGCCACGTGACCACAGCGCGAGGGGAGGAGGAACCAGGGCTGACCAAGTGTCTTCAGCCTCCTCATGGCGAGGCAATCTTGGGGTGACTGAATTTTTTTGGTTTTCCAGGGTTTGCTAGCTCTGTTTTGGAGGAATTGTTCAGAAATCTATCATTAATCACTAAAGATTATTTTATTACACTTCTATGCCAACATTTATCACTACACGTATAGTAATAAATGCAGATTACAAGAGGTAAAAAAAAATATTAGTATTATTTCTCTGTGCAAATGTACACATTTTGTGAGGCATCGTTAAGGTGGTTGGAGTGGAAAAGAACTATAGATTTACTATAGATCAGTGTTTCATACTCTTGGAAAGAATAGCACACTGAAGAAGCTATGTTGAAAGAGGGGGAAAGGAGTCACAAGGGCAGTTGTGCATATTGGAGACAACTATAAAAAAAATAATTGGGATGTAGACTAAAAGGATGTAGAAATTTTAATAGAGAAACTTGCATCTGGTTAATACTGGATCCCAGGACGTTGTTCTCAGACTTCCTTCCCAACTCTGCTGCTCCTCAAAATTATCAGAATACACAACTCTCTTGGCTAATCTGTCCATAAGCTTATAACTTACTTTTTCTTTAGTAGCCTCCCAATCTGATATTCTACTATTTCCTTGAAAGAAAGGCAAGTCTTTTGAGGGTGTCATGGAAAGACTGCTTGACTTGTTTATTTCTCAGGGAATAAATAAAGGGGTTCATTAAGGGGGCAACAGATACAATAAGCAGAGAAACCGCCTTATTAATGGCCACTTCATCCTTAGCTGAGGGTTTGACATACATAAATATGCCGCTGCCATACATCATGGAGACCACGATCATGTGAGAAGAGCAGGTGGAAAAGGCCTTTTTCCTTTGCTGCACAGAAGGCAACCTCAGGATCGTCCTGATGATGTAGATGTAGGACAGGACTATACACAACAGGGTTGGCATGAAGGTCAGCACAGCACTGACTATAACCAGCTGCTCTATCAGCCACGTGTCTGAACAGGAATTCTTCAGTATGGGGGAGGCATCACAGACAAAATGGTCAATAACAAAGTCACAGAATTCCAGACAGACAGCCGGGGTGAGGGGTGGGACGATAATAAATAAGCCAGACCCCCAGCAGCAGAAAATGAGATTCCTGCAGACCCTGCTGTTCATGATGGTCACATAGTGCAGGGGCTTGCAGATGGCCACGTAGCGGTCATACGACATCGCGGCCAACAGGAAAAACTCTGTGGCCCCAAACAGGACGATAAAAAAGATTTGGGTAAAACAAGCTTCGATCGTCATGGTCTTGTCCCCACTTGATATCATGTACAGGTAGGTGGGGACACAGGCACTAGTGAATGAGACCTCCAAGAAGGAGAAATTTTGCAGGAAGAAATACATAGCAGTTTTCAAATGGGCGTCCACGAAGACGAGAACAATGATGGTCAGATTCCCCATTACGCTGAACATGTATGCGACAAACAGAAAGAGAAATACCAGAATCTGAAGTCGTGGGTCACTCGTCAACCCCAGTATGATGAACGTTGTTATGGTTGAATGGTTCCTCATTGCTGTTTCATGCTCTTGCCCAATCTTCACAGAAATGTCACAGAAAATGTGTCTGAAGAGTAAAGTCAAATATGGCAGAATCAGACAGTCTTTACTGACACCACATCAGGCACATTTCTCTCTGTAACGAGACAGACTGGGTTGCGATGAGGTAATCCCTCAGCACCCCTGAGATGTGCTACAGGGCACTACGTTTATGGAAAGTTTCCCTTAAAAATGACGGCTACTGACTGGTAGTCACGCTAAGCCAGGCAGCCCAGCTCACAACACGGTTTCCAACTCATGGTTTCAAATTCATATTTTGGTGGATAATCCAACTTTTTAAAATATCTTTCCTTATCGGTCACAATACAGGGTGTCTCCCCTCAGCTCAGACTCGGAGCTGTCCCGCCATCAAGGTGCCCACTGTCTCCCCACATGCCACCACGCTCTCCTCCCCCCCTGTCCTTCCTCCCTATTCTCCCTCCCCAGTTGCAAAACTTTGGACTCAAAAGCTAAACCCTAAAATTCTCTTGCTGCTGTTACGGTGCTTCACAGAATGCGTATGAATGGGGGTGCTGGTTGTGCCTTCCTGGACCTCCACACACCTGCCCTAGGGACCCCGACTTTACTCAGCTCATATTATTAAAGGCCAGGTAACACTTTTCCCCAGAAAAGTCATTTGATAGCTTTCCCAGAGTTCCTATATTATTCCCTTATTTTCTATCTCTGTCCTCAGCAGAGAGCTTTGATGTAACCCACAGGTTAAAAGCTGTGAATAGTTGCCAGACACTCAGACATTCCCTGCGGTTCCCTTTTTTATGACCAGGATGTGTGATCCGTGTTTCAGTAAAACAGAGTTAAGGGCACATGGACCTTGAAGTCTTTATGTGGGGCCAGTGTTATCTCTGTCAGCACACGCTGAGTGACCGGAGCAAGTCCCTTACCCTCTCTGTGCTCCCAGCTTCCTCTCTGTCCGTGGGGATCCCGGGAAGCTGCCCTGCAGGGCTCAGGGGATTTGATGGAGTAAACAAGGGCCATGCTGACCACAGCACTTACACACAAGATGAATAATTACACACATATTCTTATGGCTTTCCTTTTTTTCTAAGCCAGTCTCTTGTCATCTCAAGAAGGCTCTTTGCAGAAAGTGTCTGAACCTCTGCACCTTCATTCTGTGTCTCTGGCATAGTCAATGTCTTCCATATTTCTATCGAGTCCATCAGAAAACATTTCTGGTGTTTCCTTTATTATAAAAAAAGTAAACATGCTATTGAAATGACACATCCATCAGGAAAGCCTTTGCATAGGTTTGTCTTTAAGAAATAGTGAATCTACATATTCAAAAATAAAAGGTCATGTCCACCCAGCAGATAATTGATCTTTCTTTTGACCCAATTTCTGCCTGCTCAGTTTATAGCAAATTGACATGGACACTGATCCCCCGGACCTGGTAACTCAGGGTCTCAGCAACAGTGACACAACGTTTGTTCCTGAAACAACCTAATGACAGATACTCGCGGGTGCGACTCTGCTGTCTCGGGACAGTGGCCAGCTCCAGCGCCCATGACAACACACTGGCTATCCAGACTTTGGCCGTAGAGAAGTGGCGGGTCTGTAAGAAGCTGTGCTAACTCTGACGTACTCATCATCACCAAGACCTGGACGACAACCACGTAATAAAGTAACCATCTGTAATTTCATACTGAAAAGAAGTGTATGCTCGCATTTGGCATCTAGGGAGTAAAATAAAACATTTTATGAAAATTAAGATCACCGATTTCTCTCACCATTTCATGCAAGATCACAGAGTTTTTACACTGCGAATGCATTTACACTATATTTCTTGGGGCCCTATGATTCTGAGTTGTCAAGCTATGTAATATTTGGAAATAAAAAGGAAGCTCTTTTCGCGAGTCAAATTAGCTTATTTTCCAACTTTCACACTGTTTAAATACGACCACAAATGT
>NW_004567135.1:3514392-3522950 GCF_000260355.1 Condylura cristata | reverse complement strand
GGGGACTCCGTTTCCCTGACCTGCAACAGGTGTGCAGAAGACACCGACTGGAGCAGTCCTTGGAGAAGCTGACAAAGGTCTCTGGTGGTCACAAAACGCAATTGAGTTTGGGAATTTAAAACAGCCCCGGGGCAGCACCAGTGGGGACGATGTCCTGAGAGAGAAAAGACGCAATGCTAGCAAACTTAGTCTGAGTGCAGAAAAATGAGATTTCACAAATAAAGCAGAATCTGATCTTAATTGCTACTATCCACACTGTTAATGCAAAGCGATGAGGAATGGGAAAGCCTTCTTATCCAAAGTGCATACATAGTTATATTAAATATAGAAAATTGAATATACAACAAAGTGTCAACACTGGGGAAGAAAATCATACAAGCGATAACATCCAGAAGTAAACATCGTTATTTCATTGTTTAGCCTTCCCATGTTGCCATTAAGTATGTCCCATGCTCTCCCATCATCCATAGGTTATGAAGATGCCACTCAGGAAGAGCTAAATAGATCACAGGACAAGGCATGAGGTGTGAGAGGCATAGCGTTCTTTGCCCTCTAAACACACCCCCTCTGTGTGTTCACAAAACCAGAACTTTTAAAATTCCACGCTATCCATGATTCCGCTTCTGGGTGTTCACTTAGAAGTACACAGTCGCCTTTCCAGCTGACATCAGGTCTGGGGTACCCAGCAGGGAGAGGGTGAAGGGGCTCACAGGAGAGAGTAGACCACAAGGGACTCGGCCATGGGGCTGTGGCAGTGAGGGTCTGAGGGGAGACTCCAAATACTGTACGAAAATGAACAATGATGTAAGAAAAATACGAATGCTAAAAAGTACAAAAATGCGGCCCTCCCTGGTGGCGCAGCGGGTTAAAGCACAACACTGAGAAGCTAAAACCACTTCTGCATGAGTTCCATCCCCGCCTGCCCCGGAGGTGACCACATGGCGTGCCAGACCTCTCCTGACCCACCCGCTGCTCCCCTCAGCAGTGGACTTCGTCGCTCTGCCTGTTCTGCTCCCCTCTCTGTCTCTGGTGAATCCTCTCACCGTCCTGCACCTCTGGCCTGTACCCTGGTTCTGTAAGAATAAAAAATAAATATTTTTTTAAAAAAGTACAAGAATGCTAATTCAAAGAGAAAGATGCACCCCCATGGCCTTTGCAGCATCGTTTACAATAGCCATGAATGGGTACAGTCTATGGCAAGCAGTATGGAGGTGTATCCAAATATTAAAATTACTGCTATTATTACTAATGGGTTGTTATTCAATCCAGTCATTCACTCCTCAGCACTGAGCAAAAGCTTCAAAAACCAGGACTTCAAAAGGAATCTTCACTCCCATGTTCATTATAGTGCTAGTTATCACTGCTAAGTTACTTAAACCACCTAATACCAAAAACCCAAGAGTGGATCAAAAAGAGGTGGCATATGTATGTGTGTATGTGTGTGTATATATATGTATGAATGTATAGATGGATTTGTATAGATATAGAATGGAATATTACTCTGCAATCAAAAAGGTACAGCCATGCCATTCACAGCAGCACAGATGTTGCCTAAAGGAGAATACGAAGTGAAACATGTCAAATGGAAAAAGAAAAATACCAACTAGTGTCATCAACATGTGGAATGTAAGGTAAATACATCAAGGGTCAGGTCAAGACAAACATGAAAAGTAATTATTGACAGCTGTCTGCAGAACTGAACGACCAAGGAAGAGGAGGGTGACTTATAACACAAAAAAGTCACAGGATGCAACGTACATCATGTGACCGTAGCTACCAAGCCTATATTCTGTATTTGATGGCTGAGAAAGCAGATAGTAAAAGTTCTCATCACAGGAAAGAAACACATTGCAGTGTGTGATGATGGATGTTACTGAGTGTGGTGACCAGGTTGCAGTATTTACAAATACTGAATTACTATTTTATATCCCTGAAACTATCATAAAGTCATATGGAATCTATGACTCCACAAAAATAATTAAATTAACATGCATAATACATATAGAAAGATGAAAGTAAATAAGAAAAGACAAACTCAGCAACTTCAACATACAGAAGTAAACATTGTTTTGCTATTTTCCCTCCCAAATGCTCATATCTGTAGACACACATGAATACACATTGACTGAATGACATTATACTTTAATATATACTGACCTGTTTACGAACTTTTACTTTAGAATGTTCTGTTCTTTTGTGTATGTGTGTGATTCATTTATAATTCTGTTTTTCACAGACTTTAAGTTATAATACTAAAGTGGCTAAGTATCGATTGCCTATTCTCTGGGAAGTTTCTGAAATAATTTCTTTCTGAATAATTGGTGGAATATGTTATTACAATGACAGGCAGGGTAAAGGCTATGAGGAGATTTTGGACAACTTATTCATTCTCTGAATGACTGCACATAATGTGTCCATTTTTAAATCAGTATGAATACCAAGGCAGTATACACATACACACAGCAGACCTCTCCTATCTCCTGCTGCTCCCCTCAGCAGTGTATTTCATCCATCTGCCTGTGCTGTTCCCCGCTCTGTCTCTGGTGAATCCTCTCACCCCGCACCTCTGGCAACACCCCAGCTCTTTATGCATAAACAAATGAAATAAATCTTTAAAGGAATAAAACAATTTCACTTTCATGAATTCATTTTCTCTTACCAAAATACAAGATTTTGAAATTATCTTGATGACATTATCATCGAGCCTATGTGGCATGGAGGGAAAGCAGTGACATTGGTACAATAGATACAGTACTATGACATGGTCAGTGCATGTTAGGGAAAACTAAAGAGTGGGCTGGAATGTAGGATAGAAACATAATGTTTTTAATAGAAAAACAACAATCTGCATAGTACAGGCTTCCCCAAGATTCTTTCTCAGATTTCGTCCCAACTCCATTGCTCCTTAACATTATCAGAATACACATCTCTCTTGACTAAATATTTGTTCATAGCTGTTAATTTATTGTTTCTTTCATTTCAGTTCCCAAGTTGATAGTTTATTATTTCTTCGAAAGCAACGCAAGTCTTTTGAGGGTGTCATGGAAAGACTGCTTGACTTGTTTATTTCTCAGGGAATAAATAAAGGGGTTCAATATGGGGGCAACAGATATATTAAGCAGAGAGACCGCCTTATTAATGGCCACTTCATCCTTAGCTGAGGGTTTGACATACATGAATATGCAGCTGCCATACGAGAGGGAGACCACGATCATGTGAGAAGAGCAGGTGGAAAAGGCCTTTTTTCTCTGCTGCACAGAAGGCAACCTCAGGATCGTCCTGATGATGTAGATGTAGGATAGAACCACACACAGCAGGGTCGTGATGAGGATCAACACAGCACTGACTATAACCAGCTGCTCTATCAGCCACGTGTCTGAACAGGAATTCTTCAGTATTGGAGAAGCATCACAGGCAAAATGATCAATAACAAAGCTGCAGAATTCCAGACGGAGGGCCAGGATGAGGGGTGGGAGAACGATCAGGAAGCCAGACCCCCAGCAGCAGCAGATGAGATTCCTACAGACCCTGCTGTTCATGATGGTCACATAGTGCAGGGGCTTGCAGATGGCCACGTAGCGGTCATACGACATCACGGCCAACAGGAAAAACTCTGTGGCCCCACACAGGACAAGAAAAGAGACTTGGGTAAGGCAGGCTTCAATCGTCATGGTCTTGTCCCCACTTGGTATCATGTACAAGTATATAGGGACACAGGCACTAGTGAATGAGACCTCCAAGAAGGAGAAATTTTGTAGGAAGAAATACATAGCAGTTTTCAAATGGGCGTCCACAAAGACGAGAACAATGAT
Source organism: Condylura cristata (assembly GCF_000260355.1). Taxonomy (NCBI): domain Eukaryota; kingdom Metazoa; phylum Chordata; class Mammalia; order Eulipotyphla; family Talpidae; genus Condylura; species Condylura cristata. The sequence continues at coordinate 3,519,138 of NW_004567135.1, read as the reverse complement.
GGTCAGATTCCCCATTACGCTGAACACGTATGCGAGAAACAGAAAGAGAAACACCAAAATCTCTAGCTGTGGGTCACTCGTCAATCCCAGTAGGGTGAACGTTGTTATGGCTGAATGGTTCCTCATGGCTGTTTCATGCTCTTGCCCAATCTTCACAGAAAATGTGGGTGAGGAGTAAAGTCAAATATGACAGAATCAGTCTCTACTGACACCAAGAAATCTAGTCACACACGTACATTTTCTCTGTAACGAACAGACTGGGCTGCGATGAGGTAATCCCTCAGCACCACTGAGATGTGCTACAGGGCACTACGTTTATGGAAAGTTTCTCCTGAAAATGATGGCTACTGGTTGTCACGCCATGTCAGGCAGCCCAGCTCACAACACGGTTTCTATGCGTGGTTTCAAATCCATGACTTGGTAAGAATTCCTATTGGGTAGGAGTGATACTTTTTGATCTGTATTTTGATGGGTCATAGTCTCTTAATTACAAAACTGTTTTTAAATAAACTTCTTTGTTTATTTATTTTGTCTCCCCTCAGCGCAGTCTCCAGAGCTGTCCCACCCCCAGGTGCTCACATTATCCCCACACGCTACACACTCTCCTCCCTACCTGTCCTTACTCCCCACAGTCCATCCCCAATTACAAAACTTTGGACTCAAAAGATAAATCCTAAAATCACCTTGCTGCTGCCATGGTACCTACAGAATGTGTGATGAGGATGCTGGTGACACCCTCCAAGACCCTCCAGATCTATTGAAACAAACTTTACTTAGTTCATATTATTAAAAGCCAAGGTACATTTTTCTCAAAAATGTCATTTGATAGCTCTTTTGTCTGACTTTCCCGAAGATTCTATATATTCCCTTGTTTTCTATTTCTGTCCTCAGCACACATCCAGACTTTCTCTGGGGTTCCCTTTTTTCTGGCCAGAGATGTGTACTCCATGGATCACTAAAGCAGAGTTAAGTGCACATGGACCTCAGAAGTGCGTGTTGGAATCAGTCATATCTCTGTCAGCACACGCTGAGTGACCGGAGCAAGTTGCTTAACATCTCTGTGCTCCCAGCTTCCTCTCTGCCAGTGGGGATCCCAGAACCTACACAGAAGGGCTCAGGGGACTCAATGAAGTAAACATGGGACGTGCTGACCACAGCACTTACACACGTGAATATACACATGTATTTGGTATGATTTTCTTACCAAACTGTCATCTCAAGACGGCTCTTAACCGCACAGGAAGCAGCTCACCCTCCACACCCAATCTCTGTCTTTCCTGCATCTTCCGTGTCTCCACATTTCTGCATCACATCCATCAGAAACATTCTCTGGCGTTTCCTTTAATAAAAAAGGACACACTTGCTCTTAGGAAGGGGCCCACCGACAGCGTGCCCTTTAGACAGGGTCGACTTTAGAAACACGTGAATCTGCGTATTCAAAAATAAAAGCTCACACTGCCAAGCAGATTATTGACCTTTTGACCCAAGATCTTCCTGCTCAGTTTATATCAAAGTCACATGGACACTGATCCCCCGGACCTGGTAGCTCAGGGTCTCAGCAACAGCGACACAATGGTTGTTCCTGAAACAAGCTAACGGGAGACACTCGTGGGTGCGACTCTGCAGTCTCAGGTCAGTGGCCAGCTCCAGCGCCCACTGCAGAGCCACTGGCCACATGGACATTGGCCATAGATGAGTGGCCGGTCCATAAGGAGCTCTGCTAACTCTGACACACGCATCATGGTCAAGACCAGGACGACAACTGCTTAATGAAGTAACCATCTGTAATTTCATACTGGGGATGTGTTCAAGTATCTGTTAGCATTTTGCATCTGTGGAGTTAAATATTCTATGAAACTTAAGACCACCCATTTCTTTTTACCATTTTGGGCAAAATCATAGAATTTAGAAACTGCAAATGCATTTATACCATATTTCTACGGGACCATATTTGTCTGTGACTTCAAGCTCTTTAACATAAGAAAATTTAAAGCAGGGGCCCTCCGGGTGGTACAGTGGGTTGAAGTGCATCACTATGAAGCTGTCTGCAGCCACTGCGGCCAGGAGTGACTGGCCAGGGCGTGACACACAGGGCACAGCAGACCTCAGCTGTCTCACCTTTATGCTCCCCTCAACAGCGTGTTTCAGTGGATCCACCTGTTCTGCTCCCCACTCTGTCTCTGGGGAATCTTCTCACCACCCTCACCTCGGCCTGTACCCCAGTTCTTCTATGCATAAGTAAGTAAATGTTTAAAAAGGAAAAGAAAATGCAAGATCTTCTCACAAGACCATTTAGCTGTTTTCTTACTGACTTTCATGCTGTTTTCATACACCCTCATATGCTCCGTGAGATGAGAAAAGGCATGTAGATTCACTACAGGATTCTGTGAGCTGCAGACGTCACGACAGAGAAGGGACCTTAACCCGGCTCTCTGGGTAGGAAGTTTGTAAGTAGATGATACTGACACTCACTAATATAAAGGAAGAATTTTCTAGAAATGGAAAGTTTGACAATGGTCACTGAAATAGAAGGGATATCAGTAGTTAGATGGTAAATAAATGACAGAGGGAGGGAGATAAAAGGAGAGTAGGAACATAGAGACGCCTTAGTAAAGTTTATCTTCATATTACTCGAACCCCACTCCATGGGGTGCACCCCTTTAATAATCAATTCTGCCAAATTTTTAATCTGTAACTAGGTTTGTGTGCTCTATAAGTAATCTGAAAGTCACTGACTCTCAATAAACTATTAAAAAGTAACAAATTTACAATTTGTAATTCATATTTCATGGGAATAAAACATAATCTCAAATACCTTCTCCATGATTACATATTGAACACACCTGACTTGAACATTCCGATGCTTACCTGTAAGAGTGTCTATTGTTTCACCTGGAAACCATAACCCAAATGACATCGAGAACCCCACAGTGAAAAATACATCTAAAGACAGGGCCCTTTAAAAGCTTTCCCAGTCCTTTATCTCTAAGAACATATACTTATCACATAGATATATGTACATGGCTTCTGAGTGTAGAAGATATACCATCCTAAGTTAAAGTTAGAAAATATTTCCATGTACTCTGGGTCACTGAAAGCAAAACAACCGTTCAGAGGACAAGGAGTAATTCAGATGCTTCTCTAACTCTGAGAGACAGTGTTCTGATTATCCCTGGACCTTTTTCACACTCAGAAATCGGTGTCACTGATATGCAACCTGCATGTGGAAGACAAGAAACTACGGAAGTCCATAGAGCATTGATTCAGAAGTCTCTAATGAACCTAAAATGTAATTAGGCTGCGAAAATAAAAAACACCGTGGAAAGCCCCAATGGGGACAATGTCCTGAGAGAGAAAAAGATGCAACAATAGCAAATTTAGTCCACGTGTAGAGAAGTGAGATTTCACAAATCAATCAGAATCCACTCTGATTGACGAGTGTGCGCACTGTTCATGCAGTGCAGTAAGAGGGTAGGCATTAAGCTGGATTGATAGATGTTAATTGTGGTGATCAGGTTGCAGTACATACAAATATTGAATTACTAGGTTATATCTGCTACACTATCATAATGTCATTTGTAAATTATGTCTCGATAAAAAAATTAAATTGTGAAATTACAGCAGAAATTATAGCAGATGCTGATCGTAAGACATCGGGAGTGGAGGGCAGGAAAATGGAGAGAATGTGCAGACAGGAGATGAGTTTTCTGGAGGCCCTGTGCACCGTCGTGCAACTACAGTACTAACGCTGTACTGCATGTGAGATTTGCGAAGAGGCGAGAGCTCAAAATCACAGTTGCAAGAGGAAAGGGGAAACAGTCATTGCGATGTGGCAGAAATTTCTTTGTGGTGATTATTCTGCAATGTAGATGTATCAAAGCACCAACCTGTGCACCTTAAATAGCTGCAGTTTTATGTGTTAATTATATCTCAGGAAAGCTAAGAAAAAGAGCACAAGTCTCAATCTATTCCTACTAGAATAGTTAGGAGTAAAATAAACCATAACAATTTACAAGGCTTGAAAATAGAATAGAGTGGATTCATTTTATTTCCTTATTTGTCAAGTATTTGTTACATTTTTTTAATGTTTTCTTTAAAAAAAAAAAAGAAAGTGAATAGGCCCTCTCTGGTGGCCCAGAGGGTTGAAGCACAGCACTAAGAAGCTAAAAGCCACTTCAGCATGAGTTCCATCCCCAGCCCCGAAGGTGACCCACATGGCGCAGCAGACCTCTCCTGACTCACCTGCTGCTCGCCTCAGCAGTGGATTTTAGTAGATCTGCCTGTCCTTTCCCCACTCTGTCTCTGGTGAAGCCTCTTACCACCTGTGCACCTCCAGACTGTACACCACTTTATGTGTATAAACAGATAAATCTTTAAAGAAAGAAAGTGAAATTCTTTAGTTCTACGGAAAGGGGGACTGGCAGGGGACAACGGGGACCAGAACATTTGGGGTGATGGGTTTGCCACTAGCTTGACTGTTTGATAATTGCACAAGTGCATAGCTATGAAAACATTTCAAATTATACACTATGACCTGTGCTTTCTTATACAGTAATTTGCTGTACTTGAGTGAATTTGCTTTTTCATACAGCCACTGTGTCCACTATAATTAATGGAAGACAAAGCACACATCATCATGAAATTTCAAAAACCTTGACTACAGACTAGCTCCTGGAAATTGCCGGGGAGAAAGCGAGAGGTAAAACATCACACTAGATTGGATTTCTCAAGAGCAACACCCAGAGG
>NW_004567135.1:3513521-3514282 GCF_000260355.1 Condylura cristata | reverse complement strand
AGTCTCTGCTTGAGTCAAATGAGGCTATCAGCTGAGAACGAGAAACAGGTGACCGGATGCAGTGGACAGGACACACGGGGCTGTGCAGGACCAGAGCGGAACTGCGCATTAAGCTTGTTTAATATAAAGCTAGTTACTGACCTGTGTTCACCAGTATGTACAATAAAGTAAACATTATACAGTTGAGTAGCATTCTGCTCACTACAGTCACTGTTTTTCCTGGTTTCTGTCGAACCAGTAACCAAAATACTGAGAAGATGGATTCTATGTGGAAGGAATGAGTTGCGGTAAAGAAAAAACACGCAGGTCAGTTTAGTTTACAGAACCGTGTTCACCTATTACCCAGCAGGCCCTTGGTTGCCAGCGTCGCTTACTATTCATTAGCTTTCAGGGAACAATCGTAGAAGCCCATGGACCCGGGACTCTCAGTAGTCATAGCACAGGGGGTTCAACTTCTTGTACAGGAACGGTTCATTAGCAGACATGGTTAAATGTCCACGTAATTAACTCTTGTTTGCCTAAATAACACATCAGGATTTATCTAGTTTTCTTATTTGTGTGGGAAAGGTCATGGTACAGATAAAAATTTCCTTCAGAGTTTCTGCAAATAAAATGCAATTATATGACTATAGATATAAAATATGCATTCTGATAGGACTGATTTTATTAAAGATTGATTTGTTTATGCACATAAGAACTGGGGTATAACTCAGAGGTGTGAAATTGGGGAAGGAAATTGTGGGTGAGAGGATTTACGAGAG
>NW_004567135.1:3506846-3508644 GCF_000260355.1 Condylura cristata | reverse complement strand
GTTAGCATTTTGCATCTAGGGAGTTAAATAATAAAATCTACTATTAAGCTTAAGGTCACCCATTTTTGTTTTACCATTTCATGCAAAATCATAGAACTTTGAAACCTCAAATGCATTTATACCATATTTCTATGGGACCATTATTCTAGGGCTTCAAGATCTTTAATATAAGAAAATTAAAAGCAGGGGCCCTCCCTGGTGGTACAATAGGTTAAAGCCCAGCACCATTAAGATACCCAGAAGTTCCATCCCCAGCCAGGGAGCTGACCCACAGGGCACAACAGACCTCTCCTGTCACCTGCTGCTCCCTTCAGCAGTTTATTTCTTTAGATGTGTCTGTTCTGCTCCCTGCTCTCTCTGGTGAATCCTCTCGTCCCTCTCCCTCTGGCTTGCACCACAGTTCTTGTATGCATAAGTAAATAAATCTGTAAAAAGAAAAGGAAAAGCAGGATCTGAATTGTCTCATAAGACAATTCAGCTTGTCTGACATTCACGCTATTTTCACACACCCTCAATGTCTATGAGGTAAGTATATGCGCTGTGAGAAAAGGCAGGTCTTTGTGTCTGTGTTTGTGGGGTGAGAGGTAGCAGCTGCCTCATGTAGATTCACTACAGGACTCTGTGAGCTACAGATGTCACAGCAGAGAAGGGACTGTGACCTGGCTCTGTGGGCAGAAACTTTGCAAGTAGAAGATACTGACGCTGATATAAAGGGGGAATTTTCTAGAAGTGGAAAGTTTGCCAATAGTCACTGAAATAGAAGGGATGTTAGTAGGTAGATTATAAATAATGGAGAGAGGGAGGGAGATAAAAGGAGAGAAGGAATGGTAGAGACACATAAGTAAGCTTTATCTTTGTACTCAAACCCCACTCCATGGGTGCATCAATTTCATAATCAGTTTCGCCACATTTTTAATCTATAACTAGGTCTGTGTGCTTTATAAGTAATCTGAAAGTCACTGACTCTCAATAAACTATTAAAAAATAACAAATGCCAAATGTGTAATTCATGATTCACTGAATAAAACATAATCTCAAATACATTCGCTACACATTACATACTGAGCACACCTGACTTGAACATCCCGATGCTTACCTGTAAGAGTGTCTATTGTTTCTCCTGGAAACCATAACCCAAATGACCTCAAGAATCCCACAGTGAAAATACATATAAAGACAGGGTCCTTTAAAAGCATTTCCAGCCCTTTATCTCTGAGAACATATACTTATCACATAGATATATGTACATGGCTTCTGAGTGTAGAAAAATACCATCCTAAGTTAAAGTTAGTAAGTATTTCCATGTACTCTGGGTCGCTGAAAGGAAGACAACCGTTCAGAGGACAAGGGGCAGATGCTTCTCTGACTCTGCCAGAGAGGGTGTTCTGATTATCCCTGGGCACTTTTCACACCCGTGACTCTGTTTCCCTGACCAGCAACAGGTGTGCAGAAGACAAGAGCTGCAGAAGTCTTCGGAGGCCCTGACACAAAGGTCTCTGATGAAGCCAAAATGTAATTAGGCTTGAAGAAACCACTGGGGCAGCCCCCATGGGGGCAATGTCCCCACTTCGATATGAAAGTGCTTGTCGTAGTGTATAATTTGAAATATTTTCATATCTATACACAGTGGCAATCCCCAATGGGGACAATGTCCTGAGAGAGAAAAAGGTGCAATAGCAAATTTATTATGAGTGTAGAGAAAAGAGATTTCACAAATCAATCAGAATCCACTCTGATTGACGAGTGTGCGCACTGTTCATGCAGTGCAGTAAGAGGGTAGGCATTAAGCTGGATTGAT
>NW_004567135.1:3504880-3505516 GCF_000260355.1 Condylura cristata | reverse complement strand
TTACATCCTCTTGCAGGGCACCATGAGTCTCTGCTTGAGTCAAATGAGGCTATCAGCTGAGAACGAGAAACAGGTGACCAGATGCAGCGGACAGGACACACGGGGCTGTGCAGGACCAGAGCAGAACTGTGTATTAAGCTTTTTTAATATAAAACTAGTTACTGACTTGACATTCTTCAAAGAAATAGAAAAAATATTGATGAGATTCAGATGGAACAACAAAGACCTCGAATGTCCAAACTTTTATGACTAAGAAGAAAGAGAATGGCCCATTACAATCCCAAACTTCAATCTATACTACAAAGCCAAAATAATCAAGACTGCATGGCACTGGAACAAGAACAGACATACAGACCAATGGATTCGGATAGAAAACCCAGATATAAACCCACAGGTTTATGGATACCTAATTTTTGACAAAGGAGCAAAGAAGACACAATGGAACAAAAAAGTTTGTTCAACAAATGGTACTGGGAAAACTGGGCAGCTACTTGCAAAACAATGAAATTAGATCACTGCCTCACTCCATACACAAAAATCAACTCAAAGTGGATTAAAGACCTAGACATACGAATGGAAACCATAAAACACCTGGAAGCAAAGATGGGCCAAACACTACACGACATACACTTCAGC
>NW_004567135.1:3479235-3479732 GCF_000260355.1 Condylura cristata | reverse complement strand
CAGCGTGGGTCGCGCCCCTCACATCAGCCCTGGCTCAGCCAGGCAGCTCGACATTGATGTCGTTTGGGGGCGTCCCCAGCACCCCTTTCCCTGCACGGGCAAGTTCCCAGGGCGCCTCTCCATGACACAGAGACAGGGGTTACATCCAGGTTTGCTATAAAAGGAGAGGGAAGAATACTGCGGACAGGCTCGCAGGCAGAGGCTGCCCCCAAGGGGAGGGCTTGGGCGCAGAGAGGCTGCCTGGGCGCGCCTCCGCGGCTTGGCAAGTTCACAGGAAGACGCACCTGCGCCCGCATCCACGTGGGCAGCAGCCCCCTCCCCCAGGGCTGCTACCCGGCCAGTGCAGCACGGGGCCTCCCAGGGACTCCTCTCTGGAGGGGCTCATTTCTTCTGGAGTAGTTTTTAGCGTTTGTTCACAACAATGCTTGCAGGGAGCCTCCCTGGTGGCGCAAAGGGTTAAGCACAGCATTGCAGGGCTGTCCCAGGCCACTGCAGCG
>NW_004567135.1:3477469-3478504 GCF_000260355.1 Condylura cristata | reverse complement strand
ACACAAGGCTGGGGTACTGACCAGAAATGTGGGGGTTGAGAGGGTTCACCAGAGACAGAGTGGGGAGCAGGGCAGGTGCGGAGACAGGAGGGGTGTGCTGCGCCCTGTGGGTCCCTCCCTGGCGGGGGATCGAACTCGTGCAGCTGTGGCTGCCCATAGCTTCCTAGCGCGGCACTTGGCCCCCGGCGCCACCAGGGAGGCCCCATCACAAGTGTTATTTTGCCCACAACGTGCTGTTTCGTATCAGGCACGAAAATACGCCATTGCACCTGACAGACTCACCTCAGTTTCCCACTTTATGGTAATTATGATGTGAAGGTAATTTCCATGCAGACTGAGGAGAGGAGTTGGAGACGCAGGACAGGGCTTATGGCGAGAATCCACTCTTCCCTGAGAAGAAACTAGATTCTCGAGGCATCGGACGGCTGGAGGAAATGCGTGGTGAAGGGCGCCCTCTAGTGGCAGCGCCTATGTCTACAAGGCGCCGCTCCGGGTGAAGCCTCCCGCGAAGCACCGGGAATAATCGAAGCAGACACCTCCCTCTAGTGGGAATCGTGGTTTGATTTTCCTTAGCTGTGTTTTAGAAAATACTGAGCACTGAGAGGGCGTATCCGCAGGTGAAAGAACTCTGTGTAGATACAATTCCCAGGAGTCTTACGCACTCTATTAAAATGAAGAAGGTCTAAGTAAAATCCTTAAAGAAACAAACATAATTGACTCCACGTTTGTTCTTGTCTCAGACCCGGAGTAGGGAAAACAGTAAGTGGAGTTTTCTTTTCCCGATAAATAGTAAGCGGCGTCTCTGAGGAGACAGGAGTCTGCTGCGCCCTGGGGGTCACTCCCTGGCCAGGAATCCAACCCGTGCTGCAGGGGCTGCGGACAGCTCGACGGTGCTGGGGCTTTGACCCCCTGCACCACCAGGGAGGGCCCCAAAGTCTTTCCTAGGAGCGAGTTCACAGCTTTAGCTGACCTTTGCAGTCCTAATTAACACTAACAAACGGCTTTGCTTTTCCTCTGCTTACTCTTTTTTTTTTT
>NW_004567135.1:3472407-3477079 GCF_000260355.1 Condylura cristata | reverse complement strand
GCTGAGTAATATTCCATTGTATATATGTACCACATCTTTCTAATCCAGTCATCCACTTTTGGGCATTTGGGCTGCTTCCATGTTTTTCCAATTGTGAATAAAGCAGCAATAAACATGGGGGTGCAGGTATCTTTTTGAATCATTGCTTTTGTGTCTTTTGGGTAGATACCTAGGTGCTTACTCCTCTTCTTAATGCAGGATCACTCATTTAGTAAAGTGCCTGTGCTCATTGTCCCAGAGAAGTAAAATAAGCCGAAGGCAATATCCCTTCCTCTGAGAACGTGACAGAGAGAGACAGGACCTCTGCTTCCACTTAGTATTGAAAACTGCGAAGAGCCTCACTCTGAACAACAAGAAAATGCTAGAAAAACACAAAATGTAGGCCAGAGTCTTTATTGTGGTTTTGGTGGGAAGAGTGGGAGAGTCGGGTAAGTGAACAAAGCAGGTTAGGACCGGCTGGTGTGGGTGACTGCCCTGGCCGGAGTGTGGGCATCTCTCCGAGACCACAGGGGAGGGAACTTGGCGGAGTCCGGACCCAAATAGGTAGCAGCTGTGGGTGGACGCTGGACGAGTTTGCATAGGAAAGGCAGGCCTGGGAGTCTTCTGTTTCTCAAGGAATCAGCAGAACCAGGTACAACTCCAAGCTATCAAAATATTCAGTAAAAAGACATCTTAATACACAGGGACCAGATTATTAGGGTCTCATAATCCAAGGGGGGAAACTGCATTTACCCTACTTGTAATGAGAAACTCCTGAGCCGCCAGGAATCGTTCAAAGAAGGGGAAGGAGGTCACCTGGCCACGCTTGGAGCAAATCACACAGGCCGGCTGAAGCAGGATGGGGGGGCAGGAAGGTCCCGCGTGAGACGCAGCTGCGCAGGACTAGGTTGCCGCCCCTGGAGGATGAGGCGCATGCTCGGAACCTGCCGAGATATTGGATGTGGACTCAATGAACTAAAATAGGCAGCTAGGATTCTTCTTTTTTTTTTTTAAATCTGAGCAGAAGGTCACTTAATGGAACCGGGGAGTTTAGGAAATTGTTGGGGTGTGGAAGTTAGAGAATCCAAGGAGGCGCTCAGTGTAAACACAAGTGAAGCCCAGACCCAAGATGTGCTTGTGTATGTGGCAGTCACATAAATTAAAAAAGAAAGGAGATCAAACGTGCCCAGTAGCACTGAGAGAATGAATAGATGAAGACTAAAAATTAGCCTTAGGCTTTCGGCTTGCAACACGGGGCGTCAGAGTCAGAGAACCAGCGCGGATGGAGGAAGAGCAGCAAATGAGGCATGGAAGCAAGTGTCCGCTGGGAGGCACCAGGGGTCCAGTTCATGCCAAGTAACACTTTTTTCTTTTTGTTTTTAAGATTTATTTATTTGTGCATACAGAACTGGGGTGCAGACCAGAGGTGGAGGGACGGCGAGAAGCTTCACCAGAGACAGAGCCGGGAGCAGAACAGGTGGATCAATGAAGTCCACTGCTGAGGGGAGCAGCGGGGAGACAGGAGAGGTCTCTGTGCCCTGTGGGTCACCTCCAGGGCCGGGGATCGAACTCACATGGAAGCAGCTGCACTAGCTTGCAGTGCTGTGCTCTAACCTGTTGCGCCAGCAGGGGGGGCCCAAGTAACACAGACTGGAAACATCGAGATGCCCAGCGGGAACATCTGCAGACTCGTGACAGTCTCAGCGACAGATGGGGACCCCGGCCTCCCCCCATGAGTCCTGGGTAGCCGGACCCACAGTGTCTTCCTTCTAAAAAGTACATCAAGCAAGGGAATCAGTCTAACTCAGGCCTACTTTACTGTTACTAACTTCTAGAATTTTCCAGGGAGCCAAGATTTCGCACACATGCGTGGATGGCCACGATGACGCGGCCTGTGACAGCAAGACCCTCAAGCGTCACCCGTGCCTGTCTTGACCCACAGAGGCCCTGCACTGAGGGAGGAGGTGAGGGCGGGGGGGAGGGGGGACAAGTGCCAGGAAAGGGGGCAAGGCTGGCAAGAGAAATGGGGCCGGAAGAGGTGGCAGGAGGCTTTGGGGACCTCGCAGAACCATCTGGCCCGTGACACTACTCAGCCCGGGATTAGCTGGGAAACCCCAAGAGTCGGGGCCTCCCGGGAGCCCCGTGGGTAGAGATGCAGCACCGAGCGGAGACTAACTGGGCACTCAGCTGAGACTCCGAGCCAAGACAGACAAGCAGAGCCCAAGCCAGTGTCCACCAGCCTCACCCCGCCGAGTGGCCGTACTGTCTCCCCAGGTAAGGGCCCACGTGGTGCTGGGCAGTCTTGGGCTTGGCCCAGGCCGGCCCTGCCATGGGGACGAAGGGCAGGACAGTGGGCAGGCTCGGGGCCGTAGGGCCTCTCCCTCCAGCTTGGGGGCCACGGCCTTTGGTGGGACTTGGGGGAAAGAGCCCATCGGAGCTCCCGAGTGTCCACTGTCGCAGAGACCCGACTCAGATGCTGCTGCCCGGCTGGACGGGGCGAGGACCAGGGGACAGGAGCCTGGGTGATTTCTGCTGGCTAAAAACTGCGGCTATCACAGCACGGCCAGTGTGGGCTTCCAAGGTTGCGCACGCCTTTGAGCTGTGGTGTGAGCGGGTATGCGGGCCCAAGGTGAGCCCGGCGGTGTGCATCTGTGGTGCAGGGAGCAGGAGGGGTGGGGGTGAGGGCTGGGGTGCGCAGGAGAGCACGTGCTCGTCGCTGGGCTTCCAAAGTGGAGCGTGGCCCCGGTGGACAGCCGTAGTCACCATGTGCGTGCAGAGTCTGATGAACACTTAGAAGATTCTTCTCAGGCCGCTCTTAATGGTCCGCACCTCAGAGCCCACCCATGAAGCTCCGGCTCCCTTTGCTGCAGCTCACACACACACACACACACACACACACACACACACACACACACACTTCAGGCTTCAGGGCTCCCCAGACCTCCCTGTCCTTCCGCTTTTCACAACCCACTAGACCTCAGAACCCAGCCCCTGGCCCCAAGATGCCAGAGTTGTCCCTCGGTCTGCTTCTGCTTCCCACTCCAGGGCCCCTGCAAAAGCATCCCCCAGAGTGCAGGCCCACCCAGGCCAACCGGCCACGACCCCGGCCACACCTCTGCCTGGACCCGCCACCCAGACCGCTCCCACCGGCATCAGTCAGTCCGCCCACACGCCCATTCGCTGGTCAAGTGACCCACCTGCCCTTCTCCCTGAGACTCAGAGGGGAGAAAGGTTTTTCTGCTTAAAGAGCAAAGTCATGGAGAGAGGGAAATGGGAAGTCATTGTTTAACGAATAGTTTTAATTTTGCATGAAAAAGTTGTAGACATTTGCCGTACGATAATGCAAACACACCTTGAACAGGGCTGAACTGTACACAGAAAAATAGCTAAGGGGGCTATTTACAAAAAACGGTGTTTTTTTACACCGTTAAAAATATTCTTTGAAAAAAGAGCCTCCGTTCCTTTGTGGGACTCAGAAGGACTCTCGTCCTCTCTGATCCTCCGTCGAAGGTTTTGAAAAGCATAGCGGGGCCCAAAGATCAGAGCCTCTCAGGGGTGCCCCACTGAGTCAGGATGTCTGGAGACCTGAGAGGCTGAAGAGGGAACGAACAGAGGCAGAAACAAGGACGATGAGGCTGAGGAACGGAGAAGGGACGAGTGGAGACTCGGGGAGAAACTTCCCTCCACTCTCACAAGCTGTATCTTGGTGAAACTTCACTACCGGGGTGGAAACGAAAGACACCAGAGTATGGCCAGGAAGAGGCCGATGTGAAGAGAGGGGACTGGTGAGGACAGACAGGGACAGGGAGAACCCAGCTTTACTCGGGGAGGAAAACTGGACCTGCCACTCACGTCCAGGTAAAGGAAGTCCAAACTGCATACTGGATGACACGACCCAAAAAAACACCCATAGCAATGATCCCGCCCTCTTGGAAAGGTTTTCTTTCCTTTTTTTTAATTTATTTATGTATGCATGTAGAGCTGGCTTCCAGGCCAGAGGTGCGGGTGAGAGGATCCGCCAGAGACAGAGCGGGGAGCAGGACAGGCGGGCTGAGGGGAGCAGCGGGCGGCCAGGAGAGGTCTGCTGCGCCCTGGGGTCACCTCCAGGGCGGGGATCCAACCCGCTGCAGTGGCTGTAGACAGCTTCATAGTGCTGCGCTTTAACCCACTGCATCACCAGGGAGGGCCCTTCAGAAAGGTTTTCTAAGGGAATAAGTTAACCAAATGAGCCACACTCCAATGTATCATGTGCATCATTATCTAAAATAGCAAAAGAGAAAAGGAGCTTTAATTGCAAGAGAATGAGAAGTAATTGTTAAATGGTAGCAGAGACGGGCAGCGAACCACTGAGTTCACGGAAAAATGCTTCAAGCACACAAGAAAAAGGAAAGGGAGAGGCAAAATATATTACACTGTGCTGACAAGCGTGTAGGTGAGCACCGCAGGACAAGCCTCGGGAGCAATCTGTAAGGGAGAAGAGATTTTAATGAAATCATCGACTTAACTCCAAACAGTTTTAATTTGACAAGGGACATTTTAAAAAATCCAAAAGCAATTTTGTGGGGGCGCAGTGGGGAATGGGATCAAAGGGGGGAGGGGAGTGCACGGGACTATGGCGATGGCACACGGGTGACTCGGTGATGGGAAGCCCACGGGGATGACACTGGGATGAAAATAAAATGTACAAAATGAT
>NW_004567135.1:3462568-3472307 GCF_000260355.1 Condylura cristata | reverse complement strand
CGGAGCACAGGCCTGGCTGCACTGAAGTGGCAGGCCTGGCCGGGGGAGGGGGTCGGGCGCCCCCTCCCCGCTCTGCAGGGCGGCAGCAGGCGCCGGCCGCGCCCACATGCAGGACCCGCCCTGGCCGGGGGAGGGGGGCTGCGCAGGCCGCTCGCCGCCGTCTGGCCCCCACGCCGACCCCAAGTAACAGCCTGGGCGCCTGGAGCCCTGGTTCCTCGTCCACGATGGCAGAACAGGGCGGCACCAGACCTGCCACAGCGCTGCCGAGACGCGGCGCCACGCTGGCCCGGGGGCATCTCCGCAGCGGTGGCTTCGCGGGCCGGTAATGGGGAGCCCAGGTCCACGAGCAGCTGGCAGGATTGAGCTCGCGCCCAGCGGCTGCAACGGCGGCTGCGCTCCTACTGCTGAGACTTAGTCCCTGTGGCTCCCAGGGAGGCCCCAGTGGAGGCTTTTCTAGAAAGTGCTGGGACTGAGGGACAAGCCACGTCCCAGACAGGAGGGTGAGGGCGCCCTCTTCAAAGAGTTGGGAGTGTCTGCTGTAAGAGGGAGGATGCTCTACATAAAATACTAAATATTTAAACAGCCCAGGGCCTCGCTGGTGGCGCCAGCGGTTAAGTCTCAGCTCTAACGAGCTATCTGCAGCCACTGCAGCCTAATACAGCCCCTGGCCAGGGAGCTGACCACATGCTGCAGACCTCTCCTGCCTTGCCCGCTGCTCCCCTCAGCAGTGCCTTTCAGCGGATCTGCTTGTTCTGCTCTGCACTGTGTCTCTGGGGAATCCTCTCACCCCCACACCTCTGGCCCCCAGCTCTTGTGTGCAAAAATAAATTTAAAAAACCACACCTCTGGCCCCCAGCTCTTGTGTGCAAAAATAAATTAAAAAATTGAGCCAGCCCCAATATAATGAAGACGTTTCCTGCAGTCAAAAGAAGACAGAGCCAGCTGGGGAGTCCCATCCCTGCAGATATCCAAGCGACATCTAGGTGTAGATACGATCCAAGCATTGTCACGCTGGAATAGACGCCCCTCGAGGTCACTTCTAGCCCTGAAACACCACGGGTAATTATTTCTGACCCTGAGGAGGAGCAAAGCTCCCACAGGGGTGGGACTGGAGCTGGCGATAAGGATGCCTGGGGCTTAACGGAACTTAGAAACGCCCGGCAGGGGGCGCACGCAGCAGCGCCAAGCCAGGGGAGCCGGGGCTAGACGGCCGCCCTGGGCCGCGCACGCGCCCAAGGGGCCCTCCCGGGTGGCGCAGCACGGAGAAGCTAAAGCCACGGCAGCAGGAGTTCGATCCCCGCGCTGGAGGTGACCCACAGGGCGCGGCAGACCTCTCCTGACCCCCCGCTGCTCCCCTCAGCAGTGTAATGGGTCAGTTGGCCTGTTCTGCTCCCCACTCGTCTCTGGCGAATCGGCTCACGGCCCCCACACCTCTGTCCTGTACCCCAGTTCTGTCTGCATAAAGAAGTAAATCTTAAAAAAAAAAAAAAGCAGAAGTGGCCAGTCCTTGCCCCTCCCCCCACTTCCAGGGCAGATGTGGGGACCCAACTGTGTGAAAAGCGCTTCTGTGGACCCCCAAAGCATGAGCGCGGGCAGCCTTATCGCAGGCTGGTGCTCTACACCCGGGGGCTCGGACCCGAGTCCGCCCGGGGAGCTCGGTCCATGCAGGGAAAGGGACGGGGCCCAGGACATGGCAAGCCTCACCCCACTCGGGAGAAAGACCCGGGTGCGGGGCTGGGGTCCTGCGCAAGGGCCCCAGGTCCTGGACACAGTCCCAGCTCCAGCGGGAAACGTGCGGGGCTGCGGTCCCGACACCTAGATCCCAGCTGCAGGCGGCCGTCCCTGGCCCTGGCGCCGGCCCAGACGGGCCACCTCCCCCGCTGAGGCCGCCGCCCCTCGTCAGCCGAGGCTGGAGCCGCCTCGGGGAGGACGCGCTGCGCGGCCACGTCCCAGACGGGCGGGCGGGCGGGCGGCGCGTCAGCGAGTCTCTTGCCGGTGCCCTAGGTCCCCGCCGGCGGCATGGCTGAGGAAAACCAGACTGAATTCCTGCTGCTGGGCTTCTCTGACCTCGGGGCGCTGCGGGGCCCCCTGTTCTGGGTGGTGCTCCTGCTCTACCTGGTCACCTTGCTGGGCAACGCGGTCATCGTCCTGCTCACCCAGGCCAGCCCGGCCCTGCGCACGCCCATGTACTTCTTCCTGCGCCACCTGTCGCTGGTGGAACTGCTCTACACGGCGGACATCGTGCCGCGCGCCCTGGCGGACCTGGCCGCGCCGCAGCCCCGGGCCATCTCCTTCCAGGGCTGCGCCGCCCAGATGTACATCTTCGTGGTGCTGGGCATCGCCGAGTGCTGCCTGCTCACCGCCATGGCCTACGACCGCTACGCCGCCATCTGCCGGCCGCTGCGCTACTCGGCGCTCATGAGCCGCAGGGCCTGCGCGGCCATGGTGGGCACCTCCTGGCTCATGGGCGTCGCCACGGCCACCACGCACTCCTCCCTCATCTTCACGCTGCCCTTCCCGCGCCGGCCCGTCGTCCCGCACTTCCTCTGCGACATCCTGCCGGTGCTGCGACAGGCGAGCGCAGGCCGGCGCCGGAGCGAGGTCTCCGTGATGACCGCCACGGTGGTCTTCATCATGATCCCCTTCTCGCTGATCGTCACCTCCTACGCGCGCATCCTGGGCGCCATCCTGGCCATGGCCTCCACCCAGAGCCGCCGCAAGGTCTTCTCCACCTGCTCGTCCCACCTGCTCGTGGTGTCGCTGTTCTTCGGCACGGCCAGCATCACCTACATCCGGCCCCGGGCGGGCTCGGTGCTCACCGACCGCGTCCTCAGCCTCTTCTACACCGTCGTCACGCCCATGCTCAACCCCATCATCTACACGCTCCGGAATAAGGAGGTGGCAGCGGCCCTGCGCAGCGTGCTGAAGAAGCAGGTGTCTGCGCCCTGAGCGGCCGCCCGCGCCCCCTCCCTGCCCCGCTCCCCGACTGCCCGGGGTGAGCTCGCCTCGCCCAGCGGACACCGTGTCCCAGCTGAAAGAAATGAGGCTTCCGGCAGACAGCGCGCAGGTGAAGGCTGTCGTAGCGCTTCTGCGCATCCCAGGGCACCTGTACCCGGAGCGTCGTTAGGGCAGGTAGAGAGGACGGCGGCCCTGGCGCTGCGGAGGAAGCCCGGTGTCTTCTCCACTGTCCACGTTCCCCAGCAAGCGATGGTAGACTCTAGACCTGTAGTGGGGACGCCCTCAGTGCTGAAGGCAGCTGCCTGCCAGCCTCACTGGCCCAGGGGCGTGGCAGCGTTTGCCTGGGGCTTTGGTCTGGTTTTTGCCCAGAAGCACACGGCAGTCTTGTCCGCGCGCTGGAGCCTTGGAGTTATTCCACGTGGATGCTTTCTCACTTTTCCCCAGCTCGATCTTTTGATAACCTCCGGTGTCGCAAATACTACGTCCCACCAAGCCAGAAAGTCTTTGCCTTCCTTGTTCTCCAGCCAAGTGTGCCATAGGCCTAGTCCAGGGCCTCCTTCACAGCCCCTCTGCCCCCGGGAGCCCGGGGTGCTGCAGAGAACCAAGGAGCAGGTGGAACCACGGGGACCCCCGGTCAGTGCAGGCCTCCCTGCTGATCACCACCGGTGCGGGCTGAAACTCCTTCCTAGCCTCCGGGTCCTGCTGTTCCCGGCATAGGACGCCAGGCCTGGCGTTGGCTGAGTAGGGAGAAGGAGCAGCTGTGTCTCTCCCTGGCATCGTCCTGGCACCCACCTGGCCCCTGGTCCCTGGACACAGCCCCAGAGTTTCTCAGCTGACCAGTTCCGGTCTGCGGGTTCTACTCACCGAAGCCTCTAGCGTGGCTCTCAGGCCTCCCAACACCTGTGTTTTGTTAATAAATTAACTTTCCACTTCATCATCCGGGCAATTTCTGGATGATGTCAAGAATTTTGACTGACAGTTGGCTTGGAGGTTGGAGGCAGCCGAGCGGAACCTTAACCTGGCGGCCTGGGAAGGAAGGAGGAAGGCGTCAGAGAGCACCCAGACGCAACTCAGGTCAGAAGACATAGCACGTGGCTCAGTCAGGGCGGCCTCAGCACTCCTGGTGCTCAGAGAAGAACCCACTGGCCCTTCACCCTCAGGAAACCACGATGCAATGGGAGTGGGGTGGGGTGGGGAGAAAACAAGCCAGGGAAACACAATGAGGATGATTGTAAAATTAGACGCGTAGAGACTGTGACATTCCAGGGGGAGATTCTGGAAGACTTCCTGGAAAAAGTGGCTCAACGCATTTCTCCCACCCTCACATGAGGCACAGTGGAAAGGCTAGTTCTGATGCTACTTGGGGCAAGACAGAGGAAGGCTGGACACATCTATCTGGGCTTGGCGGGGAAAATTCCTTCTACTCTCCCTTTACCACATAAGAGAAATAATGCATAGCAACAAAATTTTTAAGTGCTGGTTTTACATAAAGATTTCCAATAAAATATTTACATTTTTGCAAGAAATTTGAGCTTTACTTTGTGAATGTAATTTTTCTGTTAGGTTGTGTGCTTGAAACTCCTGATAAAGATCTTTAAGTACTAATTTTTTTTTAATTTATTTATGTATTCACTCAAGAACTGGGTCACAGGCCAGAGGTGGGGGTGGGGGGTGGTAAGAGGACTCCCCAAAGACAGAGTGGGGAGCAGAACAGGCAGACTGACTGAAACACACTGTTAAAAGAGGGGGGGTGGACAGGAGGAGTCTGCTGCACCCTGTGGGTCACTCCCCGGCCAGGTATTGAACTTGTGCTACAGTGGCTGTGGACAGCTTCATAGTGCTGCGCTTTAACCTGTTGTGCCAGCAGGGAGGGCCTAAGTACTGATTTCTTAAAGTAATTACTGTAAGAAATCACTATCCAAGAAAACCACTCACAGGTATGGATGATTAAAAAAATGTATTATCTTTTTCCAAAGTCATTCAAAATGTTTGCAGTAGCTGAAATTACATAGAATTATATATTATGTCTAAAGCCCTTATCTTTCAGCAAACATTATTAATGTCAAAAATTCTTATAATCATAACAAGGATTTGAAATCAAATCACATGAAATGAAAATTAATAATAGCAGCTAATACTATTTAAGTACCTACTCCATTAGGGAGTGACACAATGCTATTTCTTTTGTAGGAATTGTCTTACTTTATGCCAATAAAAACTTACGTGATAGGGCCCTCCCTGGTGGCGCAGCCGGTTAAAGCACTGCACTGAGAAGCTAAAGCCACTTCCGCATGAGTTCGATTCCCGCCTGCCCCGGAGGTGACCACATGGCGTGGCAGACCTCTCCTGACCGCCCGCTGCTCCCCTCAGCAGTGTGCTTCGTGGATCTGCCTGTTCTGCTCCCCACTCTGTCTCTGGTGAAGCCTCTCTCCGCCCCTGAGCCTCTAGCCTGTACCCCGGTTCTGTATGTACAAATAAATAAATCTTTAAAAAAAAAAAAAAACTTACGTGATAGGTATAGAGATGAATCCCAAAATTGTGAAACATGAAGCTTATATAATTTGAGATGGCTGCATTTCATAAAATAAAATAAAAGTTATGAATATAAAGTTAGGAACAAAATTTTATTTCAAGTAAAAAAAATAGAAACATTTGTAAGCTGGCAAATACCACAAATGACATACAATCCAGAAAATAATACATTTTATAAGTAACTACCTGGCCGTGACTTTTTTGCCCTACATTTTTTGCTATGTACCAACCTTCGTTACCTTTATATTCATTGGACAATGATTTTGCAGCATACTTTCCACAAAGAGATTAGAAAAATGATTTGTCTTTCCCCTGGCAATGTTGATTAAATTTTGCTGCTCTTTTATTGACAGGTGTCTTACAGAAGACACAAAAATATTTAGACGTCTCCCAGGATCTTAACAGATAGTAAATGACCATCAATATGTGATCTTGGACCAGCCTGCAACATCAAAGCCCCTTCCAAACCTCTGAGCCAGGCTGCTGTCTAGAACCCACTCCAGCTTTTGATTGACACCCTTACCCAGTTCCATACTCTCTGCTCTTAAATTCTCCAGTAAAGTAAGAGACCCAGTCCCCTTTTCAGTGCCCCTTAACCCTAAGGACAGACACAGGGTCCTCCATCCCCAGTGGGTCTCTGAGGGTCTGGGGCTCTCTGGCCACAGCAAGGACATACATCAGAGAAAACTCTTTCCCAAATGGCTTCCTTCTTCCTTCCTTCTTCCTGGATGGACGTGATGGACGAATTTCTATTTATCTCCTCACGTCCAGCTGCAGTTTCAACCCCTACTTGGACAGCACCTAAGGATAGAGTTGCCAGATTGAGCACATCTGGCATCAAGTTAAGTTTTATTTTCTAGTAAACGATAAATACTTTGTTTTTGTTTTGGGGGGTTTTAAGATTTTTTATGCATACAAGAGCTGAGTTGTACACCAGAGTTAGGGGGAGGATTCAGATCGACTGAAACACGCTGCTAAGGGGGTCAGCAGGGAGACAGGAGGGGTCTGCTGTGCCCTGTGGTCAGCTACACGACTGGGGATTGAGCTAATGTCGCATTCACTCGCGATAGCTTGGTAAAGCTATGTCTGTGGCCCCTTGCACCACCAGGGAAACCCAATAAGGAATAATTTGTGATGTACATATGTCTCAAATACTTCTTTCCATGAGAAGAAAAAACGGGTGCTAAATCATTCTGGCCAGTTAGTTCATGGAACATATTTATGCTTAAAAAAATTGTTTATCTAAAATTCAAATTTAACTCAACATCTGGTTCTTTTCCTGACAACTCTACTTAGGGACCTTGAAAATAAGGACTTCAGCCTCGATTGCTGATGGTTGCCATCTCAGGTGAGAGAAGCGTGAAACCTTCTAGGGTTGATCCAGACCAATTTCATCATATCCTCCTCCCCTTGTCCTGTTCAGACACCTCCCTATTAGCAAGGGGAGAGTCTCTCCCCTTGTCCTTTTCAGACACCTCCCTATTAGCAAGTCATTCCTTGGTCTGACTTTGATGCTTCGTGTTATACTCTCAGTCTAAGTATATCCCACCCCAACCTTGGTGGACTGAGAAAATGAGTTCATGTCCTTTCATCAGATTTTTCTGCATTATAACAATATTAAATATAGAAGAGAAACAAGCACTCTTGTGTTCACTGGAGCACCATTCCAATAGGCAAACTATGGAACATAAAATATAGATGGTTGGATAAGGAAGATATGGTATAGGGACGTGGTGGAATACTACTCAGCTCTCAAAAAGATAAACTCTTGCCATTTGCAGCAACGTGGATAGAACAGAATGTCAAGTAAACCAGAGAGGTTGTGTCACCAAATAAGGGACGAGATAAAGCCAAGCTAATAATGAAGCCTAGAAAGCTGAGTATAGAACTGTGGCTACCAGAGCGAGAGGGATGGGGAGAGACAAAGTGGGAGGGAGTACAAGGACTATGGGGGTGGACCGTGGGTGCTTTGTGATGGGTGATGTTGGCCACGGATGTTGACTCAGTCATTAATGAACAAGAAAATTAATTCTTCCGAGCCAGGGTGCCCACCCGTCTCTGCCCGAGGCAGTACCAGTCCCGCTCATTCCTGACTCTGAGTCCCATTCCTTGCCCTGAAATTTGAACTGCAAAACAATGGAAATTACTTTGGAGGGCTATTTGGCAATATGTTTCAAAAGCCGTAAAACTGTGCATACGATTCATGTAGTTTGTGCTCAGAAAAGCAAAAAGCATAAGTATACAAAGTACAACAATCTTGACCCCAGTAATATTTACAACAAATAAAAAATATTAACTCCAGTGGTAGGAAATTGCTTAGGAAATCATAGCACATGTATATAACCAAGTTAGATCCTATATGAATGTTAAAATTGTGTTCTAGAAGTCTACTTATATGGTAAATGCTACAATATAGTTTAATAAAGGGGAAAATAGCGCCCTCCCTGGTGGTGCAACAGGGCTAAACACAGCTCTATGAAGCTCCACAGCCCCTGCAGCTGAGCTGAACCCCGCCAGGGAGTGACCCCCCAGGGCGCAGCAAACCTCTCAGACCCTCCCGCTGCTCCGCTCAGCAGTGGGTTTCAGTAGCTCTGCCTGTTCGGCTCCCTGCTCTGTCTCTGGGGAATCCTCTCACCCCCTGCCCCTCTGGCCTGTACTCCAGCTCAGTGTGCATAAATAAATAAACCTTTTTTCCAGTGGAAAATAAAGGTTAGAGAGCAATTTAGACAATATAATCCCAGCTTTAGTTTTTAAAAATATGTATATATACGCGCAGGAAAGGGAAACCAGGTACAATACTTCCCCAAGGACATTATTAACCCCCAGATGTTAATAGTTATTCTCATTTCTTGCAGCTGAAGGGGGTGGGGCTGGCTCTCCCCCGCGCCCCCTGCCTAAACCGCAGGCCTGGCAGCCCCACCCCACGCGAGGGAGAGCCCGACACCGGCCGCGCCCGCAGAAGGGCCTGCAAGACGCGCGGCTTTGAATGTGCCGGATCTCCGCGCCGAGCACGGCCGGCCTGGCTTGGACCGGAGAGAGAGGCCAAGCGCAGCCCCCTGGCCGGGGCAATTTGCCCAACGGCTGGGCCCGTGGCCCCAAGGCCGCCCTGTGCCGGTGGCTCATGCCCAGAGTTAGTCCACTGCCTGGCAAGTGGGAAAGGCACTTTTTCAACATCTCTGCAGAGCAGCGCCAATGCTCGAAGACAACGAGTCGCTGACGTCGCACAGATCTGCCCTCCGATGCCACCGCAGACTGGCTGAAGCCACTGCCGAGGGGCAGCGGGCAGGTCAGGGGGCGCCCGCTGCGCCCCGGGCTCCCTGCGGGCAGCTTGGGGTGCTGCGCTTTAACCTGCTGCAGCACCAGGCAGGGCCCTAAAAGTTAGCATTTTTTCACATGAATCAGAGGAGCCAGGACCTGAGTTCGCTACAGCCATGTCTACTCTGGCCAGGGAAGACCACAAACTTTCAAAAGCTAAAGGATACTAAGGTCAAAGGACACTAAGGTCAAAGGTGAAGGGAAAGTACCCCAGAGCTTACTGCTTTCGTGGGGGAGGACTTGGGGCCGCCCGCTGCCAGCCCAAGACAAGAGGAGCCTTTCTGTGCATGTCCCGTGATCTGTCCTATGACTCAGAACATTTTTATTCAAATGAAGATAGAAGTCGGGGCGGCAGGCCCTGGGGTCCGTGCTGGCGACTGGACGGGAGGTGAGGACGAAGGGGGCGATGAATCGGTGACGATGAGGGAAAGGGGAGCAGGGTCTCTGGCCAAGCGCACAGAGGTCAGAGAAGGGTCTGGGGACACAGGGCCGCTGCCGTTAGCCCCAGACCCCGATGCTCGCCCCCAGCAACACCCCGTCAGGGAAACCGTCCCCTCGGAGCCCCGCCCCTGGCCCTCGGCCAGCTCCCCCTCGGTGGGGACAGGAGGGAGAGAGGCCCAGCACCGGGAGCTCCTGAGATCCTCTTACCCAGGCTGAGCACATGCAGCGTGGCTGGCAAATCCGTCCTCCCCCGCTGCTGCGCCAGTTTTAATTAATTCCCTGGGGTCAGTTTCCCCAAGGCCAGGCCCCAGCCTACCGCCCCTCCCGAGGCCCCTCCCGCCGTCCCGCCGCCAGTCATTGCCGGCTCCCACCGCCTGGTGCCCCCAGCACGGTGGCGTCACAGCCACAGCAATGCCACGGTGACTTCAGTCCCTCAATTTTAAAAAAGGAACAGTTGGCATGCCTCCCTGGTGGCGTCGCGGGTCAGGGGACT
>NW_004567135.1:3457729-3461958 GCF_000260355.1 Condylura cristata | reverse complement strand
AAAGGCCTAGCAGGAAACGCCACCCCGCTCCAGTGGCGAGAAAGCGGGTGCCCGTGACAACGAGGGTGCACCCAGAGCGGAGGTCCAGAGGCCAAGCTCCTGCCCCCTGTGCGTCCTGCCCACCCGGGCCTCTCCCAGCTGCATGCTGCCACTAGAATCCCGAAAGCCCAGTTCCCCCACGTGTCCCACACAGCAACCCAGATGGAGCAGCTGACCCCCAAGAACCCCACTTTTCCCACGCACACCCACCCCTCTTAGCTCCTTGCTCCCCACCCACGGTCCTTCCCAGGCCTCTGCCTCACCCCAACTCTGCCCAGTGACCCGCCTCCTGCCCCCTCTTGGACTCCAGAGCTAAGGAGAAACTCCCCGTTTGCATTTGTTTACTCAGGTCACTCACGTCTCCGCGTACTCACCAAAACACATCAAACTATGCAGAAGAAAACATTAAACACAGAAACAAAGGAAATAAGACAAAAAGGAGACACAGCTTTAACATCCAAGGGTCCCTGTAAATGAGGCGAGGAAGGAAGCTAAAAATACGTGGGTGTCCTATGCCCTCCCGAAGGGTGGGCCACAGTTCACACCCCGCGGTCAGCAACCGACCCAAAAAAGAACGTCCGGCCGGTTCCAGGGTTCACCGTGTCCTGAGATAAAACAGAGACAGGCGACTTAGGGCAGCTGACTATTCTGGGAGCCCAGGCCAGACGGACACTCCCAGGGGCGCGCTGCCCAGAGGGCTGTGGCCTGTTCATCTGGCCGGGCCGAGGGTGCCTCGCACCCCCTGGCCTGCCCCCCAGGCGCCAGGGCAGAACCTCTCACCCTGGCACCGATCTTGGCCTGCGAGGATGTGGGGGCCTCTGCTTAGGTGGCTTAGCAGTGAGCGAATCCTCCAGCCAAAGTCCGCTGCGTCTTGGGCCAGTCTTGGGCCAGTGAGCTGCCGTCTGCAGGGGAGCTGGTGCCCGGCTCTCGCGAGGCCAGCTTGGCCTTTCCTGGCCCCGCACGAGAGCCGCGCTGTCCCCTGCGTGGAAGTTGCCTTCCAGGGGCGGAGAATAAGGCTGAGACTTGCACACCGCCACGGCGCCTTCTAAGATGCGTCCCGGCCTCCTCTGTGCCCAGTGGGGTCACCGCCTCACGCCCTTGCCATTCTAAAAGATGGCCGCTGACCATTTGGTGAACATCCAGAGGGTGGGAGTGATGGCGTGATTTGTCAGAAAAACGCCTATGGGGGCATCCAGATGAGCAAACTTAGACACTTTTGTCCTCAGACTCGCTCCCTAGCAGCCCCCTGGAATGTGAGGACTGGGGTTACCAGTGCCCTTTGCTATGTTAATGAAGGTGACTTGAAGCGGATCTCTGAATGGGGGCTTCCTGCCAGGGGTACCCCAAGTGAATACAGGGATGGAACTTCCAGTCCCAGCCCAGGAGGACGGACCTCCGTGGAGATCCGGGGAGAGGGTCTAGGGGTTGCGCAGTGACCAGAATTCATCAGCGGTGCCTCTGTCAAAGGAGGGGCTTTGCGGACCCCCTGGCTGGTGAACACGGAGGGGCACCCCATCCTGGCTGCCTGGGGAGGGGGCAGCGCCCCGCTCTCCCGGTCTCTCCTCGGACACTGACTCCTCCCCCTCAGTATCCTTGGTAATAAATTGGTGACCTGGTGAGTAAATGCGATTCCTGTGTTCTGTGTGCCATTTAGCCAACTAAAGGAACCCGAGGGGGCGTCCTGGGAAGCTCTGAGGTCGGCTCCACGGGACCTCTGGTCTGTACTGGCTTGTCAGGGACACAGGAACCAACTGCCTGAAGCTCACCTGGGCACGTGACAGATGTCTGACGAGGACACTGAAGACGAGGTCTTGGGTCAGTGAAGCCTTAGCAACCTTCAGGGAGAGGCGGGGATTGAGCTGGGTCTTCTGGCACCTGCTGCTGCCTGAAGTTGTTCGTTGGCGTGAAGAGGCCTCCTCTCAGCCATACAGGACTTTCTTCACTGTCCAAATAGAGACAGGCCCGGGCCTCCCTGGCAGGGGTTAAGTCTCAGCGCTGTGCTGTCCACAGCCCCGGCAGCACGAGTTTAATCCCAGCCAGGGAGGGACCCCAGGGCAGCAGACCCTGTCTGTCTCCCCGCTGCTCCCCTCAGCAGTGGGTTTCAGTCAGTCACCTGTTCTGCTCCCCACTCTGTCTCTGGGGAATCGTCTCACCCACACACCTCTGCCCTGTGCGCCAGTTCTTGTGTGCATAAGTAAATAAATCTTAAAGAAAAAAGAAAAAAAGACCCTGCTTCCCAAAGCTTGAGTGCAATAGGAGTGACCTGGGGTCTTGTTTAAAATGCAGGTTCATACTCAGCTGGTATGGGGGAGGGCTTGGAGTCGGCATTTCTAACCAGGCCCAAGCGAAGCCAATGTTGTTGGCTCAGGGAACACATTTTGAGCAGCGAGTTTCTAGAATACTAATTGCTGTGGCTTTGCAAAATACAAAAAAAAAAGTTCACAGTAACAGCCAGCCTAATTTCCACCAAGGAGAGTAGAACATTCCCTCATAGCATGCGCCAGCCCCCAGAATGTGGGGTCTGTCCACTCCCACTTTGCGCTAATCAAACATTTACTGCTTTGAACGTTACTGGCCAGCTTTCTAGCTGTGTGTGTCCTTACTGCATCTGACTGCCTGACGGCGGCCATTCGTTCTATGTTGATGACTGCTGCATTGGGTCTACAGGCATATAATAAGCCGTATAACATAACATAACGTTACGTAATAGATTAGAATACTGTACCATATAGTTAATACAGTAAACCAACAAGTCACTAAGAGAAACAGTATGTAAACATGTATTTTTAGTCCAAAATGGCAAATACAATAATAGAGTCTGCTTAGGGCCTCCCTGGTGGTGCGGAGGCTAAAGTCTCAGCACTGTGCAGCTGTCTGCAGCCGCTGCAGCACGAGTTCGATCCCCGGCCAGGGAGTGACCACAGGGCGCAGCCGACCTCTCCTGTCCCTCCCGCTGCTCCCCTCCGCAGTGGATTTCAGTAGATCCACCTGTTCTGCTCCCCAACCTGTCTCTGGTGAATCCTCCCCCCTCACCCCCAAACCTCTGGCCTACATCCAACTCTTGGATGCATAAATAAATCATAAATAAATAACAGCATGCTCTTGGAAGCTCCAGATTCAGAATTTAACAGCTCGCTCAGCATCTAACACCTTGAGAGTCAATAGGGCCAAACAAAATTCACCCTCTTTTGAAAATCTGTCTTTATTCTGGTAAACTGAATCCAGGGAGCAGAGTCAAAAGCCTCCCAAAAATCTGCTAAGAATTATAAATGTTTGGTGGTTGCCAAGGCCTACTGATGACTTACTGCTTGATGGTCGTTTCAGTTGAGAAAATCAAAAAGTTCTGGACACCGATGACGGTGATAATTCACAATCGTGGGCAAGTACTTGATGCTTCTGGACTACACACTTACACCTGGCTCGAGTGGCAACTTGTCTGTGATATGTATTTTACTCAAAATTTTAAGTGAAAAAAAATTATTAACCCCAAAGTAAATCTCTATCCTCAGCCCCGCTGATATGGCAACCCAAAAGTCAAGAGGGGCCTCCCTGCGGGCACAGGGCTCGGTCTCAGCACTATGAAGCTGCTGCAGCCCCTGCAGCGCTAGCTAGATCTCCCCAGGGGGTGACCCCCGGGGTGACCCCCAGGGCGCAGCAGACCCCGCCTGTCTCCCCGCTGCTCCCCTCAGCAGTGTGTCTCAGTCACTCTGCCTGTTCTGCTCCTCACTGTTCCTCGTGAATCCTCTCACCCCCACCCCCCCACACACACACCTCTGGCCTGTACCCCAGTTCTTGTATGCAGCGATTAAATCTTTTTTTAAAAATTTAATTAAATTAAAAATTCAGGAAGGAGAAAAGCAAAATGTATTTATTTGGGGTCAAACAATTGCAATTCAAGGTACACAGATTCAGGCCAAAAATCTAGAACATGACCCCAAGATAAAAATGGGGCTTACAGTTTATGAAAGGAAAAAGGGGATAGTGAAGTAAGTAGTTAGAGAAGAGAGCGAGTAGTGTTAAGTCAAGTCATTAGTGGTAAGAAGCTTAAACTGGGGCCCTCCCTGGTGGCGCAGCGGGTTAAAGCACAGCACTAAGAAGCCTAAGCCACTTCCCCATGAGTTCCATCCCCACCTGCCCCGGAGGTGACCACATGGCGCGGCAGACCTCTCCTGACCCGCCCGCTGCTCCCC
>NW_004567135.1:3452352-3454659 GCF_000260355.1 Condylura cristata | reverse complement strand
GCTGCCGCGTCCCCGGATAAGGGGACGGAACCGGAGTCCAGAAGACACCGACGCCGAGTTAAGCGCAGGGTTCAGGCTGCGTCTCCCCTTTCCACCCTGCTTTTCCCCTTCCCCATTCCCGTTTCTGTGGTCTCCACTGGATAATACCTCAGTGGAGGACGCCCCCTCGCCAGCGGCCTTCCTCCTCCCCCGACCCGCTGGGCCTCGCCCGCTGCCGGGCCTCCATCTGGGGCAAAGGTCCTGAGGCTTCGCCCAGAATTCCCAGCTCGCAGGACCTGAGGACAGAGCGAGGCCAGGCCCCGAGGCTGCCGTGAAACTGGGGTCCAGCCCTGCCTCCCTCCCTCTCTGGGGTGCTCAGCCACACCAGTCTCCAGCGGAGATCTCAGACCATAAGGGCACCCGCTTCCCTCCCCCCGCTGAGGCTTGGGGGAAAGCCCACGAGGGGGTGGGCCTGGGCGGAGGGGTCCCGGCGGCCCTGCACCCTGAAACAGCCAAGAGGGAGGCGCCGTCCTGCAGCAGCGAGGCGGAGGAACAGGCCAGACCCGGGAGCAGCACTCAGGGCGACCACCTCGGACACCCGGTCACTCCTGCGGCCGGCCCTGACCGGCCTGCCAGGGCCCTGTCGGCCTGCTGCAGCCCTGGGCAAACGCTCCCTCCCACCCGCCACCGGTGACTTCGAGCCAAGAAGCAGGAGCTCTTAGGACAGATTCGGGGGCTCCCAGGACCTCAGGGAGGGTGGCCTGCTGGGGCCAGGCGCTTCCAGTGTATCCTCGTGGCTGCAGGACGCTGCCCAGCCCAAGGCCCCCCCCACCACCACCGGACGTTCTGGACAGACCTCGGCCAGTGCAGGCGGCCCCGGCCTGAAGGGCTGTGGTGGCTCCTAGCGCGTCAGCACCCCGGGGCCCCGGCACGGCCTGAGGCGCGCAGAAGGGGGTGGGCACGGGGCGGGCGAACAAGCACCGGCCCCCCGTGTCTGGGGCCCCCAGGATCGGGTTAGAGTTTGTGAGGTCGGAGCTAGGAGCGGAGAAGGGCGCGGGCCGGGGTCCAGGCCTCCGGCACGCGCAGGTGGGCGGGGCGTGGGAAGGTGCCTTCTGCCGAGGCAGGAAGCCGGGGGGCTTGGGAGGCCTGGGCACGCGTGGGTCAGCCAGGCGGGAGCCCCGGAGCCCCGGAAATGCGGCTCTGGACGCGAGCAAAAGACGGACCCGGGAGACTCTGCAAGTCGCCACTTGGTAAATTCTGAGCAGAGGGATATATGAGATCACCCGGAGGGGAGAGGGAGGGGCCACTGGGGGAGCCCCAACTTTGGCCAGGAGCTGGCAGCCCCGGGAGCTGGCAGACACGTGAGGCGGTGGCTGGGTGGAGGCAGCCGGGTCCCAGACAGCAGGCGTCCTCTCTGCACAGGGGCCGCTGCCGTCCCCCACTGCTCCCTGGCCCGGTGTCCGGTCCTCCGGCCATCCCTTAGAGCCAAGGGTCGTCTCCACTCAGCCCTAGCAGACTTTCACAGGTGCTTTGGGCGGGACTGGAGGAGCCGGGCGCGGGACCCCAGGACCCCCATGCTTCGTGAACCCCCTTCAGCAAGAGGCCCGGCCCGGCTGGGCCAGCAGATGGACGTGAGGTTAGAGGGGCTTGTGGAACAGAGCAGAGACGGACACTGGTTCTCTCCTCTCCCCCCGGGAGGGGTGTTCTTTCTGGAGGCAAGTGACTGAGGCTGGGCCTCAGCGTGGGGCGAGTGCAGAGCCCCCCAGAAACGCCTGGGTTCGGCTGCTGCCTCTCCAGAGAAACACCCGGAGGGATCTGTGCTCCGGTCACAACCGTCAGGGCCCCGCAGCACGGCCAGCCCCCCACGCCCACCCTGCCCCGAGCTGTGGGGGTGCAGGGGGAACCGGGCCCCTCTGGAGACCCTGGCCTGAGGGTCAGCAAAGCAGTCAGAGGTTTCGACCTCAAATATTTTTTAATAAATAGACAAAATCCACTAGACAGAGCCAGCCCACTACGGTCAGGGAGGGGACGCCTGGGGCGCTCCCGAGGCAGTGGCGGGGAGTCCTTCCCCACCCTCTAGACTAAGGCACTTTCGGGGACACAGGTCCTTGGGGTCCTGCCACGCAGGGAGAAGGGGTGAGGGTCCCTCTCCCCACCTTTGCCTCAGGACACAGCTGCCCTTCTCCACCTGCCTGCCGACCGCCCCGTCCCTGATTTACCCCCTCTGGTCTCGCGCATCCTGGGGGAGACTCCTGGGGGGTCGTCGTGGGGGAGAGTCTGTGCCCCTGAGGAAAGAACCTGCCAGCTCCTGGAGGCGCGGCAGCGACC
>NW_004567135.1:3450947-3451562 GCF_000260355.1 Condylura cristata | reverse complement strand
CCCCCATCCTCGAGGCCACATCGCACCTCTCCGCACACACATGCTCACACCCCAGGAGCCAGGCCCCGGGCACGGGCCGCCCCGACCCCCGACCCCCAGGCAGGGCGCTGCCCCCCGCTCACCCTCATGCAGCTCAGCTCGCACCCTCACTCCTGGGCCCGCGGCGCCGGCGCTGAGCCGCCGCTCGGCGCACTGACACACGCATGCGTACACCAGTTACCCCACGGTGCCTGCACCCCCAGCTTCCACGGCAGAGGGCTGCGTGGCCAGGCGGGCCCGGTGGTAGTTGGTGGGGGGAGATGAGGTCCGGCTGCTCCCGTGAAAGAAGCCACACTGGGGTGCCAAGGAGGGCAGAGGAGGGGGCGTGGGAACCCTGGCCAGGGCTGGGGGCCCTCACCTCTGCGCTGGCCCCTCCTGGGCGCGGGAGGGGCCCTGCAGCCAGCCTGGGGGAGCGCCGGTGTCCCCTGAGAATGGCCCCGTGCCCCGCAGCTCGGAGGCCCACGGGCGACTCACATCTCCCACAGTTGTTCTTGCTGTGTGCGGCGCTGGCCGGGGGCCCCACAGAGCCCCAGGGACGCGCGAGGCCCCGGAGCCCACGCGTCCACGGCTCAGTGC
>NW_004567135.1:3446321-3450114 GCF_000260355.1 Condylura cristata | reverse complement strand
CGCCCCGCCGCCCGCACCCGGCCGCAGCGCACCACCGCGGAGGCGTCTCTGAGCAGCAGGTTCCTGACCGAGGACTTGACCGTGATGTTGGCGCGGACGATCACTTCCAGGGACTTGGCGGCTGAGTACTCCTGCGGCAGTGCGGGGAGCCCCTCCAGCAGGCGGAACGCGCCCCCCGCCCCCCCCCAGCACTGGCCGTTTCTGCCCCCGTGAGAGCTCGGGGCGGGGCGGGCGGGGGCAGGTGGGGGGCCCAGCACCCCAACAGAGCGCTCACCTCCAGGAAGGTGCTGTTCCAGAGGCGGCCCCAGACGTGCAACACAGCCGCGCGGTCAAAGCTGTAGAGCGGGCAGCTGAACACCACACAGCGCGCTGTGCCCCGGGCG
The DNA here is from genome assembly GCF_000260355.1 of Condylura cristata. Lineage (NCBI taxonomy): Eukaryota > Metazoa > Chordata > Mammalia > Eulipotyphla > Talpidae > Condylura > Condylura cristata. Next base: position 3,449,731 of record NW_004567135.1, on the reverse strand, counting down.
CAGTCCTGGGGGCCGCGGGCAGGCGTGAGCCCAGGGCGGCCGCGGCCACCCAGACGGGCCGCCCGGAGTCTCCGCCCCCGCCAGAGCCCCCACCCGGGACCCCTTTCTCCATGCACCTCACCCACATCTCCCCCACTTTCGGGACCCCCCACCTCAAACTCTCCTCTGCCAAGTCTCCCCAAATTAAGCCTGGGATCCAAAAGAGCAGCGACCCCAAATCTCAGCCACTTGGCTTGCAAATGAAGGGGGCCCCTCGGAGGGCGGTCTCTGGGTGCACAGCGCCAGGGCAGCTGCCCCGCCCATGCCTGCTGCCCCGTGAGGCCACTGAGCGCCTCCTCCCGCCAGGACCTCGTGGCCTGGACACAGCTGTCCCCCGAGGTGTGTATTTCCACCATCCCCAGTTTTCAAAGTAGCAAACTGAGACTTAAAAAAGACCCGAGGGTGGCGCAGCGGGTCTGGCGCAGCACTGAGAAGCTAAAGCCACTGCAGCACAAGTTCGACCCCCACCCCGGAGGTGGCCCCGGGGCACAGCAGACCCCTCCTGACCGCCGCTGCGCCCCTCAGCAGTGGACTTTGTCCATCTGCCTGTTCTGCTCCCCCCCGTCTCTGGGGAATCCTCTCACCCCCTGCACCTCTGGCCTGTACCCCAGCTCTGTGTGCACAAATAAATAAATCTTTAAAAACAAAAAAAAGACCCATGACCAGACTGAGGTCACCCAGCCAGCCAAGCTGGAAAGTGCTAGAACAGGTATTTGAACCCAGGCCCCCTTGGCAAAGTGCAAACCCAATTTGCCTCTCGGGAGTCTCCCCCAGAGAAATGGCGCCAGGCTGCCCCGGGGTACGCAGGGGGCGCCAGGCTGGCCCGGGGTACGCAGGGGGCGCCAGGCTGCCCCGGGGTACGCGGGGGGCGCCAGGCTGGCCCGGGGTACGCAGGGGGCGCCAGGCTGCCCCGGGGTACGCAGGGGGCGCCAGGCTGGCCCGGGGTACGCAGGGGGCACCAGGCTGGCCCGGGTACACATCCTCCTGACTCTCGGCCTCCGCCACCACTGGCCCTTCCAAGCCTGAAAGCCCTCTGGCAGCCAGGTCCTCTGTCCCTCCACACCACCCTAGGAGCGATGGGCACAGAACACATTCGCTTACTAAATGCACCTGACAAGGCTGCAAAACAGCAGGAAAAGGGGAGGGCGGCCCCCGGGCGCAGCCTGGCACAGCGTCGCTTTAGCGCTCAGACTGTCTCAACTACTGAAGGTGTTTCGGCCGTGGTGGGAGCCACGCAGGTGACCTCGTGCAAAGTGACCTTCTGGCCCAGAAAGAGCTCAACAGGGCAACACACAGCTGGCCTCACAGCTGGCCAAAACCGCGCCAGCCTGAAAAGGCGACCTCGGAGAGGGCGGGGCGGGCGGGCGGGAGGGCACCGGCCCGCTGCTGGGTGCGCCTGGGGCGGGACAGGTGCCCGCGGCCGCCTGGACACAGAGCCCGGGGCAGGGCGGGGCCAAACAAGCCCATCCGATCACAAGCAAACAGGCCGACTCACTGGCCGCGTGTCCAGGGCTCGGCCCGGCATCAAGGCCACGGGGCCGCCGGGCCTGACTGTCCTGTCAACCCGCCCAGGGTGTCCGACTGTGGCACCCCTTGAGCCGCCGGCCTCGCCGGACACCGGCCCCCGAGGTCCCCGCCGCTGGCTGTCGCACCACCCAGCTCAGCAGCGCAGCTGCCCTGCCCTCACCAGGGTGATGTTCTTCTTCTTCTCGGCGGGGGACACGGGCCGCCACGAGGTGCTGGGCTCTGGCTGCTCGCGGGGTTCCCGCTGCTCCGGCCGCTCCAGCTCCCGCCGCCTCCGGTCCCGGCTGTCCACTTTCTGGCAGGCAGCACCCAGTGAGGGGCCCTCCAAACCCAGCACGCCCGAGGCGCGCCCTCCCCACGCCTTCCCCTGGTCCCCAACCCAGCCCCGGGCCTCCTCCCGGGTCCTGGGCCCCCCACCCAGCTCCTGGGCCCCCCACCCAGCTCCTGGGCCCCTCACCCAGCTCCTGGGCCCCTCACCCAGCTCCTGGGCCCCCCACCCAGCTCCAGGGCCCCCCACCCAGCTCCTGGGCCCCTCACCCAGCTCCTGGGCCCCTCACCCAGCTCCTGGGCCCCCCACCCAGCTCCAGGGCCCCCCACCCAGCTCCTGGGCCCCCCACCCAGCTCCTGGGCCCCTCACCCAGCTCCTGGGCCCCCCACCCAGCTCCAGGGCCCCCCACCCAGCTCCTGGGCCCCCCACCCAGCTCCAGGGCCCCCCACCCAGCTCCTGGGCCCCTCACCCAGCTCCAGGCCTCCCCACCCAGCTCCAGGGCCCCTCCCAGCCTCACCAGCTGGAGGATGTTGGGCCTGGGGGAGCACAGGCCCCTCTGGCCAGACCCCTGGCCGCCCTCCAGCTCCACCCGCATGGGGTACAGCAGCCACTTCCCGTTGGCGATCTCATGGGGCCACATGATGTTGAGAAAGGCGGAGCCCAGGGTGTTGAGTGACTGGCCTTGGTTGGAGACCTGTGGCCAAGGGGCGTGCAGGAGGGAAGTCAGAGGGCCTCGGGGAGCCCGGGCTCAACAAACACCAGGGTCGCGGGCCCACCGGGCATCCCCGTTGCCACAGCAAACAGGAAAACCTGCGAGGTGTCACGGGGAGGCGTGGGAAGGCCCAGTCCCGAAGGGGACAGACCCAGGCTCCCCGCGGGACCCCTCCCAGCGAGGCCCCCACCAGGGCCTGCCCTGTCTCTCGCCCCCCGGAAAGCAGGCGGGACGTCCGCTCGGGGTGGGGGCGGTGGTGAGCTGAGGCCAGCGCATGGCCCCGCTGCAGCAGGCGCTGTCCCGTGGGAGAGCCGCCTGGCGCGGGGCCCGGCCTCTGGGCAGGAAGGCGGACGTCACAGGCAGGCCCGGGACACTCACCGTGACCTCGTACTTGACCTTGCTGCCCACATCCTGCTCGGACTTCATGGCGCTCTCACCCACCACCACGCCCGAGAAGAAGAGCTGCTGAGGGACCGCCACCCTGCGGGGACGAGGCGCGCTGGCCCGGCCCGGCTGACCAGCTGGCGGAGCCCGAGCCGGGGCCTGTGCCCAGCGCCCACCCTCCCCCAGGGCCCCCGGCCAGGGCTCACCCCGCGACGGAGAGCGGCAGCTCGATGAAGACGCGTGCGCGGACAGACACCGGCCACAGCTCCTGCTCGCTGATCCTGCGCGGGGCGGGCGGAGGTGGGCGGGCGGGCGGGCGGCACCCAGGGGCAGCGGGACAGCGGCCCCTTCCCGGCGGACGCCCACCTAACTGCCCCCGGGCCACCAGCTTACGTGGCCAACAGCAGCTCAACCTCCAGCTCCGTGGTCTCGATGGTGATTTCTGAGGTGCTAAGGATGATGTAGAAGGCGACCTGGGCCGGG
>NW_004567135.1:3445409-3445904 GCF_000260355.1 Condylura cristata | reverse complement strand
GGGTCAGGGAGGCCTGGGCTCAAGGTGGGGGAGCCTGGGTCAGAGAGGCCTGGCTCAGGGCAGACGGCGGCTGGGAGGCAGGGAGACGGCCCACCTGGGCACCCCTCTTCATGGGGTTCCCCAGCTCACACTCCACGCGGGAGGCGTTCTCGTTGGACAGACACAGCGGCTTCTCCTGGACGGGGAGCGGCCGGGGAGGTCAGCGGGGGGTCGGGAGCCCCTCAGGAGCCCCCGCCTGCCGGGTCCTCACCGCAGCCGCCAGGGCCCGGACTCCGGAGTAACGCAGAGAGGCAGGCAGGCGGACCAGCAGCTGCGCCTCGTGGGCGTCGTCCCCATCGGCCTGGGGCCGGGCCGCGGCCGAGGGCAGGTTGGTGACGTTCAGCTCCAGCCCGATGAACGGCTGCCCGCTCATTGCGAACAGGGCCGTGGCCCCGTCTGCGTCCCTGGGGACAGGACCGCTCACTCCGGACCCCGACCCCGCGCCTGCCAGCCCCC
>NW_004567135.1:3443633-3445304 GCF_000260355.1 Condylura cristata | reverse complement strand
GCCCGCGTCTGGCCCCCCAGGGGCTCCGAGCGCCCGGCTCCAGCACCCCCCTGCCCTGGGCCCACCGGGGCTCCACTGCCCGTCTCTAAGCCGGGACCGTCACGCCCTTCCTCTCGGGCTACGCATGTGCAGACTGTCACCGGGGACTGGAGCCCCCCCAGCCCAGGGGCCCCCGCCCTCAGGCCTGGGTCCTGCTGCCGTCTAGACAGCCAGCGGGTCCTGCCGGCCTGTGCCTCTGGCTCAGGCGCCTCTGCCTCCCGCCTGGGCTTGGCGCCCGCCGCCCCGCCCCCTCACATGGGCAGAGGCTGGCACTCCACGTCACTGATGCGCGCGCAGAAACGGGCATGAGCCAGCTGCAGGTTGCTCTGGCAAATCTTGTCCTCGCCGCAGCCTTGCTTCAGGAAGTGGATCTGGAGAGATTCGAGGGGGGCATCCCTAGGCCACGCCGAGGCATAGGGGCCACGGTGCAAAACGACCCGTGCTCGGCTCTCAGATCTGCTCTAGAAGGCTGTGTGCCGCTGAGCTGCTCCCCTAACCTCTCTGAGCCTGCCAGTGAACGGTGGGAGATCACGAGCCAGGTGGGAGCCAGGCCAGTGCGCAGCGAGACCTGGCAGATGACTGAGCCCCGATTCGGCACGTGAGAGCGTCGCCTCCGCGCTGGCCGTGAGGCCCTGGCACGGCGCCCCGTGCTCCCGCCCACAGCTGGCCACGGTGGCGATGACCCGAGGACCGTGGAGGCCAGATCTGGAGATGACAGACCCCCGGTCCTGAACGGCCACGGGATCGGAGAAGCACTGACCCTCTGGCTAGCCACGCCCGATCACCGGCCCGCGTTCTACCTCGGGGGCCACTCCTGCAGCACCCTGAGAGAGAAGGGGCTGCGGGCTGCCTGTGAGCACCACGGGGGCCCCCGTGCCCCCGGCTGAGCTGGAAGCCATGCTCACCTCTGCCCGCTGAGTGCTGGGCTGGTGGGCATTGAGGATGGGGGCCAGAGGGGGGAGCCCCTGGCCGGGAGCCTGTCGCCGGAGCCGCGGGGCCTGGAGACTGTAGGATAGGGTCACCACGATGGCCCGAAGCTTGTCTTTGACATTCTCCTGGAGGAAAGACGCCGACTAGGTCAACCCCAGGCCCAGACCCCCCCAGCCCCAGCCAGGCGTGATGCTCTTAAAGTTCGGATTCTGAACCGGCGAAGGAAGACAGAGGGGGTGAGGGGGTGAGGGAGTGTTCGAGCCCCAGGATCGGAGTTCGAGGCCCGGGCGTGACCTGGGAAACCTCCAGCCGGGTGTCCCGGGGGGGCAGGACTCAGGAGACGGGGTGCGGCAGGTGAGGCCTGGCCGCCCCAGGGAGCGGCGGGATGCCGAGGGGTCGGCTGGCGCGTGAGCGAGACTCGCCAGAACAGAAGCTGAGAGGACCCGGGCGGAGACCCCGCGGGCGGACGGCGGCTGGGCGCACCTGAAGCTGGAACGTGGCCTCGGCGCACTCTCGGGCCTGCTGCCGCTTCAGCCACACGGTGCCGGAGGCCTGGTGCTTGGGGTCCTCCAGGCCGCGGCTCAGGAAGGTCACTCGGGGGACCTGGCCGCGGAGCCCGCGGTCCGTGTCCCCGTCGATCACGTAATCCAGGGCTGCGGGAGGACGGAGGCTGCGGCCGGCCGGGTGCGGCTGGGGCCCTGC
>NW_004567135.1:3440894-3443184 GCF_000260355.1 Condylura cristata | reverse complement strand
GCCCGGCCGGGAGGGCCGAGGCAGGGAGGGGCTCACCTGAAGAGCACGGCCGTGTCGGCCAGCGAGCCGACCAGCAGGTCCGGGTAGTGGTTCCCATCCACGTCCAGGCCCCCGGACAGCGAGTAGCCGAAGGTCCTTAGGCCCACGGCCTCGCCCTCCAGCACCTGCCGGCCAGGCGGGAGACCCACCATGAGGCCCCAGCCGGCGGCTCCTGGCCTCCGCTCGGCCACCCAGCCCCAGCCGCAGCCCCTCACCTGCGAAGGCGTGGCCAGCACCCCCAGGCTGCTCCCGTGGTAGATGAAGACCTTCCCGTGCCCGTCGAAGGGGGCCCCCACGGCGATGTCTGCGGGCGTGGGGGGCAGGCGGGTCAGGCCGCACCTCCACCTGCCTCAGCCCCTCAGTTCCGCGCACTGTTCTCTGTCTCACTAAGAGGCTCGGACGTCCCTGGGGACTTGCCAAGGGCCCGGTGACCGCTCGCGGCCCCTCCGCGGGTGCTGGCAGCCCAGAGCGGCCACGCGCCCGGCCGAGTCACCCAGCCGGTGAAGCTCAGACGGGCCCGGGTGCCTTCCTCCCGCGCCTTGGCCTCCCCCTCCTGGGCCCGCCCCCGCCTCCCTCCCCTCGGGCGAGCCGGGCCCCAGGCCCACCTGGGAAGCCATCTTGATTGAGGTCCCCCAGGACAGCCAGGCTGACCCCGAACATGGAGTCGGGAGAGCCGCAGAGCCGGAGAGGGGACACCCCAGCCCAGCGACCCCCTTGGTTCATGTACACATACACGGCACCCCCCAGCTCCTCCTGGCGCTCAAAGAAGTAGGGTGCACCCACTACCAAGTCTGTCCAGCTGTGGAGAGAGCAGAAGGTCCGTGGGGGCACTCGCTCGCCGGGGGCCCGAGTGACCAGAGGCCCTCAGCCCCCCCGGCCCAGCCTCACCCGTCGCTGTTGAGGTCGGCCACCGCCAGCGAGTAGCCGAAGCCGGAGGTCAGCCGCTCCCCCCGCAGCACCGCCTCGGGCACCAGGCGGCTGGCGCTGTCCTTGCGCAGAATGACCACAGCGCCCTTGTGGTCAGCACGCGGGGCCCCCGCCACAAAGCTCAGCTCCTCCGCACGCACCAGCCCCTTCCCCGAGTCGATGGAGAAACCTGGGTGCGCCACTGGCCGGTGAGGCCCCCGCCCTGGGACCCCATGGCCCGCGCCAGTCTGCAGCCCACGGGTGGCCTCGGCCCCCTGACCGGCCCTCTGTCTGCCCCCCAGCGCCCAGCGGCCCCCCCACACCCAGAGGTGAGCTCGGTGCAAGTTCTAGGCTCGCGGCCTCAGTTCAGGAACTGAGGAGAGAGGAGGGCCGGGCCGGGCCGCTCCGCTCCCCGCCGCACACCGGGACCCCAGACCCTCCCGGAGCACCTTGTCTGCCCCTCCCCCACCCCGTGCCCCCATCCTGGCAAGGGGGCGTCCCCGTGGACAGAGGTGCGATGGCACCGGGTGGGCGAGCAGGTGGGAGGAGCTTGGTTCACCTGAACACCTCTCGGGTCTGCTGCTGTGCAGATAGACGAGAGGCTCTCGCCAAGCCGCACGCCCACCCTGCAGGGGTCTCCCAGGCCTCCGCTCCCCTCCCGCTGTCTCAGCCTGGCTCCTCCTCGTGGGGACCCCACTCCCAGGCCCGCGGCACTCACCCGGGGCCTCTGGCTTCAGCGTGAACACTGGGCCCAGCTCTTCCCTACAATTCGCACCCGGTGTGTGTCTCCTGCGTGCGTGTTTGGGGGTTCAGCGCAGGACAGGAGGCCCCGAGGGCCCCGGAGGAGCTTACAAACCTAAGTAGCTATTCAGGGCCAAGTCTCCGGCCGGTCCCGGGAGCCGGTCAGCAGGGTCCAAACTTTTATACACCAGCTGGTCAGGGTCTGAGCTATCAATGTTGGTCACAAAGAGCAGCCCTGCGGGGGCGGTTGGGGGGGACACACCAGGGGCCGGACATCCGGGGCGGGACCACAGAGTAGAGACAGGCAGACGAAAGGCAGCAGAGACAAATCACCAGAGACAGAGACAGAGCGGTGGGGCGGGAGTGTGGGGGGGACAGAGAGAGGAGCAGAGGGTTAGCCGGCCTGGCCGGGGCGCCCCTACCAAAGTAGCTGTTGGCAGGGACCGGGATGAGGCGGGGGTCCTGCTCCTTCTCGCCCCCCGCCTCGTAGGGCCCGTCGTCCAGCTGCGCCAGGTCCGCCGGGCCCTGCACACAGAGCTCCACCCTGGCGGTGCCTGCAAGGACAGACCCGTCAGTGCCCGGGACGCGGCGGGGCGCCCCTCCG
>NW_004567135.1:3439665-3440549 GCF_000260355.1 Condylura cristata | reverse complement strand
CGCCCTCCCTGAGGCCGCTGCCCCCTCCCCTGCCGGGGTGACTCACCCTTCCAGTTGTAGGTTCCCGGGGCCCCGAAGAGCAGGTAGTGGCTGTCCGGGGAGAAGGCGGCGGCGGCGCCCTGCTGGCAGAAGCCGAACTGCTCGTGGCCCTGCGGACGCCCCTCGCAGAACTTCCACTCCCCGCCGTCCAGCTCGTCGCGGACGGCCAGGTCCTGGCTGAGCACGAAGCAGCGGCCGATGACGTCCCTCGTCTCCAGGGCCTGGGCCACTCGCTGCCGGGTCTCGTATAGATGAGCACACGTCTGGGTGGACGGACGGGCGGTCAGCCGCGGTGTGGGCCGGGCGGCTTGGGCTGTGCTGCCCGCGAGCGTGCCCTGGACAGGCGTCCGGCTCCCTCTCTCCTCTCTCACACCCCCTCCCTGCCGGCTCAGCCCCCGTCCCTGCGGTCACACCCCACCGCAGCGTGGGCCCGCCCTGGGCCCGGCTCCCCCTCCGTCTCCCAGACCGCTTGTTCCCGACAGCCTGACGCTGCCTCCGGGCACCGGCCGGTGGCCTCCCCTGGACCAGCAGGGCCCGGGGCCACAGCACCCACCTGACACCAGCCACGCTAGTGGCAGCCCCGCGCCCCTGACTCGGATCACAGCCTCGTGTACGTGCGCAGGAGGTGCAGGGAGAAGCAGATGCAGGGGGAGTGAGAATGTGCAGACCTGGGCGGCAGGTGCCTGACACCTTTTTCTGTCTGTGTCTCTTGAGGTCTCTCAGAAACTAGCAGTGTGTGATCTTAGATTCTCAGTAAGAGAGAGAGAGACAGAAAGATAGATAGATAGATGATAGATAGATAGATAGATAGATAGATAGATAGATAGATAGATAGATAGATAGAT
>NW_004567135.1:3436740-3439001 GCF_000260355.1 Condylura cristata | reverse complement strand
TAGATAGATAGATAGATAGGTAGGTAGATAGATTGGTAGATAGATAGATAATTGGTAGATAGATAGATCAATTGATAGATAGATAGAGGATAAAGAGATAGATGATAGACAGCTAAATGATGACAGGTAGATAGATGATAGATAGACAGACAGATGATTGATAGATGATTGACAGATGATGGATGGATGGATAGCTGGATAGGTAGATAGATAGAGGATAGATGATAGCTAGAAGATAGTTAGGGATACATGAGTGATTAAGTTCATAAGGCCAGTGGCCGCGTCTTACACGTTTTTAGACCTCCCCGAGGTCCTGGGGGTCCAGTCACCCCACCGTACGCCCAGCCTGGGTTGTCAGCACACACTGGCTCACAGCGTGCGCACGGCCCCGCGTGGCCCCAGGGGTACTCACAACCACCTTGCCCCCGGGCCCCTGGCTCCGGACACTGACTCCCAGCCACTGGTTCTCCTTGCTCTCCTTCTGTACATCAGCTGGGGACGGGACACTGGGGGTTAGGGGGGAGGACAGGGCCAAGTCCCCTCCCCCTCCTCGGGAGTCCCCACTCCGGCCCTCAAGGGCCCGCACCTCCCCGGTCGATGTCCACTCGGTAGCAGTCAGTCTCGGCCAGGCTGAGGGGGCACGCAAAGAGGCCTCCAGTGCGATTCGCCTGCTGCCCAGGGAGGGCCTGGGCCTGGGGAGCGCCCACCAGCAGCCTGCAGGGGGGCGGAGCGGGGCGGGGTTAGAGGCGGAGCTCTGCTCCCCACAGCTAGTGGGCCTCACCCCTCGGAGCTCCCCACAGCTACGCCGGCCTCACCCCTAGGAGCTCCCCACAGCTACGCTGGCCTCACCCCTCAGAGCCAGGCACGGCACTCAAGGACCACAGAGAAGCCCAGGCCGCGGCATAGCTGGTGCGCAACCATCACGTACTGCACCGTTCTGTCGGCGTGAGGGACCCTCATGCGCGCACACACACACACACACACACACACACACACACACACGCCGGCCAGGCGGCCTGGCCAGTTGTGCCCATGGCTGCAAAGAACCGCCTGTTCCCAGCACCTGTTCTGACCAGGCCTTCCCTACCGGCTCCTTGGCCCCAGCCCGAGGCTAGTTGAAAACCTCCCAGAAATGCCAGGAATGCCACGCCGGGGGCAAAAGTGCCAGAGGCCCAGAGTGGCCCAGGGACCAGCTCCGGAGGCCCAGCGTGAGGCGAGACCGCACCGGGCCCTCTGTGGAGGCCCCGGCCCAGAGGCCAGCCTGGCCAGCCCCAGGCCTCTGCTGGCACAGGGGCGGGGTGAGCGCCCCTCTCCAGCGGGGGCCCCCATCCTCGATTCTCTTCCCATCCTCCCGCTCCTCCCACACCCATGATTTCCCCTCTCCTCCCACCGCCCACCACTCCCCACCCCCACCGTCCAGTCTTCTCTGCTACCCCCTCAGACGCTTTCCCAGCTACAACTTTCTTGGCAGGACATTTTTCCATCATCACAGCCAAGGCTTCTTCCCGGGGGACTGTGCTGGGAATGGAGGCCGCCCGGGGCCCCTGGGGCCAAGCCCCGGCCCTCGTGAAAAGGGGGTGAGGTGAGGTGATTGGCACCAGCTGCCTACAGCGCCCTCTCTTCAGAGAAGGAGCAGGACAAAGCTCCAGGTCTCCCTCCCACACTCTTCCCTCCATCTCCCTCGCCCAGGGAGGAGGGGCACCGGCCAGAGCCTCGGACAGGACAGGCCGCACACAGGCATTGCGGGCGGGCGCTGAGCCAGCGGATGGGGCAGGGAGGCACAGAGCCATTCTCCCTTCTCCCACAGCTGTCACCCCATGTCAGAGCGATGCTGAGGGGGAGAAGAGGCTGGGAGTGGCAGGAGAGCGAGTGTGCCTTTGGCAGCCATTAGAAACTGTTTACTGAGAGCCCATCAGCTGCAAGGCCTGTGTCACGCTCGGTGAGACAAGGAAGTCCTGTTCCTTCAGCTCCCGCCGTGGGTCAGGCCCTGGGCTAGGAGCCAGGGGCACGAGGCGCCCATCAATCACGCTCTACCTGTGTGCCAGGCTCCAGGCTTGGCCGGTCACGTCACCTCACTTCATGGTCTCAACAACTCTACACAAGGCCCTTTCCTCATCCGCGACAGTGCTTAGTGTCCAAACCCAAACCCCGCATCCTCCTCACTCCAACACCTAGTCAGTCCTCTCCTGGTGTCCCCAGGGGCAGCCTCTTGAGAGATGGGAGGGGAGGGGGAGGGAGGGGAGAGGAAGGGGAGGGGGAGG
>NW_004567135.1:3434688-3436148 GCF_000260355.1 Condylura cristata | reverse complement strand
CGCAGCCTCTCCAGGCCACCGCTGCCCGCCTCACACTCGTCCTGGCTGATCCCAGCGCCCCTGCGCCCTGGGCAGGACAGTAGCACAGCTGAAGCCCTGCAGACAGGCAAACACAGGCAGCAGCTGGGGCAGCGGGCGCCGGGGACCCCGGGCCCGTCACGGGAGGCAAAGGCGAGGCCCTCCACCGTCCACTGCCTCCCTCCACACACCTCACTCCCACCCTTCCCGCCCTCTCCGACTGGACGCTATCCGGTGGCCCTGGGGGAGGGGGAGGGCCGGCCACGGCGCCGCTCGGCCCTCCGGCCCAGTTCACTGCGAGGCTCTTCTCCACACAAGTCACACTAACGGGGCTGGTGCCGCTCAGAGCGACTTGCAGCCGTCCAGAACAGCTGGTATCCCCACAGCAACTCTATGGCACTGTCTGTCCCTAGGAAATAAGAAAGCTGAAACCACAGAGCAAAGGTGAGCCTCATCCAGTCTCATCCAGGGCTGAAATGAAAGACACCAAAAACAGCGAGGGCCTTTCAGCCAGGGAGCGCTGGGGAGGCAACCTCACTCGCAAAGGCTAAGGCCACCCCAGGTACCTGGCCGGGTCTCACCAAGCACTGGGCGGCAGAGCGCCCCCTGCTGGGGCAAATGCAGGGTCAGGCAGTCAGGCCCCGTGGGCCCAGAGCTTGGCCTTCCAGACAGGACGGGCCACCTTCAGAGAGGAGGGGAAAGGAGAAGAAACCAAGCTATTATAAATAACCTAGAATTTGCCTGGAAATAGCTCTGAGGGTTCAGCATGTCCTAAAAAGGCCTCCAGGCCTGGAACTCTGGCAGATGGGGGAGGAGGGAGGGAAAGAGACAAAGACGAGGGAAGGGGCGATAAAGACTGAAGACGTGAAGTCAGTTGCTTTCTCTCCCTTCCAAACTTTGGGGGACCACTGGTCCTGATCCTGGATGACAGGATAATAGGAGAAGAAAGAGTAAAGCCCCCCACCCCCACCTCTGCCCACAGGCAGTAGGAGCTGGGGGAGACAGTCCCTGCGGACAGCATTGATCCCGGTAATGGACTCTGAGTGTGGCTTAGGCATCGGCCTAGGAGAGAAAAGTCCTCTGGCAGGGGGGCGGGAAGCCGTCTCCCGCTCTTGCTTCTGTCTTTCTCTATTTTTTTACGGGGAAATAAAAGGTATATTAACAAAGACAGTTGGAGAGGAAGATAAATAAATTAAATGACCGACTCACAGTCCAATACCATCTGTCCCGCTAAGAAGCAGGACCAGGATGCCGGTCGGATCGGCAGAAGCCAGAAGAGCTCTTGCTGCTCTTGAAAATCACACAGGTAGCAGCAGCCAGTAAGAGAGAAGCATGCCGGGCACCCCCCGCCCCCCTCCAGCAGAGCGCCTCTCCCAGGGGTCCTGAGCTGATAGGGAAAAGCCTCTCCCAGGGGTCCTGAGCTGATAGGCAAAAGCCTCTCC
>NW_004567135.1:3434026-3434588 GCF_000260355.1 Condylura cristata | reverse complement strand
AAAAGCCTCTCCCAGGGGTCCTGAGCTGATAGGCAAAAGCCTCTCCCAGGGGTCCTGAGCTGATAGGGAAAAGCGGGAATCATCCGCCCTCACTCCTCCCTGCCCCCCCCAGCCCCCCAGGGGTTCCAGGAGCTAGGAATTGCCTGAGCTGGAGCGAGGAGGGCTGCCTCAGCCGGCCAGCATCCCTCCTGGACCTCTCTGCTGCTGCTGCTGCTACAAACTTCCTGGGCTTCTGGTCTCTGACATCATCACCAAACCACCCAGCGCCCTCCACACCCCGCCCTGGGCCAGGTCCTCTCCCAACCTTCCCGGGGTCTTGCACCTCGGAAGTGGCAGGTCTCTCCTGGCCCTGGCGCCCTGCCCTCAAGGGGTCTGGAGCTGCTCGGCGGGAGGTTATTTCTGGAATCTCCTCTCCATCCCTCCCAAGACACCTCAATCTCACTGTATTTTCCCTCTTCTACCCTAAACCGGGAGAAAAGCCTCCGTCTGCCTTTCGGAGGGAAAGAAGTGAGCGGCGAACTCTGGGACTAAAAGGCTGAGTCGGGAGGCAGAGGCGAAAGGC
>NW_004567135.1:3428000-3432621 GCF_000260355.1 Condylura cristata | reverse complement strand
CCTCCCACCCTGGAAAGGGAAGGGTCTGCAGCAGGCAGAGGCGGCCTGGCGAGCAGGACTGGGTGGGGCGTCCCGAGATCTCCTGGGGACCCGAACTCCAACTCCATCCCTTCCAGTCCCTTCCCCCAGGCTGAGACAGAGCACTGGAGAGGGGACATTTTCCAGCTCTGCTATTTATAACTCCAGCCCGGCAGTGGGGCCAAGAAGAGATAGGAAATAATTTGGCGCAAAGGGAAGCTGGCCTCCACACCTCCCCTTCTAGATCTCCCCCTTGCGGGTGCGGATTTGTGTCTGTCCATTTGTCCGTCTTTTCTTTCTCTCTCACTCTGGGCTTTGGCTCCTGCGAAGTTCTACTTCCCCTCCCTGTCTTGTCTCTGTCCCTTGGAATCTTCCTCAGACTGTTTTTCAGGGTCTCTAATGTCACTGGCCGTCAAACACAATGACGTTCTTAAGATATTCTCTCCGCCCCCCCTTTCTTAAAATCCCCAAGATGTGTCCTACCTGGGCCCTCTTCTCACACTCCCTTTGTCCCTTCTTTGTGCAGGATTATACTTTTAAAAACGTGGACAGGCCTCAGCCAGCCCCGGAACAGTCTTTGGGCTGGCTAAGTTACTCTCCATTTGCAGGTTTCAGCTCTATTTTTGCAACACTACACTTATGGACATCCCTTTCAGGGGGCTACTGCACCCCTAAACAGATGCTGTCAAGGCAATTCACCAGCTTCCCCACGCTAGCTCTGGGGTTCTACTTTAAGTACCCTCAGGTAGGCCCTCTCACCCCTTTTCTTCTGTCAGAACACAGACGGTAGCGCTGACCTGAGAATGTGGCGTAGTACAGTCAGGGCAGAACCCAGGACCCTGACTCAGCCCAGACTTCCCACCGGGGCAGATGCCTGTGGAGCCCCCAGCCGCCTTCCCCTGCACCTGCAGCTTCTGCCCCTCTAGCTCCACGCTACTGGCTCCTGCTAAGTCCCTGGATGAAATCAGATGCCAAGAATCTGCTTCAGACCTTCTCTGCCCAAATAGTTGAGAAGTCCTCTCACCCGCCACAGGAGGAGGAGGAGAGAGGGAGACAGAGAGGGAGGCCCAAAATAAGCCTGGCTATAAATAGTGTGGCAAGGGAGGGCGGGGACCATGCCAGAGCCCCAGACCAACCTAGTACATTTAGACATGTCAGTTTTCCCTCAAGTGAGAGCAGGTGCTGAAGTGCAGTGCTGCAGGAGAAGATGGCAAGAAGCTACCGGGGAGCCCCTGGTGGTGCAAGGGGTGAGCACAGCGTATGAAGCCACTTGCAGCCACTGAAGCACGAGTTCAATTCCCAGGCAGGGAGGGACCCACATGGCACCGCAGACCTCTCCTGTCTCCCTGCTGTTCCCTCAGCAGTGTATTCCAGTCAACCCACCTGTTCTGCTTCCCACTGTGTCTCTGGTGAATCCTCTCACCACCCCCCTAGATCTCGGGCCTGCACCCCAGCTCTTGTATGCATAAATACATAAATATTTTTTAAATAATAATAATTCTAAAAAAAAAAAAAAAACAAACTGATGTCTATATCCAGCAAAGACTTTGGCTCTGGTCAGAGAGGAAGATTTATCTTCTCCAGCCTCTTCCCACTAACAACCTTCTACACCCATCTGGGATTCTTTTTTTTTTTTTTTTAAGATCTATTTATTTATGCACTCAAGAACTGAGGTACAGGCCAGAGGTGTGGAGGGTGAGAGGATTCACCAGAGACAGAGTAGAGAGCAGAACTGGCAGATCTACTGAGATACACCGCTGAGGAGGGCCGTGGTGAGGCAGGTCTGCTGCGCCATGCGGGTCACTCCCTGGCCAGGGATCCTGTTGGAGGGGCTGGCCATAGCTTGATAGCACTAAGACTTTAACCCGTGTGCCCCCAGGGAGGCCCTCCAAGTTGACTGGCTGGGTCAAACTTATGTGTTGGAAGCTGCTGAGCTGTTGAGGTTGGATAAGGGCTGAGGGAGTCCATGGGGTGAGTGGAGAACTTTCCTCATTCTGGGAAATACGACTAGGTTTCAGGGGGCCCTTGGTGGCGTGGCAGAGTTCCGAAGGTTGGCCTGAAGCCAGAGCCCAAAGAAAGCGTGCCCTCAAGACAGTTAGAGTGGCTTCCTGCAGGGAGTGACTTTGCAGTCCTTCTCCACACGATGCCAGGGTTTCCTCTGGATTCTCAAAGACCAGAGCGGTCAAGTCATTTCCCTGTTGATTCCCCTTGATCACATTTATATTCTTTTCATCCCGCCTACTCCCAGAGTTTGAGCTTTAGCTACAGAGAGAATTCAGAGGCAGGCGGAAGGGTTCCCATGTGGCGGGGGGGGGGGGGGGGTTCTCACGACCTGGGATGTATTCACCAAGTCTTTGCTTCCAAATGAAGTGGAGGAGAATTTAACACTGAGTGTGTCCTGGAAGTGTTGTAAGCTAGGGGCAGCAGCTAGAGGCAGTGATTGGGGGAGCTGAAAGAGGGGAGTCCCAGATGGGGGCCCTCCCTGGTGGTACAACAGGTTGAAGCACAGCACTATGAAGTTATTTGCAGCCACTGCAGCACGAGTTCGATCCCCGGCCAGGGAGCGACCCACAGGTTGCGGCAGACCTCTCCTGACCGCCCCCACGCTGCTCCCCTCAGCAGTGTATTTCAGTAAATCTGCCTGTTCCGCTCCCCACTCTCTCTGGTGACTCCTCTCACCCCCACACTTCTGGCCTGCACTCCTGTTCTTCTACACGTAAATAAATACTTAAAAATAAATAAAGAAGGCTAATGCTAAAAGAGACCTCAAAAAGAATAAGGCAGTAAGTGGAGAAAAAGAATGTGAATTGCATTCATTCAGCCAAAGGGAAAATCATCTGGATGGGAGGCTGTACAGAGCGGTGGGAAGAAAGAGATTTCCCGCTTCATGAGTCATTCTCTGGGTGTGCGTCAGCCGTGTCCCGCGCTACCAGTGCCAAGTGGAGCTGAGCTTCCACCAAGCAGAAACTCGGGTTAGACAGCAAGCAGCAAGAGCCCAAAAGAGAGCAGCTGGAGGAATACGCTGGAGAGGGCAGCGGGGTCCCAGGTATGTCCTCTCCAGCTCTAGGGCAGAGACAACCAGTGTGTGAGAGAGAAGGCTGGTGCCTGCAGAATCCTGGCAGTCCCTGGGCTGACTGTGCCAATGTCAGGCAACTGCGCAAGGCGGAGCGGATAACACAGGCTGAGCTTGGAGTCTCCCTGAGTCAGTAGAAATCTTAACACTCACAGATGCAGCCCTGAAACCACCAGCGCCAGCCCCATCCACCAGCCCCCCTGTTTCACGTCCCCACGGCACCATTCTCTGGTTCCTCTCCCAACCTGCGCTTCTCTCAGGCCTCACAGCCCTGGGAGTCAGACACCAGGTGTCTTCCAATCTGCCTGTTTTGCTTGCTCATTGCAGCTGGGAGCTGGAGCCAGGGGGAGGGGGCAGGGAGGACTGTGCCCGGCTGCCCTGTGATGTCTCACGCTTCCCACTTCTGTTGACCAGCCCCCCCCCTCTGGAGCAGACCCCCCTCCTGCTAGGATTCCCAGCACTGATGTGTCACAGGCTAGAAGGGACAGTGATGACACAGGGTGTCTGTGGCCAGAGCACCCTGACCACACCTGATGTCAGCAGCTAAGCAGGGTGGGGCCTGGTGAGTACTTGGATGGAGTGAAAAGACACGGGAACCCCCCCAGTAGGGCTCTGGGCCTCCCCTTCTGGGGGCTCTCCCCTGGTTTGGGCAGTCTAGGACGCTGGGTCTCCGGCGACAGGTAGCCCAATGTGAAACCGCAGCTCCAGCACCAAGAGATCTGCCGTTCACTGCTCTCCATCTGAGTCTGCATCTGCAAATTGGGGGTGACAATACCTCACAGAATTGTTCTAGGGATTAAGTGAATTAACACACGTGACCTGCACTCAGGAAAAACGCGGAAGAGCACCTCAGCACAGGCACATCGTTTCCAACATTCTCACAGAATTTTTATTTTAGGACTTAGTGTTCTCCTTTGGCTGCACTCGCCCCTTTCCCTCGCTAGTCTTTGAAGGTCACACATCTCCAAGAATCGAAGATGCTACTTGGCAAGTGGTGAAATAAACAAAGCAATCCCTAACCCTCACCTCCTACTCTGCGGACTCAGCAATGTCTTATTCTAAGTCCAGCAGGCCCATTTCTCTTCCCTGGCAAGTTGATAAAATGAGGTCACTGCTCGACATGGGACTGACTCGCACAATAACAAAATGCCAAAGTCGGAAACAGCCTGTGGTGAGGCTTAGTCCCGGGGTCCTCAAATTGGGTGCCCATTAGAGTCACCTGAGCAACTTTTTTTTTTTTAAATACCTCTGCCTGGACTCCAGCTCTCAGAAATCTAGCTAATTAGTCGGGGCCTCGACATTTTTTTTTAAACTTCCCCCACAGGCCCTCTCTGGTGGTGCAGCGGATGAAAGCACCTCAGGCCTGTAACCCCAGTTCTGTCTGCATAAATAAAAATAATCTAACATCTTACCAGGGGTGAGAACCACTAAGTGCATCGCCTGATTTTACCAAGGAGAAAACCAAACGCCCAGTAAGCCCCTTGCACCGCGCCATGGGCATGTGAGCGCCCGTGCGGAGAGACGGGCAAA
>NW_004567135.1:3418100-3426930 GCF_000260355.1 Condylura cristata | reverse complement strand
GCGAGAAGGGGGTGGGTCCCTTGCTTCCTGAGTCCGGGCTGGGAGTCCCAGGGTTCCCCATCCTTAGGCCGAGGCTGGGGGAAGATGCCGGGCGTCGGGGGTGCCGGCACGGGCCGGTGCCCGCCCTGTTGGGGTGCTACTTTCCCCGCACCTAAAACCACGGCGCTTGCTTTGTGCTTTGCAAGGTCTGTTTGAGTTCTGGATTTCGACGTTGGTTGAGATGTTCCCGCAGAAACTGGTGAATGGGTGGGGGCCCTTTAGGACCACCCCTCAAAAAACAAGTCTCCAGGCCAATGCTTTTCCTTCTTCCCCCCAGAGAAGAGGAGGCGAGAGGCCATCACTGCAGCAACCTGCCTGACTGAAGCGTTAGTGGATCATCTCAATGTGGGGTAGGAGCCTCTTCAACACCGGCATGGGGCTCCCGAGCCCTAATTTCAAGCACTGCAAGGTCTAGACCCAAGACTGCTCTGGAGAGACTGATGAGTTCCACTCCCGCTCCCTCCTCTCCTCTCCTCTCCCCACCCAGCCTGACTGTGCAGGAGGCTTGAGTCAGCTCTGACCCCTAACACCGGGCAGGGAGGAGCAGCCACAGTGGTGGAGATGCAGCCAGATCCCCCTCCCCACAGTGGCTTTCCTGGTGCTTACAGCTGGTGCCATCTGCCCACCTCCCTTCACCAAGTCCAGCTGTCACTTCAGCAGGAGGGCAGGCACCCTCCTTCACCACAGCTACCATCCTCTGCTCTCCACCTCCACTCTGGCAGGCCTGGGTAGCAGCTGGCAGGAAAGAGCTGGCACAGCTGGTAAGAGGGAGGGCAGAACTCGTGCCAGGAGCTGCACAGAGCCAGGCTGCCTCCCTCTCCTGGGTCTCCAAGACCGCCCCCCACTCCAGCCCTAAGTGAGAATGCCGGTCACAGCCAAAAACTTGGAAGGAACAAAGAATATTGTCTCTTGACCCTGAGTCACCCGGAAGGCTGCAGAGAGGCGATCTGATAGACGCCTGTGGGAGAAGGGGCACATGATGCCCCCACCCCAGAGCAAGAGCAGAGCTCGGCTGCAACCCCAGAGCCTCAGTCACCCAAGTGAGCCACGCAGGGCTGGTCATCGTGGCGACTCCTCTCTGGGCAAGAGGCCCGTGGAGGGGGCCTCACCCGGGCCTCCAGGCGCCTCCCTCCACTCGGTGTGAATGGTGAAAGCGGATGAGCAGGCGCTGGGCTCTCCAGCTCCCAGAGGCCCCCTGGAAGCCCTCGGTGCCCGCTGCTGTGTCAGCTCCTACAGCACGCCCTGCCGGGGCCCAGCTGTCCCCCACCGTGGAGGGACAGGTCCGCCCCGTCCTCCCTCTCACATGGCACCTCCTGGCATCTGTGGAGCTGGCCGAGGCCGCCCTGGCTTGGACGGCAGCACGGCCAGCGCCAGATTAGAAAGGGTTTTGTGTTGCTGCCCACCACCTCTGGTTCCCGGAAAGCAAAACAAAGACTCGGTCTGTCTCTGCCTCTGCCCGTCAGGTGTCCTGCCCACTCTCTTGACCCCCCCCAACCCATTGCCCCCACCAGCCTCCTCAGATTCCGGTGGGTGGGGACACCGGATGCAGCGTCTCCCAGCCCCCCAGCACGGGTGGGGAGTGAAAGACTCATCAGCCAGTAAGGAAGAGTCACCGCAGGGGTGTGGGGACAGGAGAGCACGGGCAGAGACGGGGTGCCAGCCTAGGGCAGTAATGGGGCGCCCTTCACTGGGGAAGAGGAACCGGGGCCTGGAGCAGGAAAAGAGAGGGAAAGTGTGTGCGTGTTCGCTCATCTGTGTGGGCGACTAGAGAAGGGTGGGGAGAAGGCTGGCAGCCAGAAGCAGCCCTTGGGATCTCTTCTCTTGACCCTGAGTTCCTGAGGAGGGGGTTGCTCTCCCCTCCACCCCAGATCCAGGGAGGGGCCCGGTTTCCCTTCCCAGCTCGCTGTGGGTCCTGCGCTTCCCCTCACTGCCAAATGTAGCTTCCCAGCTTCCCCCCACCCCAGCTGCATCCTCTGGCGCTCCCCCAGGTTAACCTCCCTTCTCCCACCCAGCTTTGGGATCTCCGCCTGGGGGGCGGGAGATGGTATGTTCTAGTCCGCTCCCAGCTGGCCTCTCTGGGATCCCCAGGGAGGGAGGAGGCTGGGTTCCTGCGCCTCACCTCCAGGATGGGCCCTCCCCGCGCTGGGTGACTCCCTCCTCCCTCCTCCACCTCTAGCGTGGCCCAGGCCTACATGAACCAGAGAAAGCTGGACCACGAGGTGAAGACCCTGCAGGTCCAGGCTGCCCAGTTTGCCAAGCAGACCGGCCAGTGGATCGGGATGGTGGAGAACTTCAACCAGGCACTCAAGGTGGGCACATTCCCTGCGCCCCGCTGGCGGCCTGCAGTCAGGTCAGCCAGGGTGGCTAGGAGTAGGAGTGGCCGCAGAAACCATCCCTGGCCCCAGGGTCAGAGAAGCTGGAGAAATAAAAGCAGCTGGCGGGTTCAAGCAAAGCCCTTTCCAGGGGATGAATGGAGAGTACCCCCCCACCCCGTCTCCCTTAGACCCACACTCCACCCACCCTGATGTCTGGGCGCCTCCCCTTCTCTCCCCAGGAAATCGGGGACGTAGAGAACTGGGCTCGGAGCATCGAACTGGACATGCGCACCATTGCCACGGCGCTGGAGTACGTGTACAAAGGACAGCTGCAGTCTGCCCCCTCCTAGGCCCACCCCACCGGCCCCCCAAGGGACGGGAGGGAGGTTGACAGCTGCCAATAAAATACAAGCTTCCCTTCCTGGTCGTGTGTTGCAAGGAGCACTGGCGGCCGGAGCGGAGGCCCTGGGTGGTTTCCCTGGAAAGGCCGGAGCGCCCGCCGCTGCCTCACGCCAACCCACTCTCCTCGGCCAGGCTCAGGCGTCTGTCTGCCCCTAACTAGAGGTGGGACTTGCCCACACTCGCCAGAGGAGGCCCTAGCGAGCTGTGCTGCGGCCTCCTGCCCAAGGCGGGGAGCTGGCCGCTCTCCCGGCCTGGCACTAAGCGGTGTCATGAGTTGGGGCCAGGCCGGAGATTAACTCCAGACTGGGGCCACTTCAGGACTGGGGAAGGGGAGGGATGGCAGGTCCACGCTCGCCAACAGGTGGGGGCGGGGGCGCGGTGAAGGAGGTGGTCAGAACAGAGGCCGCTCCTAGGAGTGCGGCCGCCTGACCTGTGCCTGGCCCTGGCCCTGGCCCTGGCCCGCCCCGTCCGGCCTTTGAACACCAAACACCTCTGGCGCCCGGCTGCCAGCTGCGGACTTTGGCCCTCGGGTCCAGTGTGGGAGCCGGCGGCGGGCGCAGCCTCTCAGGGAAGCAAAAGCAGCAGCCGCGGGCATCTGGTGCCTGCTAGCTTTCCCCTGAGGAGGTAGTGGGGTGCTGGGAAGGGGGTGCGGTGAGAAAACCAGCAAAGCAAACGAGGACAGTGACCAGTGCGCCTGGGGTGTGAGCCCCAGGTAGGCGGAGGCTGCCGGGTCAGGTCTCGGCATCTCTTGGGACTGCGGGGCCTCGGGCCTCACGGCCCGGCTTCCGGCGAGAGTTCAGCCACCCCTGGTTAAGGGGACCGCAGCAGCTGGCGGCCATCCGGGCCACCGTCCACCCGCTGGGCCGAGACGCGGCCCCGCCCGGCCCGCCTGCTGCCCGCGCCCCGGCCGGCCATGTGCCTGCTGCTGCTGCTGCCCAGCGCCCTGCTCCTGCTCGCGGCGGCGCTGTGGTGGCTCCGGGACCGGCGGCGCCTGCCCGCCAGCGATGCCTTCGTCTTCATCACCGGCTGCGACTCGGGCTTCGGGCGGCTTCTGGCGCTGCGGCTGGACCGGCGAGGCTTCCGGGTGCTGGCCAGCTGCCTGACGCCCTCGGGGGCCGAGGGGCTGCGGCAAGCGGCCTCCTCCCGCCTCCGCACCACCCTGCTGGACGTCACTGATGCCGAGAGTGTGCAGGAGGCCGCCAGGTGGGTGCAGACACAGGTCGGGGGAGCAGGTGAGTGTGGCCGGGCCACCGGCTGGTCGGGCCGTGGGAGCCAGGGAGGGGTGCTGAGGGGCAGCTGGCCACCCCCGGAAGGAGAGGGGCCTGCAGCGCCCCACCCCCGCCGCCTCCCCCACAGGGCTCTTCGGCCTGGTGAACAACGCTGGAGTGGCTGGCGTCATCGGGCCCACGCCGTGGCTGACGCAGGATGACTTCCAGCGGGTGCTGAGCGTGAACACGCTGGGCCCCATCGGGGTCACCCTGGCCCTGCTGCCCCCGCTGCTGCAGGCGCGGGGCCGGATCGTCAACATCACCAGCGTCCTGGGTCGCCTGGCGGCCAACGGTGGGGGCTACTGTGTCTCCAAGTTTGGCCTGGAGGCCTTCTCGGACAGCCTCAGGTGAGGGGTGCGGGCTCCCCGCCCAGGGGTGGCCCGCCCCTCCCGCCAGCTGTGGCTGCGCGGCGGAGAGGCCCCGACGGCACAGTGCCGTGAGGAGACACGTCAGAGCGAGTCTAGGCTGGATTTCGGGGTTCAAACCCCAGTCTTCTCTCACACGAGCTTCGTGACCTAACGGGCCATCTCTCTTCACCCACCTTACCCCTCATCTGCTAAATGGGGGTGAGAAGACCTGCGTGGGGGTGTTGAGGTGCGTGGACGGCCCGGCGGTGCCGGGCCCGCAGACGATGCCCGGGAGCTCGTCCCAGTGTCGGCACAGCGGCCACCGACACTGGCGCCCGTCCCGACACTTTCACATCCGTTCTCCCAACAGCCCTAGAGCAGCGAGCCGTAGAGTGACTCTTCCAAGCCCGCACAGCTCATCGGCCGAGACGCGGGCCCCTCCACAGCCCTCTGCTGGCCCGGAGACCCGCTCCGCAGGTTCTCCCGGCGAGGACGGCGCCCACGGCGGGCGCCGGGCCGGCGTGTCCCGCAGGCCACACAGGCCACGCTTCGTACTCCTGGGCTTGTGCCTCTCTGCCGAGCCGGTCTGCCCCCTCCCCACCCTCAGCAAGTACTAGGCTGAGCCCTCGACTCCAAAACAAAGCACTCAACCCTGTCTGAGAGGGGAGACTTGGCAAACTGGTTCTCAGGCCCCCCCGACCCACCTGGAACCAGCTAGTCACGGTTTCTACACTCGCAAGTCTCTGTCACTCACCTCCAGCCTGCGGTGGCCACGGCGTTGCCCACCAGCTTTGCCGACACTGGCTCTAGGCCAGACTGGCAGGAGCCTCAGGGGCTCCCTCCCCACACAGCTGTTTGATAACTCGCCCGTCTGACCCCCAGCCATGTCCCTGAGGACCCTCTCCCCAGAAGGGCGAGAACACAGACCCCTCTGTCCCCTCTCCAGGAGGGACGTGGCTCCTTTCGGGGTACGAGTATCCATCGTGGAGCCTGGCTTCTTCCAGACCCCGGTGACCGACCTACAGAGCCTGGAGGGGGCCCTGCAGGCCTGCTGGGCACAGCTCCCTGCGGCCACGCAGGCCCGCTACGGGGAGGCCTTCCTCGGCAAGTGTGAGTCGCTGGGCCCGTGTGGGTGTAGGGGGGAAAGGGGGTGCCGGGGAGGCCAGTCCTGTGGCTGTGCTGGGAAGAGGGGGCAGGGCGCCGGGTGAGGAGACGCCCCGGCGGGCAGGGAGCCAAGGCGCCGCCACCGCTGCTGGGCACTGACCACAGCCCCCGGCTGCAGACCTGGACGTGCAGCGGCGTGTCATGAGCCGCATCTGTGACCCCGACCTCGCCAAGGTGGGCAGGTGCCTGGAGCACGCCCTGACCGCCCGGCACCCGAGATCCCGCTACAGCCCCGGCTGGGACGCCAAGCTGCTCTGGCTGCCAGCCTCCTACCTGCCAGCCTGCCTGGTGGACGCTGTGCTCACCTGGGTGCTTCCCAAACCTGCCCAGGCAGTCTGCTGAGTCAGGAAGGCCTCTGCTTTAGTCCTGTGCCCGCCCTGTCACCACGGCCGGGTGTGGGCGCCGAACTGGCACTCAATAAACGGGTTGTCAAGAGTGAAAGTGAAGGACGGTGACTGGGCAGAGGCAAAGACGCCCTCGGGACCCTGAGCCCGCCCCACTGTTAGCTACCCAGCCTGACCAGGTCCAGGCGCCGGCCTCTCAGTGCCCGGTCTAGGATCCACTAGGGGGACAGGAGGGGCTGGGGCGTGTCTCTAGGCGACGGCTGAGCTGCACGCAGAGGCTCGGCCATGAGAGGGCACTCCTGGGTGTCTCTAGGCGGAAGGCGACACTGGTGTGAAGGGGAAATAGCCACTATGTCACTGGGGGTGGGGGACAGGAAGAGTAAAGAAAGGTCAAGGTCAGCGTGGATGGTTTCCATGAAAAAAGAGCAGCTTCCTAGTGTGCAGTGTGTTCGATCCCCACCCCAGGTGACCCCAGGGCGCAGCAGGCCTCTCCTGCCTCCCCGCTGCCCCCTCAGCAGTGCACTTTGTCCGTCTGCCTGTTCGGCTCCCCGCTCTGTCTCTGGCGAATCCTCTCACCGCCCCTGCACCTCTCGCCTGTACCCCAATCTGTGTGCATAAATAAAAATAGAAAAAAGTACAGCGCCCACCTGAGTCCCTGTCCCCTAATCAAGAAGGGTAGGCGCCCGCCGGTCTCACAGCCACACCTCACCACCCTGAGAGGACCCCTCAGAGGGCAGAAAGCCAAGGGGGCAGCAGCGGCTCACCGCTCCCAGACGGGGCCTCTGGGGCCTCCCGGCTGACTCGAGTCGGCTCCGTGGTCAGCCGAGCTCTGGCAGGCAGGTCCGGGAGACGGCACGGGGCAGAGCCCACCCGCCTCGCCTGCCCCCACTGCCAGCCCACCAGTGCCCTCGGCCAAACCCGCCTTTCCCGGAGCAGGAAGGACGAGTGCAGACAGGGACTCCACTGAGGAAGGGGACGCGGTGAAGTGTCGCTCTAAGGCTCACCAGACTGTTTTCAGTCTGAAAAAATAATGTTTTATTGAAAAACCGGGAGTACGCCACGCCCCTAGACGAGGGGGCTGAAGGGACAAGACCCTACATCACTTCATAGCCACTTCGGATACTCCTGACAAGGCAGCAAGCCAAGACAACCCCCAGGGCCTGGAAGGGGAGACGCGGGTCAGGGGGAGAGGTCAGAGGGCAAGCCACCCCGATCCACCCAGGGTACCCCAAACACTAGGGCTCCCCCCACTGGCACCCTCCTCCTCCCCGCCCCGTCCCCCGGGCGCCTCTCACCTCCACAGCAGCGATGCCGAGGGCCACGCCGGCCACCACCAGCACGTTTTTCCTCAGCCAGACCCCAACCTTCTCCACGCAGCCCTGCAGAGGCCAGGAGGACACCCTCAGAAACTTCCCACTGCGCCCCTACATCCGTCTCCCACCCTCCGCACCCTTTCTCCATCCCCAGCCCCCAACCTCCCAGGGTCACCCGCTGTGAAACACCCTGGTCGGGCTCCCCAAGCCCCTCCCGCGGCCGCCTCCTACCTCCCTGTAGATGTCCTCCACTTTGAACTTGTCCCCGCAGCCCTGCGTGACGTTCCGGCAGCAGGAGTCGGGCACCCGCTCCTTGCCCATGGCGGGGATGTGCTCCCAGTCCGTGTAGTTAACAGCCCCGCAGCACTGAAACTGGGCGCAGGCAGGTGGGGCTCGCTGCCCCGCCAGTCTCCCCTTCAGCATGGAGGTGGGCTCTGCCCGCACGCCGCCCCCCACTCACCTCCTGCTGCACCTTGTCCAGGACCAGAGCTGTACGATTGTTCCTGGGATAATCCTGCATCTGCTTCCGGAAGTTCTCGTTAAATTCTGACATCACCTGGGAGTACAGAGGCTCATTGTTAGAATTCAGGGCGCCTGTGTCCGGAGCGGCCGGCCACCCAGGGGTACCCCCGCGCCCGCTCACCTTATTCCTGAACATGTAACCGGCAATAGCAGTGGCCACCTCCACCAGCATGATGAGAGACAGGAAGATGGCGAACTGCAGGCACAGGGGCCGGACTCAGCTCGGCCTCTGGGCGAGAGGACCCGGGCGGCCCCCGGCGGCCCCCGGCAGCCCCAGCACCCACGCTGGCCCCTCCCACTCACCGTCATCATCAGACAGTAGTTCTCTTTGCAGGCCCCACAGCAGCCCACAAAGGCCACCAGGAAGAGGAAGGCGCCCACTGCGATGATGACCACGGGCACCAGGGAGCCAGGGGTGGCCCCTTGGTTGACAGTCTGATTCAGGAAAAGCTGGGCCGCCACGCCCACGGTGATCAGCGCCACCGCGCAGGCCTGAGAGAGAGGTCCGGTCAGCCCAGGGCGCCCATGGAGGGCCTGGCGCCCCGAGGCCAGGCCCCCCACCTCGGGAGTCTCACAGGTCTCCCCCAGAGAAGGGTCTCAGGAAGAAGGCAGGCCGGGGCCTGGCTCCCCTCAAGGAGCGCCTCAGCCAGGCGCTGGAGCAAACGCAAAAGGACAAGTTCCAGAAGCCTCCACTGCAGGACACGGTCCGGCTGGCCAGGGGCCGGCCAGGGGCGCCTCCTGCCCAGCGGCTCCCCCCTCCCCTCCCCAGCCGGCCCCTTCCCCACCAGCCCAGAGCAGGGCCCCTGGGGCAGGGGGGCAGGGGGGCAGACAGCCCCGCCAGCCTGGGCTGAAAGCAGGGCAGGAAAGGCGGCCCCTCCCTAGGCAAACAGCTGCTGCTCAAGGAAGGGAGCTCAAGGCCAGCAAGTTGGGGGGTGGGGGGCCGCCCGCCCGACCCCCACCCCGGCAGCTGGGAGGGAGGGGTGGCGGGAGAGGACAGGGCGATAGCATCGGGACGGTTGGCTGGTTGCCCCACTGACCGCTATCACAAGTGCTTGGGTCACCCGACAGGAAGGGCCTGGAGGATGGGGGGCGCTGCGCGGCCGGCGGCCCAACGGG
>NW_004567135.1:3410586-3416858 GCF_000260355.1 Condylura cristata | reverse complement strand
CTTCCTGAAAGTCCCGGGCTCGCGTGCTGGGGCCCGCTCGCGCGTTCCGGGGGGCGCCTCGGGCCCCCCTCTGTGGCTTCTCCACCGCGGAAGGGAAGGGCGCGCTCCCCCGGAACAGGCCGCCGGCCACCTCCAGACCCGCCCGCCCGCGCGCTCGCGTGGCGTCGGCAAGAGGTCGGCAAGCGCTTGGCTCGCACCTCTCGGGGATCGGGGAGTACACGGCAGGTTGAGCCCTGGGGCCCCCCACCCTGAACTAGCCGACGTCTTCTCCCAGAGGGGTTGGGCCAGGAGGCAAAGGTGGACAGAAACTGCCCCCTCCCCTGGGTGCCTTTTGCCCAGAAGGATCTTGTCAACAGGTCAAGGATGGGACCAGCCTGGGCCCTACCCCTTGGGTTCCCACTGTCCTTCGAGGTTCCGCGTGCGCCCCCCAAAGGAGGAAAGAAACTGCGGGCCGAGGAGGAAGGTGTGGGCCGGCGGGGACCAGAATCCCAGACCACACCTTCCCAGGGGGCAGTCGGTGCCCTTGGGCCATGAAGCCAGGTCGCCGAGCCCCCTCCGCACCCCACTCTCCGAGTACCCCAGCAGGCAGGCCGCGGAGGGCGAGCGAGAGGCGGGCAGAGGAAAGGAGCGTCCGTCGGTCCGGCCGCCACAGCCCGCCAGGCCCGCGCTGGGCCGGGGCAGACCCGGCCTGCGGGGCAGAGGCCTCCACGCTGAGGGAGGGAGGGAGGGAGGGCGGGCGGGAGGGCGCCTCCTCCCGGAGAGGACAAAGAAAAAAGAATGGATTCCGCCCGGGCCGGGCCAAGGTGGCCTCGGGACAGGCTCTCAATTCCAGGGGGAGAAGCTTAAAAAAGGACTGGGTTTTTAAGTATTTGGGAAATAGGGCTCCCCCTAGTGGCACAAGAGGTTCCTACGAGGGCCCGAGTTCGAGCCCCGGCCAGGGAGTGAGTGACCCACAGGGCTCCCCCTGCTCCCTCCGCAGTGGATTTCAGTCGATCTGCCTGTTCTGCTCCCCATTCTTGTCTGGTGAGTCCTCTCACCTACTGCACATGTGGCCTGTACCCCAGTTTCTGTACACATAAATATAAAAAGAAATACATTTTTTAATAAAGAAATAAAAAGGTTAAACCGCTGTTTTTAGAATTACGGGAATTAAAGTGATCTTGCTATGAGGAGTACCTCAGAGTACCGAACTCCACCCCACCTGAGGCTCCCTTGGTCTCAGCCCAGAGTCCCAGTTCCAGCCCCCAGGTTCAGCTCCTGTATGAGCCCCATCCCCTGACCCCCACAGACAGGTCTGTCCTCAGGGTTCTGCCCCCATCAGTCCCTCTTCCCACACTTGCCTGGCTCCTGTCTCAGCCCACGGGGACAGAGACCCCCGGCTGGGTGCGCAGCCCCAGCTCATTCCTTTAAAGACCCTCACCAGGCCTGTGTGGTTCTGGCCCAGGGCCAGCCAGAGCACAGCGGGCAGAGTCAGACCCACAGGCCTCAGGTTTCTCCTGGGGTGGAGGAGAGATGAACATGGGAGGACTAAGAAAAGGGGGGTGCTAGGGTGGCTGGGGATTTTGTTCCCTAAGGCTGAGACGGAGATCTAGACAGGGGCCAAGGAAGAATTCATCCACCATCCCTCCCTCCCTCCACCCCCCGCCCACCAGCCTGTCCACGCTGGCACTGGGGCATGGCTCTGCCTGCAAGGTGATGTGTCTGTGGGCGCTGATGAAACTCACAGCAAGGTGAGGGCTGTGACAGTGAACCCCTGAGGTGAGGGGGAGCTTGAAGCTCAGGGGCTATGAGTAAGTGGGAGAGGGGGAGTGTCTGGCACCCCCAGCCAGCACCTAGACTGGTTTGTCCTGCCCTTGTGGCTGAAGTTTGGTCCCCACCCCCAGGTAGAATGAGCCATTCGCTCTGACTTCAGCAGGCAGCAGCCTTGACCTTCACTGGTCTGGGCTCTCTTTCACTGACTAGGTTCCCCCGAACGCCCCCCCTGCAGCCTGCAGTTCTCCCCTGCCCCCCAGCAGCGCCCCACGTGTAACAGCCCCCATCAGCTCTGTCACCTCCTGGGTCAGCACATTCACCAGTGATCTCAACTCCCCCGAGAAGTTAGACCTTGTGCTGGGACTTTTTCCCACAGGGAGATGAAACTGCACCCCAATACAGGGGAGCTATGCAGGGCCGGCCTCCCCAGGCAGCAGTAAGAGGTGGGGCGGGGGAGCCGGGGCCAGGGGGTCTTCAGAGAAGCCAGAAGCCAAGGAAGACGGTCTTCCAAGTGCTTCTTGGAGAAGCCAGTCGTCTCCCACCCAGATCCAAACACACTCTTCCGCCCCCTCGCCCCCTCCTCCAGCCTCCTACGTCACTGGGAGCCCTGGGGTTCACAGCGCTGACCCACCCGCAGGATAACTGCCGGTTAGAAAGTCATGGGGGAAGGGGTAATTAGCATCAAGCCCTCTCTGGGGCTTCGGGGTCTGCGGCACCGCCAGGAAAGGGTGCACGGCGCCCAGCCCACATTCCCGAGGTTTGGGGGTGCGGAGGGGCAGCCCCCCGGAAGGGAAGCCCTCTCCCCTCAGCTGCTTCTCAACGACCCGGCCCTCCAGCCCTGGCAAGACCAGCGGTGCAGGGAGCCCTGGCCCTAAAAATAGGCCTTTCGGAGGAAAAGGGAGGAGGAGGTGGGCTAGGAGTGTGCGCGCGGTTTGCGGGTGGGCTGCGCGGTGGGGTGCGGGCCGCGCGCCCAGCTCCGGACGCGGCTCCCCACCAGGGGAAGCACTTCTGCAGCCGGGAGTCTCCGGCCTCGAGCCTGGGCCGCTGCCTCCCCGCACTCGCAGTTCTTCCTGAGCACGGAACACAGCCCCAGCCGGAGGCTGCACTGGCGCCGCCTCCCTCCGCCAGGCCTGGAGACCGCGTCCCCGCCGCGTGGACACGGCCGGCCTCTCTCCGGGCAGCTCTCGGCTGCAAACCCCGAAGCCTCCCTGCGGCGGGACGGACATTTACTATCCATCAGTCAGGACCTCGAAGGAGGTGGGTCCGAGGTTGCCAGGGTAACACGCGAGCGGGGCGCCCGGCGGGCGGGCGGTTGCCAGGGAAACCAGGAGAGTGGGCGGGGCCCCAGGCCCCGCTAGTCCGTACCGGGAAGAAGAAAGATGGAAACGTCCGGGTCGCTCGCAACTCCTCTGCGGCAGAGCAGAGGGGCGCCTTTCTGGGGACTGGGTCTTGAGCAACTGGAAGCCTGACGTTCCCGAAAGGAACCCCTGTGGCTAAGTTCTTGCTACTCAGCGGTACTTTTGGGGCTAGAAATCGGAACCGAAAATATGCGAAGTGTGCAAAACAAAAAAGGTGGCTGGAGACCACCTCGAGGAAGACGAGATTCCACGGCCTACCACCAGGTGGCAGTCTTGGCCTCCTGTTGGACGCGTGCAGCCCGGAGCCCGGGGGAGGGCGCCGGAGGCCCAACCCGTTCCGCAACTTGTTTCTGAGTCTTGCTGCTTCCTGGAGCAAAGTCACTGGTTTCTCCGTCGCAGAGCCCATTCTTTCATTCTTTTCTTAAGATTTATTTATTTATGCAGAGAAGAACCGGGGTATAGGCCAAAAGTGAGGGAGGTGAGAGGATTCCCCAGAGACAGAGTGGGGAGCAGAACAGGGGGGTCCACTGAAACACACTGCTGAGGGGCAGCGGGAGACAGGAGAGGCTGCTGCGCCCTGGGGGGATCGAACTCCTGCTGCAGTGCTGGTGGTAGCTTCCGAGTGCTGGCTTTAACCCCTTGAGCCACCACAGAGGGCCCCATTCATTCGTTCTTCAAAACAGCTAAGGTGGAAAAGTTCCCCCTCTCCTCCGCAGGGGAGGAGAGTTAAATTGGAATAATAGTGATGACTGACTCTCTTAGAAGTGTCGGGAAGTGAGTCCCCAGAACCTCAGGAATATGAACCTTGTGCTCTTGTTACCTCCATCTTACAGATGAGGAATCTGAGCATGAAGATCCGAGGTCTCACAGGTGGGACACCTAGGCCAGGTGGCCCACATGGGAGGGCCTCTGTCATATACCTGAGATGTTTGAGTGCCTTGGGACATTAGGATAGTGCTATGGAGGATCTAGGGGCCTCCCTATTGGTGAAGGGGTTCAGTCTCAGCACTATGAAGCTGTCCACAGTCTAGAGCTGGATCCCAGCCAGGGAGTGACCCACCCGGCACAGCAGACCCCTCCTGTCTCTTCATTGCTCCCCTCAGCAGTGTGTTTCAGTGGATCTGCCTGGTCTGCTCCCCACTCTCTCTGGTGGATCCTCATTCCCCACAGAGGTACTTAGACTTCAGTTCTTCATTGAATAAATAAACTTTTTTTTATTTTGTAAGTTTATTTTTACATCATTTTGTACATTTTTTTTTGCCATCTCAATTGTAATCCCCGCAGGTTTCCCATCACCAAGTCACCCGTGTGCCATCACCATAATCCCGTGCACTTCCCTCCCCTCCCCACCCCCATAAATAAATAAACTTTTTTAAAAAAGAAAGAAAAGAGGAAGAATGAGAGGCAGAGGCACCCAGGCCACGGTTGACCTCTGTGTAATCCCACTAGCTGAGGGTAGGCAACATGGTTCTTATTTTACAGATGAAGAAAGTTGACAAAATACTGAAATTTCCACAATTCAATCCAAGGAGAACCAACTGTCTCTGCCCCCCCCCCACTCTGCCACTGTCTAAGTTGCTATTCCACGTGGAAATGGATTGTCTCTTCAAAGTTCCCCAAACTGGTTCAACTAATCTCTGCTGGATATTCCTCCTTCACCCCTGGGCCCCCCACTTACTTTACTCATCCCACTCCAGCTTCCCAGCCCAACTCTTGCTCATGCCTAGTGCTTGCCAAGTCAACTTTAAGACAGTCTATTGGGGCCCTCCATGGTGGCCCAAGGGGTTAAAACCAGCACTGTGAATAGCCAGGATCCCCAGCCAGGAAGCTGACCTACATGGCCTGGCAGACCTCTCCTGTCTCCCGCTGCTCAGCAGTGAATTTCAGTACATCTGCCTGTTCTGCTATGTCTCAGGTGAATCCTCTCACACCCTTCACCTCTGTGAACCCTCCCTGGGCTGGAGTGCAGCACTGTGAAGTTGGCCAAGGCTGCTTCATTGTGAATTCCATCCCCTGCCCCGAGGTGACCACAGGGCTGACCACAGACCGCAGCAGACCTCTCCAGTCTCCCCGCTGCTCCCCTTAGCAGTGTATTTCAGTCGATCTGCCTGTTCTGCTCCCCACTCTGTCTCTGGTGAATTAATGAATTCTCACTGCCCCTGCACCTCTGGCCTGTACCCCAGTTCTGTATGCATAAATAAATAAACCTAAAAGAAAGAAAGAAAGAAAGAGAATGTATTGGTCTCAATTCCGGAGGAGAAACCAATGTCCTCATTTGTCTGGGGAGCTCAGTACTGTTCACCCATTTATACATAAACACCGTGTGTGCCAGGAAACAAGATCTGATCTCCTTAAACTACTGAATTGCCGGCTATTTGTCTGTTGACCTCCAGGGATTTGGACTCAAGAAGGAAACCCCGAGAAGCTGAGGACTGGGAGGAGCACCCAGAACCAGAAGAGGCTGGGCACCGGCTTAGGACTGTGGGGGCCGTCCTCTGCCTGCCCTCCCGCTGCCCCCAGGTCACCTGGAGACGAGCCTGCTCCTAGACCGTGGGGCTCCCTCTCAGACCTCCTTTTCATTCTTACCCCGGCAATGACAAGCCCCTTGCCAGGTTTCCAAGACCCCAGCGGTCAGCCGGGAACCCAGAGGTCCAGGCTCCTCCTCGGCGGCCGATCTCGGCTCCTCCCCCGACCCCGGTTCCAGGTTCAGCTCCAGCCTTCTCCCCGCGGCGGGGCTGGCTCCCTCATCCCCTCCAAGCTTCAATTTCAAGTTCACTTCCTTCCCAGCTCCCGTTCTTCCTCTTTCTTGCCTCAGGGCGCCCCAGCCCCTCCCCACCTACTGGCGGGCCCTGGCCTCGGTCCTCTGCGTCGCCAGCCCCCATTGTCCAGTCCTTCCAGCCCGCTCCTCCTGGCGCAGATCCCTCCGTGACTTCCTGCGAAGTGTCCCTTGGGCTACCTCTGGGCGCCAATCTCCGTCTTCGGGCGTCCCCCGCCTCACCCAGGCCGGCTGCGTCTGGGCCACCTCGCCTTCCTGGGGGGTGTCTGTCTCCCCATCGCTGACTCCTCAGGCCCTCGGGGGCCTGGGGCCCTGGCACCTCGCGGTCTCTGCCCGGCCGCCCAGTCCTCTCTGGGGCCCCCTCCACTCGCACCCTGGCCCCGCGC
>NW_004567135.1:3381066-3409018 GCF_000260355.1 Condylura cristata | reverse complement strand
CGCCGCCGCCGCGCGCCCCCGGGCTGCGGGGAGCGGCGCGGTCCCCTTCCTCTCCCTGGACTGAGGTCCCAGAGCCCTGTACCTGCCCGGGCGGCCCAGCTGGCATCTTTTGGACCCCCTGCCCCTGGTGACACCCGGTCTCCCAAGGGCCCCGAAAGCTGTCTTCTCGGCACAGACCGAGCTCAGAGAACTCAACTCCCTTGCGCTGGGGGTATCGGCATCCGTTTGGCGTGTTCCATTCCTTACTCACCCACCCCTACCCACACCCGGACTTGAGAGGGAAAAGAAAGAAATCGATGGGGAGGGAGGGGGGACCCAGGCATCCCAGCCCCTGACCAAACGGAAGATGAACATGTTAATAGACTTGAGCTGCTTTGAAATTTTATGGCCCGGAAAATCCAGGCCAATACCCCCCCCCAGCTCTCCCCCCTCCCAGTTCTCCCTAGGGTCTGATGACTCCCTCTTCCCCTCCCCCACCGAGATCCTCCCTCTACCCCCAACTTGCAGAAGTTGGATCCCAGACCCTTTCTCATTCCCTAGCGCTTTTGCGAAGTATCCCCCCCACACACTCCCTGCACACACACTGTTGGGTTTTATGGCTCTGAACTGAAGAGGGGGGAGACTGGTTTATTGGCAAATGGGTCATAAAAAGCCGGGCCTGGGGGGAGTCCTGCTGACCTGCCCCCTTGGGAGAGGCACCGGAGCCCAGCGTGGGGCTGGGAGGGTGAGCGCCTCGCCGCCACCAGTTACTCTGCAGACCGAACTGCAGGACTGGTCGGCAGGGCTGGGGAAAAAAGGCAACTCCCGGGCTTGGGGCCGACTGGGAGAGGGCGCGGGAGGGCCCGGGGGCTGCTCTTGGCTCCCCGCGCCCTTCTGTTCCGCGGGCTCCGGCTTTGTGGCAGACTGAGGCCGACTGGGGTCGGGGCTGGGATGGGGAGTCCAGGCGACAGGGGTGCAGAGGAGTTGTGAGAGTTTGCCGGGAGAGGGTGAAGGTGCCGCGGGGAGGAGGCCTCGCGGGCCTCCGGGCTGTGCTCGTGAGGGTCTCCACGGGCGCGGAGCCTGGACTTCGCCTTGCCCTCTCCATCCCTGGCATCCGCAACCCCA
Organism: Condylura cristata; assembly: GCF_000260355.1. Taxonomy (NCBI): domain Eukaryota; kingdom Metazoa; phylum Chordata; class Mammalia; order Eulipotyphla; family Talpidae; genus Condylura; species Condylura cristata. Next base: position 3,407,914 of record NW_004567135.1, on the reverse strand, counting down.
GGACCTGAGCCCAGAGCTCGCCCTGGTGATGGGGAAGCGGGTTAGGGCTCTGCAAGCAAGGCCTGGGGCGTGGCGGCCAGGCTAGGGGGTGCTGGGGGAGGACGTCAGTGGGTGGGGTCCCCCCAGCGTCTGCCCCCTCGCCACCCCGAGACCCGGTGAGTGAGGAACTGGGTCTCAGGCCAGGTACGGTGCGTCGCCTTTAAGAGCCAAGCCGAGCTCTTAAGAGAGGGAGGGGGAGTGGAGGGGAGGGGAGGGAGAGAGGGGAAAAGGAAAAAGAGACTTTTATAGTCTAATCCCCAGGGACCCGCTTTAATAAGAGACTTGTGCTCTGCTAATCGGGGGAGGTGTACGTCAGCAGAGATGGCCTCCGCGCCCCTCCCCCCTCCCCTCCCCCGCCCTCAGCCCGGACCCCAGCCCCCACCCCTCCTGGGCTGCGGCGCCTGCCCTAGTTCCCTCCGCCCGCTCGGGCGCTCCCACCCCGGCCCTCATCCCGGGAACGCGGCCCCCTGCCCTTCTGGGAGCCAAGCCCAGCCCCTCAGTTTCTCTCCCCACCCCGGGAGGCCCCTGCCCTCTCGGCCCAACCTCCGCCGGGTAGCTGAGTGCTCGGGGAGGGGTGGGTCGGAGGGGGAGGTGGTGAGCAGGGAGGGGGTTGGGCCTTTGCTGAAAATAGTGCAATGACCTCTCTCCAGACCAGCACCGCCCCCTAAACCTGACCTGCTGCCTGCCACCAACCCGATCGATCCAACACAGATGTGGCTGTCCCCTCCCCTGGGAGCTGGCCGTGGCGAGTTGGGGACTCGCCGAAGCCCCTTGTTTTCGCTCCGTGGCTCTACCTGCTTCTCCTTTGTTCCTGCGTCCGTACCCTTCGATCCCTCCACCCCACTCGGCTCGGCCACCTCCCGCCGCTCCTGAACCCCCATCCGCAGCCTTTGCCTCTCCCCCTCTCTGTCGAGTGTCCTCCAACCCCCAAACTTCTTCCTTCTCCCCCTGCGTGGTCTGGCCCTTTCTCTTCGCCTTGCCCCCCACTTCTTTCTCGCCTAACCTGCCTTCATCCCTGACAGTCTCTCATCCCCTCTCCCTCGTCACCACCGGTCTCTCCCCTTTCTTTCTCCAGATGCCAGGTCCCCTTGCCACGCTGTCTCCACATCCTCTGGGGAGAAGCACATGGACCCCTTCGGGCAGGGCAGAGCTTAGCAAACTACCAAGCCAACGTTTATTGAGAAGCAGCCGCTGTTTTCAGTTCTTTATGCGAGGCTCAGCAACCCTAGGACGCAAGGATTACTAGCTGAACCCCAGAGAGGATAGCCCCCTAGTGAGTCAGGTCAGAAACTGGCTAACGAGGGGTCGGGCAGTGACGAAACCCACTTAAATTTAGTCAAAGGACAATGTCTAGCTGGCAGGAAGAACTTTCAGGTGTGTGACTGCATCGTTCAGGGCTGGGGTTAGTTGCTGGTCAGCGGTCCTACTGAGAGCAGCGGGGTACAGTGGGAGTGAACAGGCACACCGTCACCCTCATGGAACTAGGCCTAGCGGGCGCCGGGTTGCAGCTGGTCAGTTTCTGGGCAGCTCCTGCCCAGTCCAGCCTCTGTCTCGGCGCTGAATCCTTCCCCTGCGCTTCTCCCTGCCTGGGCTGCAGGCCCAGGACTGCGGTCCCTGGGACCTCAGAGGACAGCGGAGGGAGGGAACCGCAGCGGGGCTGTGGCCCTGTCCCAGTAACTGAAGAGCACCAAGCACCGTCCACCCCATCCTGACATGGCAGCCCGCCCCGCCCCCCGGGGTGTTGTGATGGGAGACACCTGATGCTGTCCTCCATGATTACGCAGAACTCACCTGGCCTGACTCCTGGTGAGAACACCCGGCCATCCCGCAGGGGTCTGGCGGCCTGCCCCTCCTTCTGTGGCTCTGGAAGCTCACTCCTGGCTCTTCCCCTGTCTATCTGGAGTGAGAATGGAGACCCCTGCCCAAGGGAAACAGACTTAGGGCACTCCCAACTGATAACAACAGCTTGAAGGGGGGACTGAGAGAAGCAGAGGCAGCTGCTGAGGCTCAGCCCTTAGCCCCAGGAAGGGGTGGTTTACGGTACGGCAAAGATAGAACTTGGGATGTTAAGCTTGTAAAAGCTTCACTGGCTCTGGACCAAGACCAAAGGTTGCTCAGAGCTCGGCTCAGGTACTATTCCTCCCACACGCTGGGCAGGGCGGGAACAGCACGGAGGTAGGTAGTGTTTCCCTCCCTCCGATGCCCACGTGCAAGAGCAAGGAGGAAGCAGCTGAGAAAACTTGTTCTCAGGATCCAGGGGCTGGGGAGTGAGGCGCCAGGTGTTTGAACGTCCCCTCTGCTGGGTGTGGTATGTGTACCTGGCGTGATGCGAGAAGCCCAGCCCTCAATTCTGATGTGCTTCGTGGGATAAAGTTCCCGAGTTCCTCCCTGGCCCTACTCCCTGGCCCTCAGTTAACACTCTCTGAAGCAGTGTGGTTTGCTCCTGTGTGCCTGTGGGTATGTTTGCTTTGGGGGGGAGGGGCGTTGTGCCAAGCTCCACCACACCACCAGACCAAACAGAACAGAAAGAGGGCTTGGCGACCCGAGGACTGCAGATGCTGTAGGATTTTTGACATCTATGATGGCACCCCAAAAATTCAGAAAAAGCAGTAGTCTGCCCACTGGGGAGAGTTGGAAGGGAGGCAGGCCGCAGGTACCATCCCCAAGCTGCCTGCCTGTGAACCCTGCCCTGGGGCAGGTGGGCCAGCGGGGTAGGGTCTGGTAGCCATGGTCCTTGAGGGCCTTGAGCCAGTGAGTGGCACGGTCAGGTCCCCGTGATGGGCCAGGCGGAAGACAGCAGGACCTGACAAAGAACCAGAAGACTCAGGCTGAGGAGCCCACATGGCCAGGGCCCCAGGCTGCGGTCCTTTGCTGATGCCGTGTCCCTTCTCTCTCCAGCGGACCCTGCAGTGCAGACAGACGGCAGCCCCCTCTGCTGCCATTTCCACTTCAGCCCCAAGGTGATGTTCACAAAGGTACTGAAAGCCCAGCTCTGGGTGTATCTGCGGCCTGTGCCCCGCCCAGCCACAGTCTACCTGCAGATCTTGCGACTGAAACCCCTCACGGGGGAAGGGACTGCAGGGGGAGGGGGCGGCGGCCGGCGCCACATCCGCATCCGGTCACTCAAGATCGAGCTGCACTCACGCTCCGGCCACTGGCAGAGCATCGACTTCAAGCAAGTGCTACACAGCTGGTTCCGCCAGCCGCAGAGCAACTGGGGCATCGAGATCAACGCCTTTGACCCCAGTGGCACAGACCTGGCCGTCACCTCCCTGGGGCCGGGAGCCGAGGGGCTGGTGAGCAGGGAGCCCGAGATGGTGGCAGAAATGTGTGACCTGGCTCAGGAGGTGGGATGTTGAAAGGGCAGCGCAGGAATGTAACGGGCCAGGGCTCGCACCCCCTTCCCGGGGCAGGAGCCGGTCTCCAGGAAGGGGAGAGGGAGCGGCGGCTCTTCTTTCAGCAAGCCAGGCCACTGCTGAAAACTGGATTTGGGGCGAAGCTCCCTGGGAACACAGGAGTGGGCTGGTGGTGAGGCGGAGGGCCAGGTCTGACAGGGTCAGGTCAGGGTCACGGGGAGGGAGAGATGGCTAGTGGGCGAGCTGGGCCAGGTGAGCAGGACTGAGCCGCGGGAGAGGCCGGAGTCCCATGGCCGGGTAGAGGGGAGCAGACAGCCTCTCTTCTCAGCCTCTCCTCTCCTTCCCTGCAGCATCCTTTCATGGAGCTCCGGGTCCTAGAGAACACCAAGCGGTCCCGGCGGAACCTGGGCCTGGACTGTGACGAGCACTCGAGCGAGTCCCGGTGCTGCCGATACCCCCTCACGGTGGACTTTGAGGCCTTTGGCTGGGACTGGATCATCGCGCCCAAACGCTACAAAGCCAACTACTGCTCCGGCCAGTGCGAGTACATGTTCATGCAGAAGTATCCGCACACCCACTTGGTGCAACAGGCTAACCCAAGAGGCTCTGCCGGGCCCTGCTGTACCCCCACCAAGATGTCCCCAATCAACATGCTCTACTTCAATGACAAGCAGCAGATTATCTACGGCAAGATCCCTGGCATGGTGGTGGATCGCTGTGGCTGCTCCTAAGGTGGGGGACAGAGGCTGCCTCCCCCACAGACCCTACCCCTAGACCCCCAGCCTTGACCCCCAGCCCCTGAAGGCCCTAGAGCTCCCTCCATCTCTTCCCATGAACATCACACCTTATTCCCTGCCCAAGCAGCGTGCAATACAGCAGAGGGAGGCAGGTGGGGATTGAGGGGTGAAGGCTCTGGGGGGGAAAGGGGAAGGAGGAGGGGGCGTGGCGAGGTGGGAAGTTTTTGAGGTATGCAGGTGAGAAGGTTTGGCAAGAAGGCAGAGAGACATAGACAGGTAGAGCAGAGGGATAGAGACAGGATAAAAGAGCAACAGTGGAAGGCAAAGGGAGAAAGAGGCAGGCGAGACAGACGAGGCAGAGACTGAGACTGAAATGGAACAGAGAAAGCCCCAGATCTTTCTCCAGCTGCAAGCGGATGGGCTCGCTGCGGTCGGGGAGGTCCCGACTTCCATTCTCAGTAGGTGAGGAAATCCAAACTCCATTCGTAGCTTCTCCCCTTTCTTCCTCCAGCAGCAGCCCGGAAAAGGGAAGTGAGGCAGGGGCGAAAGTGAGGATTTGGGAGTTTTATTTATTTATTTATTGTGACTTTTCATTGTTTTGGTATTTGGCTTTACCGACCTAGAAGGCCCTGCCCACTGCGCTCCATTTGTCCCTTAGTTCCCACACCCTGGTCTTCCTCAGTACCCACCTACTTAAGCACTTGTAAAAGCCTCCAGGGTCGGACATGGGAGTAGAGGGCAAGAGGCTGGCACATGGACGCTTCCAACCCACAACTGCCCTGCTCAACCTTCCTGAGCCACACGGGTGGCGCTGAATTCGTGGAGCCAGAAACAGCCGAGAGGTTAGGTTAGGAGCCGCAGAGATGGGAGAGGAACGCCCTCAACTAACCCTCAAGCCCACCCTCAGAGGGCTACTTAGCAGAGGGTGGGGCCCGCGTGTGCCCACACCCAGCCGAGAGACCAAAGAGCCTGTGGAAGGAATGCCCGCGCTCCGGGCCTCTGGCTGCAGGTCAATGAGAAGGCGAGTGTGACCGCAGAGTCGCCAGGGCTGGGGAGGGCAGGGCAGGCGGCGGGAAGCGCAGTGACCAGCGGAAGGCGATAGGGCGTCTGACTCCAAATCACTGTCCTGGGCAGGGACGAGAGCCAGCAGACCGAGGTGGGAGGGATTCTGGAGGGGGACATTTTAGTTCCCCAACCCCAAGCTCAGGGCGGAAGGGGGAGGACAAGGGAACAGAGTGTCTATAATTATTTTTGTCTTTTATTTTTGGAATCTAGCGGTACCTGGCAGCAGGGAGGGGCCAATACCAGGGGGAAAGCACCTGACAAGGCCAGTTAGAACAGAGGTTGGGAAGGATGGAGACTCCCTGGCTGGGAAGGAGGCAGAGGCTGACGGGCTCCGAGTCACTGGCTGGGCCTGCTTATTCCTCCTAAAGCCCTGACCCGCCCTCCTCTTGACTCACTGCGCCTCAGTTTCTTCCCCTCGATGGAATGAGAAATAGCAGCACCCGCCACAGCCAAGAGATGAATTCTGAGCACTTACCACGGGCACTTTATGGACATAAAATACCTCTCGCTGTGGGACAGATAACCAGGGCTCCAGAGTAGTGGTGAAGAGATGCGAGGCTTAAGGAGTCACAGGCTTCAGAGTGCACGCTCGCTCTGCCTCCCAGCTGGACAGCTTTCTGAAGCCAAGGGGTTGAGAACCTCCTGTCCACACCCAACCCATGCCTCACCCTCAGGCCTCTTGGCTCAGGGGAGAGCCTAGAGGATGTCAGGAGAGGAGGGAAAGAACCTTCAGCAAAGTGCTCACTTTCAGCAGAGCCAGCAGTTATGGGTCTGGCGCAGACATCATGAACTAAAGCCAAGCCCAGGTGGGAGAGCGCTCACCTGGAAGGCGTGCTCTCCCCGAAAACCAGTCCCGGCCCCGCCTGCTGGTGGGAGGGATACAGGTGCTGGTGAGCTTTAGCATCTTACTCTCATCCCAAACTGAAGTGAGACGAGGTATCGGTGCAGAATGGGCAGGAGCGTTTCAACTCCTCTTCCCATGGAGCAGCTATGCCAGCCCCACCTCCTTTGGCCCTGTTGATTCTTCTTTCTGCCCCAGTCACTGAGACAAGATCGGACCATCAACTGAATCCCATTTCCTTGATAAAAGGAGAGGAGACACGAAGAACAGAAGATGCCTCCTCCAAGGTCAAATGCCCATCTCTCCACCGTGGCACAGGGTGGGGGTGGTAATAGGCACCAGGTGACTTCCCTCCACAAACCCTAGAGATGGGGCATTAGACTTGGGGGACACTTAGAATATGCTCCCTCAAAGCCACCAAATAAAGGCCTCTGCTGGGGGGGTGGGGGTGTCTTTCTCTTACGAACATAAATCTGAGTTAAACGTTTCGTACCCCTGGCCCTCACCATCCCCAAGGAGGCATGGGGTAAAGAGGGTGGGGGCACAGCCTCGCAACTGAGCGGACGCTGGCACCCCCCTCCCATCATATGGCGTGTCCATCTGGCCAGTGCCCCTCTGATCGTACTTAGTATAATTACTTGTGTATTTGTTACACCATCTGTGTGGTTGCCTTTGTTCGTGAAGGGTATCTGAGGAGGCTGGGCTGGCAGGGGCACCGGAATGCGGGAAAGGATCGCTTCGCTGAGGTCAAGGCTTCCTGAAGGGAGCCACTGCAAAGAAAGGCAGTTTCAAGTTGTGTGACAGAGGGCGAGATGGCCATTGGGCTCTGCGTTTGGGATGGTCACATGACACACTCCAGCACTTGAATTGAAAAAAGAAAAAAATAAAAGCAGTCAAAGAGTTTAGAATCCAGTGATGGGCTCTTCTCCCTCATCAAGCGTCACATGTACACCTCGGAGGCCAGGGACAAGGATGATAGAGGAGGAAACCTGGTGCTCAAGGATTAGAAGGATGGGGCAAGGGGGACACACCAAGAATCTGGGGTGAAGGTTGGGGCAAGCTGTCTGAGAAGACTGGCAAAGAAAGGGAGGGGCCCTGGAGCAACTCTGGAGATCTTGAGCCCAAACAGTCCCCAAGATGAGAAAAAGCCTTTTCCCCAGGCTCCCAGGAGACGTTTCTCTCAAAACTAGCTAGTACCTGTTCTGCTTTATGCAGTTCCACAATTCTAGGTTTCAATGAAGTTTCACCAAAATCCAGATCAAGCCAGCAGTCATTTACCTTGCAGGGTGCAACCTGTTAAGCATCTCAAATGTCCCTTTAACTACACCACAAACTCCCCCGTCTACCTACACTGCACATCTCCTAGGGTGTAAGAGTTGTGGGTAACAAAGGGATCTCCCCTTACAAAGTAGGGGACGGGGGTGGGGTGGGGGGGGTGGCGGGAAAGGCCCCCATGACCCAGAACAGGGCATAGAACCCCTGAAGTTTCAAGATGCTAAAACATTTTCCCTGTCCAGTCAGTCCTATGGGCAGATTGACCCCCACCTGCCACCCTGGGATCAAGACTGAGGCTGACACGCAAACACTACACCTTGTAGCCTCCCAACTGAGCATTTATAACTTCTGGTCTTAGGTAGAAGCAGGAAAGTCGAAGCTTCTGGCCAGTGTCAGCTTTCCTGCCAGTGAGCTAGGGTGAGGGAGCAACTGAGCCTCACCCCCTTGCCATTATCTGAACCCCCACATGCAATAGCACGTGTCCTGTGGTGTAAACACACATACACAGGCGCAAACTAGTTCAAACCCTCTAGCCAGAACCTCCTCAAAGGAAATATTGCCATGTAAATCACCTAGTAAAACTGAGAGCTAATATTTATTGCAATATTATGCTAAGGTATGATTAGATGGCAATTCTCAACGGCAACCTTCACAACAGGGTTGCTGCTAATGGTATAGTCCAGAAAAAGGCACAGGATAGTTCAATCGTTTGCCCAGGGGTCTGCGTGATAGGGTACTCAGGCAGTTGCCAAACACCATCCCATTCCAATCTATTAATAGTAGTCTTAGAGGTAGAGAAGCTAAACCAAGGGCAAGCGAGGAAAAGGGGGCTGGGAGCACCTTGGCTTCAAAGGGCCTGCAAAGGTGTGGAAACGGCCCGCCACCCCTTTCAAGCCTCTGGAGGTGGGGGCAGAGGGAACAGTGGCATACAGTGAGGGGAGGGAAAGTTAGATTCCGGTAGATTTCATAACCAGAAGTGAGAGACACTGCTCTCTGGAGACTTCGTAAGAGACAACAGGGGAGAAGTTAGTCCCCCTTATTTATATAATTCCTTATTCCCATCCCCCCTTCTATGCCAGACACAGCAAGGGGCCAGGGCTCAACACCAAGAAGTCCTGCTCTTATTCACATCTTCCTACAGCCTTCACTCAGCAGAAGTCTAGTCTGCAGCAGTTCCCAAGAACTGGCGGGGTGAGGGGAGGCAGTTTAGAGCAATGGTGGAGAAAAAGAGAATGATCCTCGAGAACCATAAAAAGGTGTAGATTTATAGCCAAGGAAGCTAGTTCCCTCCACATCTTTTATAGACTCCATTAAAAGCTTCCAGGTATGCAGAGAATGTCACAGCTTCAGGACAAGGAAAAGGACACTTGAGTCCGTTAACCACATCTGGATCCTGGATCAGCTACATTAGGGAGATTGGGGAAGGAAGGCTACCCGGATCAGATAAAGAATTACAAGCCTGGATGCCTGTTGTGCCTTAAATGGGCTTATTATTTCACAACTGAATTAGCAGAAGACACTGGTGTCCTAAAATATCAGGCTCAAAAAGCATGAGAGGACGACAGTGAGCCAGGAAGGGGAGGGCTTCATGTGCAGGCTCGGAAGTGAGATTTCCGACCAACATTAGAACAGCTGTGCAATGAGATGAAAAAAGTCAGTGAAAGCTCCACAAAGTAGGGAGTTGTACCAAAGACTCGGGGAGCACGAGTTGAATGGGGAGAAGAATTCCTATGCCAGGTTCTGGGAGAGTTCTGGGAGGAAGGCTGAACACCCTCCTGAAAGCCCACACAGGCGAAGGAGACAGCAAAGGACCCAGTGCTCGACTCAGACATAAGCATCTGTCCTACCCCTTCCTTTTCCAATTTGTCGGAACTACTCTCTCTGGTACTGTCTTCAGAAGGACAACAGAGAAGAAAAGCTAGATTCAAGATCATGGGCGGAATAAAGAAACGAGAGGGAGACAGAGGAGGCCAGAGAGAAGAGGGGGAAGGAGCAGCCTCATCAGCTTCCCATCTTGCTCACTTCTCCCCTGTCGTAGAATGGGGTAAAATTCACAACAAAAAGGCAAATGTCTAAACCTAGGTTCCTGTCACCTCAGCAACCAAAAAGATTTTGTGGAAAGTGATTCTTGTTAACAGGAGACCAGCATTTGTCTATTAATCCCAGGCAGGAAAAAAAAATTTTTTTTTAAAGATTTGTGCACACAGAACTGGGGTACAGGTCAGAGGCTCAGGGGCGGTGAGAGGCTTCACCAGAGACAGAGTGGGGAGCAGAACAGGCAGATTGAGGAAGTACACTGCTGAGGGGGGCAGCGGGCGGGTCAGGAGAGGTCTGCCTCGCCATGTGGTCACCTCCGGGGCAGGCGGGAATCGAACTCATGCAGAAGCGGCTTTTAGATTCTCAGTGCTGTGCTTTAACCCGCTGCGCCCCCAGAGAGGGCCCCCAGGCAGAAAATTTTAATAGAAATCAAGCAACCTATCTTATCATGGTAACTAAGTCTTTAGATAAGGTATGAGGCCCCTAAGTTTTATTACCAATTCAACAAAGCCATATTACTAGAGATACCCAGAAATAAAAGATTAAAAGGAGAGGGCCCTCCCTGATGACATATTGGGTTAAAAAAGCACAGCACTATGAAGAAGCTAGCTGCAGCCATTTCAGCATGAGTTTGATACCCAGCTGGGGAGTGACCCACAGGGTGCGGCTGACCTCTCCTGACCCGCCCACTGCTCCCCTCAGCAGTGCGCTTCGTCAGTCTATCTGTTCTGCTCCACACTGTTTCTGGTGAATCCTCTCACCATCCCTGTACCTCTGGCCTGTACCCCAGTTCTGTATGCATAAATACATCTTAAAAAAAAAAAAAAAAAGATTAAAATGAGAAACCTTACACTAACCACCCAAAACAATTACACAGCAGATCTCTGTGAAACTTCAAATGCAAACAAGAAGCCACCTTAAAGAGCCAAACCTTTCTAAAGAGAAGCTTGGCAAGGAAAGTGGATTTTAGTAGTAGCTGAGAAATGCCACCAAAATCACACTTCTATGCTTCTGCAATGGAGAACAACAAAGCTTCACAGGGTCTGACTGTAAGCAGACGCTTCAAGCCACACTGATTATGTTCTCAACGATCTAGGGAGCCCCTACAACTTCTTGGAGTGCTGGGGGGTAGCTGCCCCCTCCTTCCTGAACCACAACAGTGTGCCACACACTGGCTTCCACTAAAACCAAATAGTATCATACAAGGTGACTCTTAAAACTAACTAGGTCTGGACAACGTTACCTGAGAAAGGTTTCAGCAGCGGCACCTAACAACACTGGAGCCTCGGCCTTTACACCTGCGCACGCCCCAGGGTTCTCCCTTTTATTGTGGTGGGCCACGCCAATCTGCAGGAGCACGTTTCAGGGTGAAATCTCACCCCTTCATGGAGGACAGTTCTGTAAAAGGATGCTTGTGGCGTCAGAGAAGGGAATAAACAGGCTTGAGGGGACAGACTCAGCTCCTTTCTTGCTCCTCTCCTCCGAAGGATAAAGGCATTACGGATCATTTCCTGAAGTTCCCTTTCTGACCTAATCTGGCTCTAAGAACTCAAAGGAGTACCTGATAAGACACATAGTTCTCTTTTCTATTTTTTTTATTAACAAGCAAAATAATAATATTAATTAAAAAAACAAAAACAAAAAAACCCCAAAAACTAGTAACACAACAACCTTAAAGTTGAAACAGCAATGGGTCACACTGCTCCTGGAGTCCCCAGAGGTACCTGGGGTACATGCCCTCACTGCAAGGCAGGGCCTAGGCACACTGCACGCTTGGGTATCTATATACACAGAGGACCAGGAACCAGAGCTGGAGACGACTGGAACACAGAGCATCAAAAGCTTTCTATCAGGCAATCCCAAAACGCTCTGCTCTTTTCCTCTTCTTTGCCTGTAAAAAAGAAGCAAAACGAAAAAAAAATTAGATTGCAAAGCAATCTGGCTGCTTTAATGCAAACTCACATGAATTATCACAAGGTCCAAGAAGAAGGGAAGACCGAAGCCTGAACTTGGCACTTGAGAGATTTCATTCCTGAATCTTTCTAGTTATCCAATTGGGCTGAGGAGGCTCGGTGGAAAGGAGGCTGAGGAGGGGTGGACAAAAGTAGAACAGTGGCAGAAAAATGAAAGATCCCTAAGGAGACAGGGTCGCTCAGTCTTACATCAAGTTAGCCTGAAACAGTGAACTCTGAACAGGCTGGAGAAGGTTTTCCAGTCCCTGTGGACAAGGACAGTTACAGAAAACAGAGGGAAGACAGGGGTTGGCCGATTCGTAGAGCCGGTGAGTGTGTGCCCTTCTGGGCAGTCAGGCCCAAACCATCTCTCAGACCCCCTTATGCACAGAAGCATATAGATCTTTCCTAGCAGCACAACAGTGGAGGGCACAACATGGATGTCGTGGGGAGGCGCTGTTCTGCTCAGGGAGCGATCACACAGTGGCAATGAATCCTTCACACGCGCTCTATTTCCCCCAACAAAGAGGGGACATTTTAACAATCCCATTTATATAGGAGGTTAATTCAGATTAAAAGGAAAAGCTGGCTGTATGTAAGCCCAGTCTACTCTCTATTGGGATGACTGATACAATTTTTTGGCATCAAATTAAAGTCATCTGGTTCATGCAAAATCCATCTGTCTCAGAACTCACTACTCCCTTACATACACTGACTCACCCAACAAAAGCCACTTACTCCTTGCCACAAAGCACAATAAATCCATACCTGCTGGATCTTGGAGAGCCCAAAGTACCACTTTAGCAAATATTCCTGGATTAATAATAGCTTCAGAAAAGAAGAAATAATCCTAACTAGAATTAAAAAGCCTAAATGTACTTCTAGTTTATCCTCAGGAGTCGGTAAGTAAGAAGATTCTTACAACAGGTAATGCTTTGTCCTGAATTAGCATAAAGAATACAAACTCTTTGTTTTTTCCAAGTGGAAAGAATAAACTGATTGGATTCTGATGTTTATTCCTAAAGATTTTTTTTTAATGCATACAGAACTGGGGTACTAGCCAGAGGTGCAGGGGCAGCAAGAGGATTCACCAGACAGTGGGGGAGCAGGACAGGTAGATCGTCAAGGTACATTGCTGAGGGGAGCAGCGGGCAAGAGAGGAGGGTCTGCTGTGTCATGTGGGTCACCTCTAGGGCGGGGACCAACTTGCACAAAAGTGGCTGTGACTTAGCTTAGCTTAGTGGTGCAAAGCTCCAGCTAGCTGCGCCACCAGGGAGAGCCAAGATTTTTTAAAAATATTTATTTAGGCCCTCCCTGGTGGCGCAGCGGGTTAAAGCACAGCACTAAGAAGCTGAAGCCGCTTCTGCATGAGTTCGATTCCCGCCTGCCCCAGAGGTGACCACATGGCGCCGCAGACCTCTCCTGACCCGCCCACTGCTCCCCTCAGCAGTGTACTTCCTCGATCTGCCTGTTCTGCTCCCCACTCTGTCTCTGGTGAAGTCTTTCGCCACCCCTGAGTCTCTGACCTGTACCCCAGTTCTGAATGCACAAATAAATAAATCTTAAAAAAAAAAAATGTATTTAGACATATAAGACCTGGAAACAAGCCAGAGGTGTGGTGGGTGAGAAGATTCACCAGAGACACAGTGAGGAGCAGAATGCAGGTCAGGACAGGTCTGCTACACCATGTGGGTCACCTCCCTAATCAGGGATTGAACTCGTGCTCCAGTGGCTGCCAACAGCTTCAGAGTGCTGCCCGTTAACCTGCTGTACCACCAGGAGAGCCCAAGAGACTTAAGGTTTTGAGGCCGGCTCTCCCTAGTGGCACAGCACTGGAGGCTGGCCGCAGCTGCTCGGTGAAAGTTCCATCCCCAGCCCCCATGTTGCAGCAGACCTCTCCTATTTCACCCGCTGCTCCCCACTCTGTCTCTGGTGAATCCCCTTAACTCCCTTCCCACCCCCCACTCTAACCACAGTTTTACACAAAAATAAATTTTAAAATCTTAAAAAAAAGCAAGTCTTACAAAGCATTTAGGCATATTTTACCTCTGTATCTTCTGTGGTTCCTGTTCCAGCTGAACTTGTGACAATCCCAAACCGCTCCTTCCTTTTTTTCAGCTTCTCATCATCTTCAGACTATTTAGGGACAAAGAAAAGGGTTGAAACAAGCTTGTCTCTGTTCACAGGGTAAATGGGAGTGAAATTTTAACTTACTGGCCTCAATATGCCAGTCAACTTTGTGCCAAGAATGAAGGATCATATAGCTAAAGCAGACAGGAGACTGGATCAGCTAGCATATAGCATCATATTGTCTCTGAGTAACTAAAAACTTAATAGGGCTCAATACTCATGAGTGAAGAAAACAGCAAGAAATATCCATAAAACACACATTTTTGTAGTTCAGATATGGAAAACTGAGTAGTATCCACAGAAAGCAGGGTGACAGAATGCACCCAACTATTGAAAACTGCTTTCAAGTTCTATTTATTATCTGAGGGAGGGAAAGGTAGGGGACCAACAGTATTTCTAAGGAACCTGGTTATGTACACCCAGCAAGATCATACAAAGCTCTGCAGTTTGAAAAGACCTGAAGTAGGTGAGTTAAGGAAACAAGTAGAGTCACCCCCTCTGAGAGAAAGCAGCACGGAGCTTTGTCCAAGCACCAGGGGCTGAGCTCACCCTGTCCTGCAGAGAGGATGCCCAGCTTGTTATGCAGCCTATAGCTGGGTGTCTCTGGGTACCCACCCACAAGTTAGTAGGAAAGGCAATCAAGAAACCTACAGAAAGCATTTTTTAAAAATACCTTTAACTCTCAAATGCAACTAAGGAGTTACATTTCAATTCTATGATCAAAAGAGCCACCTCTTCAGTCAAAATCAGGTGAGCTATTTATTTAGCGTTCTGTGCTCAATTTGTTCAACTAACCCAGCTGTCTGAACACAATAGAAAGGGATATTGTCTGTCTTCCTTTGGCCTGATCAGCTTGAGAAATATGTGTATTTCCTCCCCTATTCACTGTACCTGCCTCCCAGTAAGAAAAGGGAATATAAAAGGTTTGTGACTATAAAGTCTATATTATACCTCTAGTATAAAGTGTATTACTAGAACAGAATGTTAGCTATACAGCCCTCTGCCTTTTTATTATTAATAGTATTATAACCACCAGTAAATCCATAGTGGGTCCACAATTAATGTAATCCAAACCATGGTAAACACTAAATTAGGTTCTATGAAAAAAGGGGCACTCTTATTTTCTTATTAAAGATTTGTTTTATTTATGCATACAAGAGCTGGGGTATAGGCCAGAGGTATGGGGGCTAGGGAGGACGTATGAGAGGATTCACCACAGACAAGAGTGGGGAGCAGCGAGGAGACAGGAGAGGTCTGCAGTGTCATGTGGGTCACTCCCTGGCCAGGGTTCAAACTCGTGTTACAGTGGCTGTGGACAGCTTCTTAGTGCTGAGACTTAGCACCTTACACCAACAGAGAGGCCCATATTCTTGTTTTATGGGGTTTTTTTACTTTAATTTTAGAATTTTACTTTATTTTTTTTATTTTTTTTTAAAGATTTATTTATTTGTGCATACAGAACTGGGGTACAGGCTAGAGGCTCAGGGGCGGTGAGAGGCTTCACCAGAGACAGAGTGGGGAGCAGACCAGGCAGATTGACGAAGTACACTGCTGAGGGGAGAAGCGGGCGGGTCAGGAGAGGTCTGCCACGCCATGTGGTCATCTCCGGGGCAGGCGGGAATCGAACTCATGCGGAAGCGGCTTTAGATTCTCAGTGTTGTGCTTTAACCCGCTGCGCCACCAGGGAAGGCCGAATTTTACTTTATTTTTACTTATGCACACAAGAGCTGGGGTGTAGGCCAGAGGTGTAAGGGGCAGAACAGGTGGATCTCCTGAAATGTACTCCTCAGGGGAGCAGCAGGCAAGACAGGAGAGGTCTGCTATGACTTAAAGCTCTCAGCAGCCTCTGTAGCCCAAGTTCAATCCCTGGCCAGGGAGTGACCCAAATGGCACAGCAGACCTCCCCTGCCTCCCTGCTGCTCCCCTCAGCAGTGTACTTCATCTGCCTGTTCTGCACTCCACTCTCTCTCTGGTGAATCCTCTCACCCCCTGCATCTCTGGCCTGTACCCCAGTTCTTATATGCATAAATAAATCTTTAAAAAAAACCATAAAGTCATGACAATATTATAGTTACTAACATCTGAGTATTTACTATATGCCAGGTACAGTTTAAAGTTCTTTACATGCAATAGCTCATTTACTTTTTATAATAATCTTAAACATAACAGGTACTATGACATACACAGGTTACTATGATAAAACTAACTTCATAGATAAGGAAACTGAGGCTTAGAAAAATAAAGGAACTTGCCCAAAGTCTCACAATTAGTAAACGGAAGAGCCATTTACTCAAGAATTCACTTTCCTAACACCTCAGGTATCTCAAATAAGCATTTCTGTGGAAGAATGATAACAACCAGGCCGTGCCTAACTCCCAGGGGGAGCTGTGTGGCTAGAACCCTTAGCTGAGCACCCGTCAGCTACCCACATCACCGCTCTTGGGTCACGCCATGGCCCCACCTGCATACCACACGCCTCTACTTTGTAGCTAGGCAGCTAGGAAAAGGTGCTCGCTCACTCGTAAGCTTGTATTAGAGTCTCCCAACTAAGTCTGTTTCCAATTTTGGCTGGCTATTTCATCTGTTGAACTATAATAAAAGAAATACAGGGATTTTCAATTCACACAGGCTTTATATTTTTCTTTACTAAAGCCGTTGGAAACGTTTTCTTGAATTTTGTCTACTACAAAGATAAAAGTAAATACGGGATTTAATGGAGATATCAAAATGAGAACTTTCAGAATATTCTAGATAAAACCGCTCCATTTTGCTGGTGCTGCCAGTTCGGGGAGGAAAGTTTCAGGGGAACAAAGGGACAGAGGCAGGGCATAACCAATATCTTGGCAAAAGATCCCAATACACCTCCTTCCAGTCAATGCTGAGCTGGGGGTACTTCCGCAAGGTCCGGCCGAGAGGGAGATGCGGCCCGCCGCCCAGCCATTCCGCCAGCCGGCCCTGCGTCCGTCACAAACCTCGCACAAAGCCCACGTCCATTGGAACGTAAGCAGCTTTCTTCTAGATTTCTTTTTTGCTACGCTGTGAAATAAGGAATTTGACTTTGAAACTAAAGCTGAGTAAAGAACTAGGCATGGGAAAGGTGTATGTCTGCGGTGGGAATACTCTAACCACCAAGTCGAGGATCAGAGATTCCAGGCGAGCTTCCTTCTTAATGAGACTTTGGTGCCTTTCCTGAGACCCAAGCAGAGCATCTGCTCCAAATCTAGCAGAGGCTCTAGGGGAAGTAAAAACAACACCATTTCCCCCAGCCCCCTCAAACAGCCTGCCCATCCCACACCCACAAAGACCAGGGAGGATTTTATTTATTTGGTGCATGCTTGCCCTTTCCACCCTACCCAGCACCCCTCAGTTCCCCCTCTCCAGCCTCCTTCCTCCTTGCCCTGCAGGGAAAGTGCACAACAGGCCCAGTAAATCAACACGGTTCTAATGATCTCTCTCACTTGACCCTTCTAGCGTGACGGTGTATCATGGAAACAAGCGTACAATAAACTTCGCTCCATCTTTAGCTCCTTGCTGACAGGTTTTGATTCATGAGATGGTGAGACCCATCTGAGGGAAATTACCTCAATCAAAACGCATCTCTCTCCACTCTCGCTCTCCCTACTCAGCCAGTGCCCCCAGGCCATGCTCAAGTGCACACAGGGCTGTGCATCTGCAAGCAGCACTGACCCCTGGCTCAGTGTCACAGGCATCTGCAGACCTTTCCCTTCTCATCCCTCCCCCACTTCCCTCCAGCAAACTTTCAACTACTAAACAATCTTTTTTCTTCCCAAGTATGCGCCTGTGTGGGAAGAACAGTGCTTCCACCTGAAGTGCCTTAACTCCTGACAAATGAAAACCCTCAAAACACACAACTTGCACCCAAAATCAATCCACAGATTTTACGTCTAGAATCCACCATCACTGACTAAACATAGGCTCAAACGCTCAGACTCATCCATACACTTACTTCACTTCCCCTCTCTCTCACTTACAACTTAAATGGCAAGTCAACTGACAGCCAGAAGCCTCTACACACACAATCCTAAATGTCGCTTCTTTTTAAGCTCAGTGACAAAAAGAGAAAGGGAACTGCAAGAGAAGATCTACAAGAGCAGAAAGCATGATGTATATTTAATGTAGTCAAATACCCATATGAATCATTATCACCGTGTTTTCCAAAGTGGAATAAAATAATTCTAAATTGAGGCCTTCGGAGGACATCTTCAAATTTCCAAAATGTTCTGTTTGTTTCCCTTCCGTACTTGGGAAAGCATCAGGCAATGTAAAGCAAACATGTTCTGCTAAGATAAAAGCATCCAAGGAAGCCCCAGACAGAAACTGCATGTGAGAAGGTGCAGGACACAGAAGCCACGTCCCGGCAGTCATTGAGTGCTCCCTATTATTTTTATTGCACATTCCCTCTTGCCCTTGAAACAAGTCTGAGATCACCAATAAGATTCTGAAGCTAACAATGCTATTAATTCTTCTACATCACAAGTAAAATAATAAAAAGTTGTAACAATCAAACCCAAAACCAAACAAGAAGTTCCCTTTAGCTGCAAAGGAATTTGAGCCCTGGTTTGGACAGATGGCTAGATTTAGGGTTCAAATGTGGCAGTATCAAAACTATAGTCTTCTGCGTCACCTACTATTAAGCATTTTTCTCTAGGGCTCTAAAACAAATCTATGCTGCCAGATCTCACTGCTTTCATCACCCCTAATAATTAATAACTGTACAAAAAGGAATCTATCCAAAGTAACAGCCCAGGGAACTTAGCAAGGATCCGACCTCTCACTGGGCAGACCTAGTCCCAGGTAGTCTAAAGGCGCCAGGGGAACTCTTCACTGAGTTAATCTGCACCAGCTTCTATCCACATTTTCAATGACAACTGAAACCCATTTCAATTCATTCATCCACAAGTCATTCAAATATCCACTGAGTTTCTACTTTGGGTCACACACTGTTCTGACACTGGGAGTAGAAAAATGAGTAAGACAAAGATCCATAATCTCACCAGGCTTATAAATTCACAAATGAGGTATTATAATAATGTGTGTCAATGTTCTTCACATAACTGCATAATGGGAACCCAGGGGAATTTTTATTTTTGGTTCACCCCAAGTTTATGCTTTTTCTGAGCAAGTTATTATTTTTTTACCTCACTATAAACAAACAGGCCCTCCCTGGTGGCCCAATGGGTTAAAGCGCAGCATTATGAAGCTATTCGAAGCCTCTGTAGCATGAGTTCAATACCCCCGGCAAGGCAGTGACCCACATGATGCAGCAGACCTCTCCTGTCTTCCCAGTGTTCCCCTCAGCAATGGATTTCAGTCAATCTGCCTGTTCTGCTCCCTACTCTGTCTCTAGTGAATCCTCTCACCACCCCCACACCTCTGGCCTGTGCCCCAGTTCTTGTATACATAAATAAATAAATCTTTAAAAAGCCTCATATTAAAAGTCTCAACATATATTCCCACTAGGGCTTAAACTGTGACTCTGTTTATCCTATTGTAACAGTTACTTCCTCAGAAGTATTTTCCTGGAAAGATGCAAAAGAGGTTAACAATGAGCTATGGTCAACATTTTACAAAAGTAACAAATAACGGTCTCTTTCTGTAAGTGAATTACCTACCAAGCTGTGAATAGTTCTCAGGCCAATGTAAGGTAAGAGTGAGGTAAAAAGAAGGCGCCTTGTAGTCACTTTCCAGGCTCTCACTGCACTGACTGATGGCAAGATGAAAAGCAGAGACTGGGGCTTCAGGCGGTGGGAGATTAATAACGACATGTCCTTGACTTCCCAGAGGTAAAGGTTATGAAGCACTGCGGGGTAAGCAGGCTTCCAATTTCATACTCTCAGGGTGAATGACAGCAACTGATGGTTTTTCTCTCAGAAACACTTCAATGCTTAAGCACACAGCTGTCACTGCCCTGCCCGAGTATCTGAAATTCAGCCAAACATGTTTATTCCTGAGTCTTTATGTCAGCCAGATCACAGAATATGGGGTACTCCTAAAAACCAATGCCGTCTAAGCTGGAGGAAAGGTAGAGAGACTGGACAGCAGAGGGCACACCATCTTAGCCGACACTAAGAGGTGCCATTACTGCACACATACACATACACATACACATACTTCCCAAAGCAGTGCCTGATTACCTGATCTCAAAAATCTCTCAATTGTGAGGTTGGAATCAACCTTCTAGAACCATTAATGTGCTAAGACTTTTTCTTAAAGTTTTATTTATGCATACAGAACTAAGGTACAGGCCAGAGGTGTGGTAGTGGAGGGGGGGGGTGAGAGGCTTCACCAGAGAGAGTGGGGAGCAGAACAAAGAAATGCACTGAAACACATTGCTGAGGGGAGCAGCAGGTGGGCCAGGAGAGGTCTGCCGCGCCAAGTAGGTCACTCCCTGGCCAGGGATTGAACTTGCGCTGAAGCAGCTGCAATGAGCTGTACAGTGCTGTGCTCTAACCCGCTGTGCCACCAGGGAGGGCCTGTGCTAAGAATTTTAAAGTTACAGGTTGTTGTCACAGGATTTGAAACCAAACAGTCATCTCAAAACCAACAGCTTCTGAGACACTAGCTCCCTTCACTTTTTCTTCCTCTTGTCCAAAACAAGCTCCTTTCCCCACCCCCACTCCTTTCCAACCCCCGAGGAGGAGGAGGAGGAGGTCGTCTCGGTCTTGCTCTAGCTGACTGTAGGACAAAGCAAGGCAGGTGGAGGAAATGAAGGCTTCACACTTGAGACCCCTGGAAACCAAGTTTCTATTAAAAGTCCCCACCTCCCTCCTTTAAAAGCCAGGAAGTTGCTGCTTTTAGTGATAAGCGATGCAGAGCTTGGCAGAAATGTCAAAAAGTCAGCAGAGGGAAGCTGAAAACTTCTGAGGGCAAGTGAATGCTCTCTTACTCAACACGCACAGATAAAGGAGGACAGTTACCTGCACATTAAGAAAGCTAGCATGAGCACTAGGAAAAGAGGTTCTTTAAAATGCCAACTTCTGGCTTCACTTCAACCCAGCCAATTTCAAAAAGGGATAGGAGGATGTATTTTTCAAAGGACTCTGTGGAGACCCTCGTGTGCAGCTGGGGAAAACTGCAAATAACTTTGAAAAAGCATACATCAAAATTAAAGAAAAAAACTGTTTTCACCGACTCCACATAAGGTGAGTGCCCCACAGCAATTTTCCTCTGTAAGCACTAGAGGCCTTCCAAAAGCACTGTGGATCCACAAACAGAGTATCTAAACTGTAGGGATATGAGGAGGAAAAGCAAGCCGTGAAGGAATCACAGTTGGCTTTGAGGAGCACACCTGTCTTGCTTCAAGAGAGACACTTTTACCTGAGGAGCTCTACAGGAAGAACATGCCAAAACAAGATCAAGGAATAACAGCTGGTTTAAGGAGGCAACTAGGTTCAACACCCAAAGGTATTGTGGGTACATAATAATGGGTACAGAGAGAGTGGGGGGATATTACTAATAACATGGACAGGAGAGACTTTGTCTAAAGGCACATGTCTCAGTACTCAGAAGTGACGCCTCAGAGCGGTCTCCAGTTGCTCCTCTTCAACCACCTCATACCTATACACCAGCACAATAGTGAAATATCTTTCTATAACTGGCTCCTATACTCTACCCTTAATAAATCTCATGTGATAAAATACTTTCTAAAATCCAGATATCAAGCATTTCCAACATAATCTCCTTTCCAGTAACAAAATCTTTACTGCAAAGACCAAAAGACTCACTATTTGAAGTGAATTCCAAATGTGAAATACCCTTGAAATACATTCTCTTTCTGTCCTAAGAGTCTGCTCTGAGAATAAGGTGGCAAGATTTGGTTAAAATATTATTTTTTAAAATGTGAGAGAAGAGCAAAGGAAAAAGGACTGGAAAAATGAAGAGCATTTTCTAGATCTTAACAAGGAACCTCAAAATTTATTAAAAACTGGACCTTTGCTAGTTTCCAAACACCACTATATATTCCTCAACCTGACACCATGCTGCACCCCCACCTCCAAAATGCAGTAGCAAACACCTGATCTCCTTCAGCTACTAAGTATGAGAAGCAACCCTGTTATTTATGAGTACATGAGAAAATGAACCATCGTGTAATTGTGAATACATACGCTACCTCTCCTTATCAGTGCCGGTCTGAGGAATGCCATCACTCAGCTGTTACTCTCAGTTATTCAATATTCCGTGACCGTTCCTAGACAGCAACAGCTCTCAAATGATGGGACTGAGCACCAAAATTTCCCTCCCAAACAAACAAAAACACACATGCATACCCCAACAAAACACAACAGTTTTATTGATCTTGAAGGATAAAACAGACTTGGACTCTATCTAGTTCACATGTCACCAGTTCAGGGAAATTATCAGGGTTACCAGACACACAGATATTGCTTTGCTTAGAAGAGTCAGACCAGTTCCTGGTCAATAAAAATTAGATGTACAATTAGAGATACTGTGATTTACAGGTGGCTTTTAACAATTCTTTACACTCTGTACTAAGAAAGACACTCAAGAGAATGATTCATCCCAAGCGCTTGACTGGCAAAAGTAACTGCAGACACTTAAAACAGATTCAACAAAATCCAGCATTCCCCTCATTTTACGGGCCGTGTTTCCTCTTGGGGTCATGACGACAGTAAGACCAAAGAAGCCTAAAACTTGTTTTATATCGGTGTCATGGGTTCTGACATGCTAAACGCAGGACTGCAAAGCCAGTATGGAGTGGGCACCAGGCAGAGGAGACGGAACTAGTGGGGTCTCTTATAAACTTTCCCACCCCTACCCTTTTGCGCTAAAATTCAATGAATGAAAATTAGAGAGGAAAACAAAAGTACTAGCGATGTCAACCATGAGACTGCAACCCACAGTTGCAGTCTCAATGGCTCAATTTATAGAAAATAGAACGAAACAACAGCTATCAGTGCTGATGCAGCACAAAGAAAATCTCACCTTGCTTCCCCAAATTTTTAGAGCATTGCCCCTTAAAGCAGTCAATTTATTTTCTTAACATTTCTTATCCAATTTCCCCTCATACTTAGCCAAGTAAAAAGTGTCTGTTTGAAGGCCAGGGCATAGTGGGAAGATAGAAGTAGCTGAGTGAAGAAAAAGCTGGATCCTATTTCTCCAGCTAAAATTACAATACATCTTCGAGAGCCCTGGACAGGAAAGAGAAAAATTCCACTACTTCTTTGCTCTTCCAAATTCCTGTGGCCAAGGGGTTCAAAACTGAAGTTGACTGACACATATAATGACATCAGTGATTGGAACCATAATAGAAGGGAGGAGAAAGAGTGGGTGGGGTCGGGGGATAGCAAGGGAGAGAGGTGAAGATGTATTTGTGTTACAGACAAAGGCAAGTTCTGTTCCTCAGCGGGGACAAATGAAGCAGCAGAAGAGGGGTAAACTGAGGTCAGAGAGGTTTCCGCATTGTTTCCCCTTTAAACAAACAGCTTCTTGACTACTCTCCAGGTCTGTTCGAAACGGACAGTAGTGTTTTTTTATCGTATAAGGAGATAGAAAAGCCAAATATTTGTTTTCAAAGGATTATGAACTAGAAGGAGATTTAAAGGGCTGGCTAATTTTCATTAGGTCTAAAATGCCCTGAGAAACACTGAAAATTGCACTGAGCTGAGTCTTTGCTTTTTATAAAATTCGTCCTCTCCGACTGCTACTCTCAAATGCTAACTCTATCCTGCACACAATCCATTCCTTTCTTCTTTTCTTGCCTGTTAAAATACGTTAGAAGAATATAATTTTTCAAGTGGAAGAAGCATTCTTGGGGAAAATAACAATCTGGATGAAAGAAGCATAAATTTCCTCAAAAGCTTTGAAGCAATGAAATACAATGAATAAGAGGAGCTACGGTTTTTTCCATCTACATTTTTTCTTGTTTTCATGGAGCCCATGAGAAAGGGGAACAGAAAATACATTGTCCACTTGGCCTAGGTTCTCCCTTGAGTGTGTCTAGAGGACAAAGCACCCCTACCTACTCAGAAAGCTACTTTCCCAGCTCATTGGGGGATGTAAATATTCCAGTAACTTTAAAAAATATTATATCAGGGCCTCCCTGGTGGTGCAGGGTCTCTCAGGTCTCAGCACTCTGAAGCTGCCCGCAGCCACTGCAGCACAAGTTCAGCCCCCAGCCAGGAGCTGACCACAGGGCAGAGCAGACCTCTCTCCTGTCTCACCTGCATAACACAGTAGGGAAAATTGGGACTGTTCAAGTAAAGCAAGATGTACTAAGGCCACTACGATGCAAGATGCCTTACTGATCACTCTTGGGCAGGGAGAATGTAAGTCGTATTCCAGTTTTCTTCGTCCCTAGGCTTAGTGGTGGTGTTCTGCACCTCCTCCTCCCCCAAATACTTACATCTAGCCCGATTTCCTGTAGCTTTCTAACATATTAAGTTTCATGCCCTGAAAGTTGTCAAATCCAGGCAAATCAGTTGTAACAGCTGATACTACAACTCTAAGTACAAACTTAGTTGTTACCAAAACCAGTATCCTATGACCATCATACAGTACTGCTGAGCTAACTTTCCATCTTCACTCCCACTATCCAGCTATCATTCCTTTCGGAGATGAGTTTCTTACGTGCCAGGCTGTCCTGTCAAACAACAGAACTGATTCCAACACCGCTTCTCTTAGGAGGCATGGAAAACTAAATGGAAAAAAACCCACTGAAAACAAAAACAAAAACAACCAGTCAAGCACAAGACTGAAAACCTAACTGGTGATCAATCAGAACCAACCAGGCAGAGGTTATTTATCTGGGTTTTGTTTTGTCTGTGGGGGTGGGAGGCTTCTCAGCGCACAGCCACCATGAGGTTTATATGAGAAAAGGCATGCCATTCTATCCTCAAACAGTCAAAGAATCGGAGGGGACAATTTACAGCCTCTTGTGTAAAAAATGTCTATAAATGCCAGTGCCATTCTTCCCCCCGTCACTTCCCATTATCCTAAACCAACAGGATTCTATTCACTGAGACTTGGGCTGGAAACATGAACGGACAGGCCTTTATTGGGCAGAGGGAAAAGGGGACAGATGATTGAGGGGGGAAGGGAAGCCAGATTTAAGTTTCTGTGTACTCTCTAATGTGTACAGTATACTAATGGAGTTGAAAACCAAAATACATGAACTGTAATCCAAAAGTTGACCTACAAAAGAGATCCAGTATCCCCAAATCTGTAATATGGTCAGGTCATAAATCTAAAATATGAAAAAAATATGATCAGATTGTGATAGTTAAAATCAATCATAAACACTTCTGACCCATGGCTAACTTCCTCACAGACTCTCTTTACCAAATACAATGGTCTGCAGCAATCAACTGAAATCAACACAATAAGGGTCTTTTTATTTTTTAAAAAGATTTATTTTACCTATTTATGCATACAAGAACTGGGGTACAGGCCAGAGGTGCGGGGAGTGAGAGGGTTCACCAGAGAGAGTGGGAAGCAGCACAGGCAGACTAACTGAAATACACTGCTGCTGGGAGCAGCAGGGAGACAGGAGAGGTCTGCTGTGCCCTGTGGGTCACCTCCCTGACTGAAGATCGAACTCATGCTGCAGTGGCTGCCGGCAGCTTCACAGCACTGAAAGTTAACCTCTTACACCATTAGGGAGGCCCTGGAGTCTTAACTAGGTCAAGCCAACACAAACCCCGTGCAATGGAAATGACTTAATTACCCTTGAAAGGATTTTGAGTAAAGAGATTATCTTCATACCACCTATTAACTTCCACTATTTGTACCATCTCTAACTCAATGAGATCTGTTTGCATCAAAGTATAAAACTAGGGCCCTCCCAGACCCTCCCTGTTGGCGCAGCAGGTTAAAGCACAGCACTGAAGAATCTAAAGCCACTTCCGCATGAGTTCGATTCCCGCCTGCCCCGGAGGTGACCCACAGGGCGCGGCAGACCTCTCCTAGCCCGCCCGCTGCTCCCCTCAGCAGTGTACTTCATTGATCTGCCTGTTCTGTCCCCCACTCTGTCTCTGGTGAAGCCTCTCACCGCCCCTGAGCATCTGGCCTGTACCCCAGTTCTGTATGCATAATAAATAAATCTTAAAAAAAAAAATGTATAAAACTAGTAACAAATGACCAAATTATACAGGAAGAGATTATAACCCTGGACCCCAGGATAAAAGTGGACAAAAAAGTGCTTGTGTAGCTATTCCACAAACATAAATTTAATCATGTCATTCATTAACTTTTGGCCAACCAAATACTAGGTAGTAGCTCATCTGTGCTGATAGAAAATGGTTAAGAACAAAACTCTAAACCAGGCATCTGTCAAAAAGTTTGCAATTTCAGAATTTGGGTATAGAACAAAAAGTTCAAGGAAAAAAGTTACTTGGAAAAAAAAGAACACTTCCTTTTCTTATTCCATTTCCTCCGATTTCTCTTCTATACTCACTCTGAAAATGCTTATATTCGCAACGTATTACAAAATTCTGGGTTTTGTCTAACACAATAATCCAAACATGATTGGACAAAGGAATTCAATCTACTTCCAATATGTGAAAGCAGTGTTGGAGATATAAGCTAGACTTGAGTTCAACACACATCTGGCTATTTAAAAAATTAAAAATTCAGTCTCTTGAGCCCACCCTGGTGGCTCAATGGGTTAAAGTGCAGCACTACGAAGCTAGCTACAACAACTTCATCATGAGTTCCAATTCTGGTCATGGAGGTGACCCACATGGCGTGGAAGACCTCTCCTGCCTCACCCACTGCTCCCCTTCACAGTATACTTCATCCATCTGCCTATTCTGCTCCCCATTCTGTCTCTAGTGAATCCTCTCACCACCCCTGCACCTCTGGCCTGCACACCAGTTCTGTATTCATAAATAAAATCTTTAAAAAAAAAAATTAAGTCTTTTAGTCATACGCTATTTCAAGTGATCAGTAACCACATGTAGTTAATGACTACTAGATAACAAATATTCAATATAATATTTCCATCATTACAGAAGGTTCTACTGGACAGTTCTGGTCTAGATGCCACATAACTACCTGCATTGTTGGGACATTTTAACAATTTATAGAGCAAATGAGAAGAAATTGTTGAAACTGGATCTTGAAAACCAGGATTCATGATAAATATAAATGTGATCTATACTCAATAAAGCCACTAACCTCCAAGCAAAGTGGTTCCTCTTGAAAGAAATCACATGCATGCTAGCATATAGCATTACACAAAATGTGATCCACCTACTGGGTGTTTGGGATCAAACTGTTTGCTACCAGTCTACAATATGGCCAGAGATTGAGTGTTTAGAAACTTCCAGGGTAATTTAATATTGCTGGGGCATTCTGATTTGATTTTATTATTTAGTGATGCACAGGAAATTTCCTTTATTTAAGATTGATTTATTTATGCAAACAAGAACTGGGTTA
>NW_004567135.1:3359723-3380931 GCF_000260355.1 Condylura cristata | reverse complement strand
ACCAGAGACAGAGTGGGGGGCAGAACAGGCAGATCTACTGAAATATACTGCTGAGGGGAGCAGTGGGTGAGGCAGGAGAGGTCTGCTGCGCCCTGTGGGCAGCTTCCTATTGCTGCACTTTAATCCCTTGCACCACCATTAGCCTGCACCCTAATGATGTTTTTTAAATGATTACGTTTTTCTGGCTTGAAATAATCCGACTTGAATCCTGCCACTACTTCAACAAAACATGTTCTCATTCTCCTAAAACAAAGACTGAGAGATAACCTGTTCTAGGCACAAAGGAGAATCCTCAGGGCTTTTTCCAATGTGTCTACTAGCAAAACTCAAAACACAGCTGTGGCCATAGAACCAATCACCCCATATACCATGGTGCTAATAAAGACATCTTTATAAAAAGAATGAAAAAAAAACAATTCAACTTTAAAAAAAAAATACTCATTTTTGTTCCACGGAATCTCCAATTTTTGTTTCTAGGTAATTCTGACTTAAAGGTAAAATGGTGGGCTGCCCTGGTGGCATAGGGGTTAAAAGCTCAGTGCTAGCTGACCGACACTTGAGTTCCATCATCAGCCAGGGAGCTGACCCACACAGCACAGCAGACGAGGTCTCCTATTTTGTCTGCTGCTCTCCTTACCAGTGTATTTCAGTAAATCTTCCTGTTCTGATCTGCACCCATGCCTCTGGTGAATTCTCTCACTCCCTAAATGACTCACACCTCTGGACTACACCCCAGTTCTTCAATGCAAAAAAAAAGGATAGGCTTGTTTTAAATATTTAATTTTTAAATTTTAAACATTTCCATTATGTCTACATCAGAAGTTGAAGCAAATGCAAATATTTTAACATCACTTAGTTCTTCACCTACATCTCAATTCTGTAGAACTATAAATCTGTGGAAAGAAGTGATTAACTGTGAAACAATTCCTATCATGCCAATCAACAGCCAATAGAATCATAGTCAAATGATGGCATGATGAAGTATGCTAAATAGTCAGATCTAGGCTCAGGACAATCCACTTCCAGGTGTTGTAGCCCCAAGTGCTGTATTTGCCCAAAAACACAAAACAAAGAGTACTTTACCTTTCTGGAGATTGAAGAGACATTCAAACCAAATCTTTGAGCTCTTTCCTTCAGCTTATCCAGGTTTACCTATTTAAAAAAAAAGGGAGGGGAGGTTTGAGATGAACCCTGCATATTAAAACAAAACAGACAAGAAGCAAAAACTCTGATCTGAAGATCGAATTCAAATAATCCTACAATGTCTACATGCCAACTTAGGAAACTAGGTAGCAACCACTCAGGCCAACAAATATTAAAAGACCTCGTCTAGAATGCAATCTGCCTTGCTGCCTTTATTTATCAAAGATGGGAAGGGTCTACGGAGTTCTCAAGATCAATTTAAGCCAAATGCTGCTTGAAAAAGCAGAGAAATGGGCCCTCCTTGGTGGCACAGCGGGTTAAAGCACAGCACTGAGAATCTAAAGCCACTTGAGTTCAATCCCCGCCTGCCCCAGAGGTGACCCTATGGCACAGCAGACCTCTCCTGACCCGCCCGCTGCTCCCCTCAGCAGTGTACTTCGTCGATCTGTCTGTTCTGCTCCCCACTCTGTCTCTGGTGAAGCCTCTCACCACTCCTGAGCCTCTGGCCTGTACCCCAGTTCTGTATGCACAAATAAACAAAATCTTTAAAAAAAAAAAAGAAAAAGCAAAAAAAAAAAGCAGAGAATGTCTTAAAAGTAATCACCTTCAAACAAGTCCATCATTTACAGTTCAAATCATTAATTTCTATATATGGTCTATGCATAGTTTTTTTTAAAGGTTAATTTTTAAAAAAGATTTATTTATGCATACAGAACTGGAGCACAGGCCAGAGGTGTGGGGAGTGAGAGGATTCACCAGAGACAGAGTGGGGAGCAGAATAGGCCGACTGATGAAGTACACTGCTGAGGGGAGCAGCGAGCGGGTCAGGAGTCTGCTGCGCCATGTGGTCACCTCCAGGGTTAGCAACTGAACTCTTGCTGAAGTTGCTGCAGCTCACTTGCAGTGCTAAGCTTTAGTATGCTGCGCCACCAGGGAGGGCTGCAAATACTTCTTAACATCTCTTAAGCAGAGGGAAACTTCACTGCAGCTCTCCTTACTTCAAAAGACACCTACTGTTTCCCCACTCGATTTTCCTCTTTTCTTGCTCTCAGAAGCCTTAACTTCTGCTACATTTCACCTTCACTTACAATCCTGAACTGAAGCCAGAAGAAAAGGATTTCATAAAGTTGAAGCTATTTCACCACTTTTGTTTGTTTTTTAAAATGACAAATAAAATGGTACAGAAGGTATTTTATTCTACTGGTCTTTATTCTCTGATTTTTTATTTATTAGGTAATATTGAAAAATACCAGTATCTACACATAGGAACCATAAATTCATTCCAGATTCTTGTGTGATAAGAATTAGACATTATCCAAAACCAGTGGGCAAGGCCCAAAACTCCAATAGCATAAAATGAGGAGTTATATGAATTATCCTCAAACTAACAAAATCTACTTATTTTTTAAAGAGGAGTGGTAGGAAGGAAATTATCTATAATGACTTTGAAAATGCAGCCATTTCCCTCATCTCAAACAACCCTTCAGAACACGGTATTGAAAAAAGTCACCAAACTCATATGATCTGAGTTTCTTTTGATCTGGAGAGAAAAAGGTCTCAAACTTCAAAACTAACTATAGAGAGTAAAGATCTGGGTCTGAAGGTATAAAAAAGATTTCTTACCATAGGCTTGGTATCAGATGACAGACCTAAGGAGGCAGATAAGAAGTTTTATTATTTGTAAAAGTTATAAAGGAAGTTGACAGTCTTCAAATCAAATTATATAGAATGGAAATTATACACAGGTCGAATGTTGTTAATCCTATGATAATAAAAGGCATGAATATATAGGTACTCACTGCATGCAACCATGTGGAGTAAGTGGGACTATATATTAAGAAAGTACTGTGTATTACTATGGATACGCACAACTAAGGGGAAAACCCGCTAACTAAAATGATACCTGCGTCCCTGTGTCTACAGTAGCATGATAGGAAGACAGGGAAACAAGCAAGTGTTCACCAACAGATGGATGAGTCGATAAGGAAGTTACAATGTGTGTCTAAACACTTACACAGAAGTATCAGGCATAAGAAACAAGGAAACTGCCTTTTGAAATAACACAAATGAACCTTGAAGGCACTATGCTTAGTGAAGTCACAAAAATACTGTTTTCTCATTTATATATGAAACCTAAACAAAACAAAAACCACCCAGACAGACACAGAGGTAAATATATCAGCATAAAAGAGCCGGGTTACTATGATAATGAGGAAAACTATACCCTCTTCAAGACAATCAATGTTCTGTCCTGAATTTTCACTAAGTAGTAATCGGGTTCCCTACATCTCCACTGTAAACATTCAGGTATGGATCTGACTTTTACTGCAATCCATACACTAGATACTGTAGGTGTTTTTTTCGGTCTCACTCAAAAAACAACGTATATTTTTAAATGTTGCCAAATTCTATTCTTTAAGAGCTACTCTTCAGTTCTAGGATGTCAGAATTATACAAATGACACTGCAAAGTTACATAAACCTTTTACTAACTGGCTTTCCTTTTCAGACTAAGTGAGAATTTTGACTTTTTAAAAAAAATCTTGGGGGCCCTCCTGGTGGTGCAGTAGGTTAAAGCGCAGCACTGCAACCAAGCCGCAGCCGCCTCAGTGCGAGTTTGATCCCCGGCCTCGGAGGTGACCCACATGGTGCAGCAGAACAGGCAAACAGACAAAGTACAATGGGTAGGAGACAGGAGAGGTCTGCTGCACCATGTGCATCTTATTCTGCTCACACAGTTGCTGCTAGCTTTGTAGTGCTGCGCTATAACCTGCTGCACCACCAGGGAGGGCCTGGGAAATATTTTGTTTCTAAAACAGTGACAGTAGCCAGAATTTACCGGTCTTTTAAAAAACACAGCAAAACACTACAAAGTCTTTGGAGAACGTTCTCTTAATACACCTGAAATACCAACAGGTCATCAGGAAGACTAGATTGGATTAGGAAACTACAGTAAAATGTTCAGTCTCTGGGGAGAGGGAGTATGGGCCTTTAAAAGTAATTACACATTGGCCCTCCCTGGTGGCGCAGCGGGGTAAAGCACAGCACTGAGAATCTAAAGCCACTTTCGCATGAGTTCGATTCCTGCCTGCCCCGGAGGTGACCACATGGCGCGGCAGACCTCTCCTGGCCCACCCGCTGCTCCCCTCAGCAGTGGACTTCGTCCATCTGCCTGTTCTGCCTCCCCCACTCTAGTCTCTGGTGAAGCCTGTCGCCGCCCCTGAGTCTCTGGCCTGTACCCCAGTTCTGTAAGCACAAATAAATAATAAATCTTTAGGCGCTCCCTGGTGGCGCAGCAGGTTAAAGCACTGAACTGAGAAGCTAAAGCCACTTCCGCATGAGTTCGATTCCCGCCTGCCCCGGAGGAGACCACATGGTGTGGCAGACCTCTCCTGACCCGCCCGCTGCTCCCCTCAGCAGTGGACTTCGTTGATCTGCCTGTTCTGCTCCCCACTCTTTCTCTGGTGAAGTCTCTCACTGCCCCTGAGTCTCTGGCCTGTACCCCAGTTCTGTATGTACGAATAAATAAATCTAAAAAAAAAAAAAAATCTTTAAAAAATAATTACACATAAATATCCTTTGTTATGTGATATTCATTGGAGTTTAAAAACACAGACAAGCAATTAGAAAAAACAAACTCATACATACTCTTCTAATCTTTTCTTTTTCTGTTCATACGTGTACTTTTATTACTAGAACAGAAACATATTGCTAGTATAGTTTTATAATTTACTTTTTTCAGTTAGTATCTCTAACAAGTATTCTTCAATGTCATTCTTAATACCTGCTGCTTAATATTGATCCAGTTATTTGCTAAAATTAATGCTGGGATAAACTCTGTGCCTGATTCTTGAAGCATCCCTAAACGGATTCCCTGGGGAATGTCTGCAAGGTGGAGCATTAAGGTGCAAGATACTCTCGTTGCTCGCTCACAGTGGGCACTGAGACACTGGGGAGGCAGCATAGGCAATATGTGAGATACCAGAACTAAAATCAGCAAAGCACTACACACTTTCCTGAAGGTGTACAAGGAAAAGACAACAAATGTTAGCACTTCCTCCTGTTCCTGCATAACTTCAGCTCCTCCTCTGAATTGCCCAAGAAGTCTTAAGTACGGTTTTACCTAAAGCAAAATGGTGAATGTCATAACCTATGAAAGATGTCTAGAGCTAACAAATTTACCTTAACTTGGGGAAATGAAAATGCTTACATCAGTAAAGCCATAAAGATAACTTTCTCAGAAGAGTCTCTGTATTACCTTTTGATGGAACCGAAGAAATTCCAAACCTATAGAGAGAAAGACAAGCACCATTTAGGAGGCTGTTCGCAGTCGGGGCCGTCAGCAGCCACGCCAAGGGCGCACATGGCACTTCCCACTTGTGATCTGAGCCTTGCAGCCATTAGCTAGTTCTAACAGCCCCATGCAAGAGGTTCAGTTTACTGTTTTTCTCACCAAAAGCCCAGCAAATAAGCTAAAAGGAAGCCTCATTGTATTGAGAGGAGCAGTCAGTGCTTGACATTTACTTATTACAAAAACTTTGATAATGAACCCCAATCAACAGCTACTACATCCAAATCAGCAGAGATGTTATGAATGGAGCCAGCAAGCATTTCTCTTCCCGAAGGCCTCTATTCTACTTAAAATCAACAATTATATCTATGCCCCATCTTCATATCAGCACTGTATGACTCAGGGCTGGAGAACTCACCTAGCTGCCCGTGCAGCTTTCTTACTCTCCAGGCTCACAGGCACGTTGAACCGTTCAGCTCTCTTCTGCATTCTCTAAGTAAGGAACAAAAGGGAAAAGAAAAAATTCAACTTCTGATCTGCTTCAAGTTTAAAAGTTGCTTACAGACATGTATCTTTAGAACACCACACATAATCTTATTTAAACTGACAATCCTGGAGGCTATCATGTTGTATCCATTCTAAGGCTTAACTCGACAGCCCTTCCAGAAAGCAAACACAAAAAGACTATTATTACATTCATGTCCTCAAAAACAAAAGAGAAGGAATAAAATAAAACCCACATTCTGTATGAAGCCAAGAAGACAAAAGCGTGTTGGCTGACCTTTGACAGGGATCAAAGGGACCGCCTGGCCCCAGAACCATGGTTGCCCCCAGAAGCCAGGCAGCCATTTTCACTTAAAAAAAAAGAAAGAAAAAGCACAGATCTCAACTAGAATCCGTTTCAGATGTCATAAAACAGAATCCTGAGAAATTTCGACCTTACCAGCTAGTGAACAGTAATTTAAGAGGGACACTGTCCCTTTTTAGTTTTCACCTTTTCTAAGGGATCACCCCTCCACACTCTGATCCTATTTTCTAGCCATCTAAAAAAAAAGTTGTCACGAAGAACACTAAACAAACAGGGCTTCAAAAGTGGCATCCACTGTGCCACTCCAAGTATTTTCCCAAGTATGACTACATGGTGAAAAGTCCTATCAATATCAAAATCTGTCAATACCAATTTTCCACTATGAGTAGAATGTTTAAAGTGGTGAGACACATAGACTAAAGGGTAAGAAAAAGAAAAATGAACACAGAATCTGCTATTCTATGAAGGAGCAGAATACCAACCTCAGTCTGTGGTAGTTCAGATGTAATTTTTACCACTTTCTTCTCTGCTGCCCTAGAAGAGAAGGAAGGTTTGTAAAAACACTGGTATTCTAAACCAAAACCTTAGAGTTGTCTAAGAATTTACCTAAATCATGTTCCCTACTCCGTATCTGCCACCCCTCAGTGGAAAAAAAAAAAAAGAAAGTCATGAAGCCTACTAGAATTTTGGTTCCCCGAACTGTCATCTATTAACAAGAGTTCGAGTAAAAGACTAAGCTGCTTTGCTAAGGTACAAGTAAGTAATAAGGAAAGAAGTCTAGTTAAATGTACTGGGTTGAAGGACACCAGAAACCATTTTACTTACAGGGTTTTTCTGGACTAATCACTATTTCTCCAACCCTTATTTAAATGCCAGCTCTCAAATTTCATCACAGCTATAAATGAGTGCTCTACAATTTCTGGTTTCCTTCTTTTATAAATCTTTTAATTCTCCCATGGGATCTGTGGCTTTAGCTGAACAAAGTGGAACAAATAAAAGTGCCAAAGGAGGCTAGAACAAAAAAGGCTAAAGGGATTTTGAATTAGGAAAAGAAAACATGGGAAGTTACTAGTTAAAAGGTTCAAGAGAAAACAAAAGAGGGGGGCCTTGGGGCGGGAGACAAAGTTCGGAAGTACACAGGATAAATGGGAGGGCATTAACCTTCTACCAAACAACGCTCATAAAACCGCGGGTCATAACCAGTCTCATTAACGTGCCTCATTTAGAGACATGGGCAGCTTTTGTTCCAATATCCTGGACACTCTTCCCATTTGATGCCCTGTAAGGTAGTAATGGTTTAATGGCATTTTCAGAGGAAGCAATTCTAAAACAGGAACTTTCGCTGCCATTCTTTTGTTGGAGGTCCCTGGACTGACAAATGAGCAGTGGGTGCCCCCTGCTGACCATAACTGGGTCCTACAACATTTAATTGCCAGTGGGAAAACAAATCACACCAGAAACAGATTTTTCAGAACCTGGAATGATGAAGCAAAGGGACTTCCTTTTGAATGCTCAAAGGACATAAATTAACCCTGAATACCTCACTTTAAAATAAATTTCTAAATTCTCCCCATTTCCTAATCATCCCTTTTTCAGGCAGAAAGGGATACTGAAGTTTACGAAGGTTTTATTTGGAGCCCAATGCCATAAGAGCAGTTCTCGCCTCCAACCCCAAGGTTCAATTCCTTCCTTGAAGCACAATAACTGCAATATACCTCATCCCAAACAAGGAACCCCAGAGAGGGGCTTCCTTATGTTCTGCTCCAACTCCATTATGCATAAGTGAGCTTAACAAGTAAACACACTCACATTCTGGGACACGGGAAATTTCGCTCTACTCTCTCCTAGCCAGTCAGGCATATGACATTCCCTAACTACAAGGGCCCAGAACCTTTCTGCATATATTTTGGTCTAACCACTACTACCCCTCCAAGAATCAAAATTACCACCCAAACACTTTCAATCTTCTTGCTGAGAAATTTATTCAGGATTAATACCAGGTCGGGCAGGGAACTGAACCACATGGCACAGCACAGCAGATCTCTCCTGTCCCCTCAGCAGTAGATTTCAGTACATCCATCTGTTCTGCTCCCGATTCTGTCACTGGTGAATCCTCTCGCGCACCCCCCCCCCACAAACACCTATGGCCTACAACCCAGTTCTTGTACACACAAATAATCATTTTTGTAACAATCTCTAAAAAAAGAGAGAAATTTATTCATGAAATTACATCCCTCTAAAAACTTCTCTTCTTGCCAGCCCAAGGCCTCTCCTACATCATCTGCCAGGTCCTCAGAAAGGCTAAGAAGCACCCCAGTTTGATCCCTCTCTTTTGGAGCCAGGAGTACGAGAGCAGCAATGTATTTCCTGTGTCAGGTTTTGTTCAATCTAGATGTCAGCTGGGACAGAAAAGAAAAACCCAGAACCCAGGAACAAACTGGATTCCAATGATCAATACAAGTTCTACTCAGTGAATATGCAGTATACCCTGAACAGTGAATGTACAGCAAACTGAAGAAAGTCCAGACTTCTAAAGGAAATAATTCTGCTGCTTAAAGTGAAGGTTTCCTAGAAGAGATCATCTTCTATAAAGATATTTAAAGCTTCTATAAAGCTGCTTAAAATGAAGGTTTCCTAGAAGAGATCATCACAATTTTCCACTCAACCAGGAAACAATTCCCCTCCAAATGCATGAAATTATAATAACAGACTGTGTCGGGGTTTACACTGGTAAATAAATATATGACACTTGGTTGGAGGAGGACAATTAAAGCCCTCTGAAAATAAGAGAACAGGAATCAAACCCATATATGGCACAGCAGACCTCTCCTATTGTTACAGGGTAGCCCAGAGTGAACTTGGGCTGCCTGTCTGTGAGTCCTCACCTTCCGGCCCACCCTCCGGCTTAAAATGTAATTTTCTGCAGACACACAAAAGGGTAATGGGTTTACTTAACAAAAGGAGAAAGGAAAAGGAACAACCTAGGGAAAGAGAGAGAGATACAAAGTAACTGAGATATCTTACCAGCTGGCTAACCTGGAGCTCTAGTCACAACTAAAACTGCTAGCCCCCAGTCACAAGGTCTGAGAGCCGTTGCTCCAGAGAGAGAGAAAACCGTTAGGTCTCCAGAGCAACAGCTGAAAATCCGCTCTCTATCCCCCAAAGTCCCAGAATGCCTGCTTAGCTCCACCCTTAGGTCCTCACAGTTCTCTCCCTGGTAATGCTGGGAGTTGTAATTTTCCAATCACTGGAGTAGGGGGTGGCGTCCACAAAAGTCTGCAGAATTCCTTTTGGACATCCTTCCCTTAACACAATCTCTGCTGCTCCCCTCAGCAGTGTATTTCAGTAAATCTTCCCCACTTAGTCTCTAGGGAATCCTCTAACCCCAGCCCCCTGTACCTCTGGCCTACACCCCAGTTCTTCTACACAAAAATAAGGAACAAAAAGAGAATCACATATTTTACATATTCTAAGAATGAACTTTTGAAAATTTCAACTTTTTAAAAAAGTTTATGCATACGAGAACTGGGGTACAGGCTAGAGGTGTGTGAGGTGAAAGATTCACCAGAGACAGATTTGAGGGCAGCACAGGAGGACTGACTGAAATACACTGCTGAGGGGATCAGTGGGAGGGAAAGGAGGTTTGCTGCACCATGTGGGTCAGCTCTCTGGCCAGGAGTCGAACTCATGCTGCAATGGCTGTGCCTAGCTTCATAGCACTGAGCTTTAACCCAATGCGCCACCAGGGAAGGCCTCAAACCATTATTTTTAACTCACACAATGATTATTGTATTTACCCATCTTCATCCTTATCCCAGAAGTCCCCAAAACATCTCTCTTTTAAACTATCCCATAAGCGGGCCCTGGTGGTGCAGCGGGTTAAA
Organism: Condylura cristata; assembly: GCF_000260355.1. Classification (NCBI taxonomy): domain Eukaryota; kingdom Metazoa; phylum Chordata; class Mammalia; order Eulipotyphla; family Talpidae; genus Condylura; species Condylura cristata. Next base: position 3,370,806 of record NW_004567135.1, on the reverse strand, counting down.
ACACAGCACTGCAAACTGGCTGCCACCACGTCAGTGCAAACACAACTCCCACCACAGAGGTGACCCACACGAGCAGCAGACCTCTTCTGTCTCGCCCGCTACTCCCCGCACAGTGTATTTCATCGATCTGCCTATTCTGCTCCCCACTCCGTCTCCGGTCAATCCTTTCATCATCCCTGCACCTCTGGTCTGTACCCCAGTTTTGTTTTTTTTTTTTAAGATTTATTTATTCATATAGAACTGGGGTACAGGCTAGATATGCAGAGGGTGAGAGGATTCACCAGAGACGGAGGGGGAGCAGAACAGGCAGATCGACAAAGTACACTGCTGAGGGGGGAGGGTCAGGAGAGGTCTGCCGGGCCCTGTGGATCTCCTCTGGGGCAGGCGGAAATCGAACTCATGCAGAAGTGGCTTAAGCTTCCTTAGTACAGTGCTTTAACCCGCTGCGCCACCAGGGAAGGCCTGTACCCCAGTTTTATGTGCATTAAGTAAATAGATCTTAACAAGAAAAAGAAAAAACTATTCCATAAGCAACTTACACCTAATAAAACATTAACATCCCTGGTGACAAAACAAATTCACTGCTAGGAATTCACCTCGTACAAAAACAGCACTGCATTCTTTGTTATTACAAATAATCTAAATGTCCAACAGGAGACTAGATAAGGTTTTGCCTCTGAAGTAACACTGTGTTACTTCACAGTGAAGGGAAGGACACGGTACAACAATAACTGACACTACTGTTAATCCACAGAATGGAGTACTGTTAGGTGTCAGAAAGAGAAAGTTCTAACTCGGTAACTACTAAATCTGAACAGTAATGCCATGCTCCAATCTGCTGCACCACTAGGGAGGGCCCACATATTATCTTATATAATAAATACTATTACAGGTACGAGAAACAAAAATGTTAAAGAATCCACTGCTCCTAAAGAGCTGAAGAATAAAATGGTCAGAATTTGTGCAGAGTCTCAAATTAAGGTGGTTACAATCACCCTGTGGCAGTTTCAATAAATCAGAACCACCCTGCACTACAGTACCTGTCCTCTCCACTGTAAATAAAGAAACGGCATCACTTAAAAGACAAAATGGGGCTCTCCCTGGTGGTGCCCCAGGTTAAAGCACCACATCATGAAGCTCTCCAAAGCCCCTGCAGCATGAGTTCTATCCCCAGCCAGGGAGCTGACCCACATAGTGTGGCAGACCTCTCCTGACCCACCCACAGTTCCCCTCAGCAGTGTATTTCAGTCAACTTGCCTGTTCTGCTCCCTATTCTGTCATTGGTGAATCCTCTCACACACACCCCCCACACCTCTGGCCTGTACCCCAGTTCTGTAAGCATAAATAAAACCCATAAATAAAAAAAAGACAAAACCTCTGCTCAGGTCCCACTACCCTCATAAAATGCCTTATAAGCAGACAAAAAGTATGATTCTCTCTACCAGAAAAGATCTAATAACATGATCTTACAAAAGGCCAACAAAGGTTAGGAAAACTAAACTGTCTAAGCATGAAGTTTCCTGGTTCTAATCTAATATATAACCCAGAGAGAAATGACTTTGCTTCACTGAGATCATGGATTTGGAATGAAGTAAGATCTTTTTAAAAATTGTACAACTAAGGAGAAATGAAAAGGCCAATAGGGTTGTGTAAGAGGTTAACAGTCCCCCTAAAACCCAGAACTGTCCACTCTGTAATGGATTACAAAAAAGGGATAGTTACACATCAACAGTTTTTTCAGAAGGTTCCTCTTCTTTGACAGGAAGGTCTGCTGGCTTTGGTTCTTCTTCCTAAAATCAAATGAAACAAGATGGTTGACATAAATCAAGAGTACTGTATCTACCCATCAACAGAAGAATATGAGTGCTCCAAACTGAGTAAGTCTCTTGGAACCTTCATCCCCCCTCTATGCTCCCTAATGAGTTAGTGCTTGAGTCCTCCAGTGACTGGTTGTTAAGCAATGTGGACAAGGCAGTGGCACACTGCCAGGCCAGTGACTGACCTTCCTCTGTCCAACTCACCTCTGTTTCATCTCCCAGTACATCTTCTTCATTTGCTTCCTCTTCAGCTAAAGAATATTAAAATATTTAGGTCAAGCCCTGCTATAAAACCATCTTGATCACTGTACTTAGGCTACAATTATAATTATTTTTGCTTTCCCCAAGTAAAACTCAATCATGAAGGCAGAACTAACACTAACAAAATTTGCTCTATATGGAAGATAAAATTATATTCTCAACCTAACATTAATACAAAGTTGAACTCCAAATGGACTAAAGAACTAAATGTAATGAAGTCAAACCACAGCATTAGAAAAAGCAATGTAGGAGAAAATCTTTACTACTTTTTTAAACATTTACTTACTTATGCATACAAGAATTTAGGTACAGGCCAGAGATGCGCGGGGTGAAAGGACTCTGAACAGAGACTGAGTGGGGAGCAGAACAGACAGATCCAATGAAATTGACTGCTGAGGAAACAGCGTGGGACAGGAGAGGTCTGCTGTGCCCTGTGGGTCACCTCCCTGGCCATGGAGAGAACTCAGGCTGAATGGAGAGCTTCAGTACTGTGACTTAACCACTTGCACCACCAGGGAGGCCCAGAATATTTTTACTACTAAGGGGTGGGGAAGGACTTCTAAAAAGAATCCAAGACACAAAAAGGCACAAAATTCCATATTTCTCAAAACCAAAGGACATCTACTTAAGGACCAATCCCAAAGGAAAAGAAAGAAATGACAAAGAGAGTATCTAAAGACAGCAATATTTTTTTGAATGTAAAAGAAATGTATGTAAACTGAGAGTAACAGAAACCCCAATAAAAAACAGGCAAAGACATTCAAGGCACCAAGAACACAAAAAATATTTAACAATCTTTAGAGGAATGTAAGTTAAAACAATCAGCAGATAAGCAAAAATTAGTCTACTTGGTAGAACAGTAACAAGTTTAGGTTTGTGTTGATTTAAGAACCCTGATGAGGCCATCCTGGTGGTGCAACAGGTTAATGCACAGCAGTGACGCCTATCACAGCTACTGAAGCAGCAGTTCGATCCTCGGCTGGGGAGTGACCACAGGGCACTCCTGACCTCTCCTGACCTGCCTGCTGCTCCCCTCAGCAGTGTATTTCAGTCCATTTGCCTGTTCTGCTCCCTACTTTGTCTCTGGTGAATCCTTCACCTCCCATATGTCTGGCCTGCACCCCAGTTCTATATGAATAAAAAAAGGATGATAAATCAATGATGAGACTATCAATTTATAGAACAATTCGGGAAAACAATCTGGCAGTACTTAGTCATAGTAAATACATACTTATAAACTGATACTAGTTAGCAATCCCATTTTTGGGTAAATACCCCATTATGACTCTCACACAGGAGCAGTAGGAAATACGAAAGAAGGAATTCAAGAGGCAAAGTAAGTATCTGTCACTGGGTGAATTAAGAGACATGGTGGAGTTATATATTTACTCTTATGTTGTATAGAATACTACACAGAAATTCAAATCAATAGATTACATGACCACATAGCAGCCACAGGTGACATGGATTATCACTATTAAAAAAGAAAAAAGGACATAGAGGGAAAGGAGAGAGTGAGGCCTGAACACACCGCCAAATACAACACGGTTTACAAGGGCAAAGACTGAAAATACGTATCGATATATTAGTGACTGAGTGTGTTAGGGGTGACCAAAGGATGGGAATAAAATTTGGAGAAGGCGTTATACAACCTGGGATGACTGTAACAGCATCTCTCACTTTACTGTACTTCACAGACACTGAAAGTTCAGAGCAACCCCTGCACAAAGCATGTCTGTTTGGGCATAAATTTTCTCACAGCACATGTGCTACTTCAACTACTTCGTGTCCCTTACATTTTGGCAATTATCACATTATTTTAAACATTTCATTATTATACATATGTAAGTATCTATTATATATACTTTAAAGTATCATATTTTATGGTGCTCTATAATCTCTGGTGTCACTATTGTAATTGTTTTGGGGCACCATGAACGATCCCCATACAAAACGGAGAACTTAACAAATGTACATGTTTTCACTGCTCCATTAACTAGTTGTTCCCTCTCCTTGGGTCTCCCTGTTCCCTGAGACACAATATTGAAGTTTAAGTCTATAATGACTTCTATATTGTTCAAGTGAGAGAAAGAGCCACAATCTCTTATTTTCAATCAAAAACTAAAATTGCTAAAGCTTAGTGAGGAGGGCGTGTCAAAGCCAAAAGACCAACAGCTAGTAGAGCTTTTACATTAAAATGGCCAGCCAATTTGCAAACATAAAGGAAAAGTTCTTGAAGGGAATTAAAAGTACTACTCCAGTGAGCACATAAATGGTAAGAAAATAAAAGTCTTATTACTGATATGGAGAAAGTTTCAGTGGTCTGGAAAGATAAAATCAGTCATAATAATTCCTTAAGCCAAAACCTAATCCAGAGATGGTCTAAATCTCCTTAATTCTTGACAGATGAGAGGTAAGGAAGCTGCAGAAAGTTTGAGGCTAGCAGAAATTAGTTGATGAGGTTTTAGGAAATAAGTTAACCCCATAAGATCTAAGAACACTGTAAAATAGCAAGAGCTAGTGCAGAAGCTGACCAAATTATCCCGTAAATCAAGCTGAGATCATTAATGAAGGTGACTACACTAAACATATTTTCAATGTGGAAGAAATATAACCTTATCAGGGGTGACTTCAAGTTGAAACTAATGCTCATTTACCATTTTGAAAACCTTAAGGCCCTTAAGAATTATGCTAAATCTACTCCGTGCTGAAAGGTAACACATGTTTTAAGCCCACCGTTAAGATCTACTACTCAGAAAGGTTCCTTTTAAAACATTACTGCTCACTGATAATGCACCCAGTCACCCAAGAGCTCTGATGGAAATGCTAAAGATTAACATTGTTTTCAGGGCACTATCAAGCTAATCAGCCACTGCAGCACCAGTTCGATCCTTGACAGACCAGGAAGCCAACCCACATGGCACAGCAGACCTCTCCTATCTCTTCCACTACTCCCCTCAGTATATTTCTACAGATCTGCCTGTTCTGTTCCCCACTCTGTCTCTATGAATCCCCTCATCCCACTCTGTCTCTATGAATCCCCTCATCCCCACACCTCTGGTCTGCACCTCAGCTTTTGTATGCATAAACAAATAAATAAAACCCTAAAAAAAAATTAATGTTGTTTTCCTAACTGCTAACATCCATTCTGCAGTCTGAGGTTCAAGTCTTATTATTTAATAAGACTTCTGGAAAGGAGTCACTATCCTAGATGCCATTAAGAACATCTGTGACTGGGGCCCTCCCTGGTGGCACAACAGAGTTAAAGCGCAGTACTGAGAAGCTATCAGCAGCCAATGCAGCACAGTTCCATCCCCCACCCACATGACATGGCAGACCCCTCCTGACCGGCCTGGTGCTCCCCTCAGCAGTGTATTTCACTCGATCTGCCTGTTCTGCTTCCCACTTTTTGTCTCTGGTGAAAAAAAAAAAAAAAACATAATCTGGGCCCTCCTTGGTGGCACAGCAGGTTAAAGCGCAGCACTAAGAAGCTAAAGCAACTTCAGCATGAGTTCAATCCCCGCCCTGGGGTGGCCCACATGGTGCAGCAGACCTCTCCTGGCCTGCCCACTGCTCCCCTCAGCAGTGTACTTCGTCGATCAGCTGTTCTGCTCCCCACTCTGTCTCTGGTGAATCCTCTCACCACCCCTGCACCTCTGGCCTGTACCCCAGTTCTGTATGCACAAATAAATATTTAAAAAAAAAATCTGGGATTGAAGAGAGGTCAGAATAAAAGGAACTTGGAAGAAGTTAATTGCAACCCTCACAGATGGTTCTAAGCAATCTTCAAGACTTCAGTGGAAGAAGTAGCTACAGATATGATGAAAATAGCCAAAGCAGAACTAGAAATGGAACCTGAATTGCTGTATATTACAATAAAACTTGAATAAATGAGAAGCTGGAGCTTATGAAAGCAAAGAAGGGAATTTCTTAAGTTGGAACCTACTCCAGTGAAGATGTTGTTAACATTGTAGAAATGACAACAAAGCATTTAAAATACATTATAAAAAAATAATACAATACAATATAAACAAAAGTAGCAACAGTGTGAGAAGACTGACTTCAGTTTTAAAAGAAGTTTCTATGGTGGGTAGTATGCCATCAAACAGCACTGCAAGCTGTAAAAGAACAAGTCTTTTCCCTGTGGCAAAATTCATTACAGTTTGAGAAGTTGCCAGTCACCCTAAACTTTGGTCTGATCAGCCAGCAGTCATCAACACTGAGGCAAGATTTTCCACCAACAAAAAGGACTTAGTGAAGGGTCTGATGACAGCATTTTTAGCCAAAAAAAAAAAAGTAATTTTCAATTAAAGCATAGACAGTTATTATTTTTTAAAGAAATAATGCTACTGTACACTTAATAGACCATAGCATAATATATGTAACTTTTATACGCACTGAAAAAATGAACAAAATATTTGTGATTCTTTATTGCAGTGGTCTGCACCAAACTAGCAATACCAAGAAGGTATGCCAGTAAACAAACCTTCAATGAAATTTTGTTTTTAAAAGGCAGAATCAGAATTTATAAGAGCAGGAAGAGTCCAGAGGTTTCTGGATTTCAAAGGTGGAGACACAACAAATCAGAATTTAGCCATGTAAATTGTGACTATCCAAAATTACCTAACAAGAGGAATTAGAATTCAAATGTTCCAATTCTCAATCTAATGATACTTGTTTTACCACAGTTCTTTAAAATAATTTGCTGAAATAAGTCATGTCTTAAAAGAGGGAAGGATAGGTGAGTATTTCTTTGCATTATGATCATTATTTCAGATGACAAAGAGCATATATCAACCAACAGCTTTAATGAAATCTTTTAAATGGCAGAGTTGGAAAATTAATCCCCCCACTCATATCACTCTTTGCCTCCAAAAAGCACTCACCATGTTCTTCAAGATATGCCTGGAGTCTGTTGATGAGATCTTGTTTTATTCCCTTGGTCTCCAAACCACGAGCAAGACATTCCTGCTTTAGTTCAGCAAGCTGGAAAAAAAAATAAAGCTTTTCTTTAATTAACAGAATGAACCTGGGGGGACAAGAAAGAAAAGAAAATTCAACCCCAAATTACTGTTCTTAATTGCATCAAGCAGTCCACAAATAGTCTGCTTCTCCCTAACAAAATTCAATACTTAAGAGAACTTTATTAATACATGGTAAGGAATGAACATCATACTTTAATTATTACAAATCCTTAGCTAATCTGTTGTGGGAAAGAAATGGGCCTCCTCCCCCAATTACCGTGCCAACTGGTACACAGAAAGAATAAATCATTTTATTTTACTTTTAAATTTTACTTACTTATGCACACAAGAACTGGGGTACAGGTGGGGGGCGAGGTGGAGGGTAGTGGGTGTGAGAGGATTCACCCGACACTGAGTGGGGAACAGAACAGGCAGGTCCACTGAAATACACCACGGAGGGGAGCAGTGGGGAGACAGGAGAGGTCTGCTGCACCTTGTGGGTCACTCCCAGCTGGGATGGAATTTATGCCCAGGTGGCAGTGGCTGTGGATAGCTTGAGAGTGCCCCCAGGGAGGCCCTCCCTTTCCTGTTTCTACTAAAGACCTTTATCACTATTTGATATACTAAAGAATGCTTGTATTTGTACATACTTACACTATTTTACATTCCCTAAGCAGAAGACCCCCAATAAAATTTAAATTCCATCACAGTAAGAACTGCGTCTACATTTGTTCGCTGCTATATTCCTACCAACTTTTGGTAGCCAGCTCACACAGGCACCCTATAGATAAATTTCAAATAAGTCGCAAACCTTTATCATCAGCTCTCAGCTTCTGAGCAGTAGATCCACATTTTCAAGTCATTATTTCAAAGACACATTAACCCCAAATTAACTCTTCTGCACAAAAATGGCTTCTTAGCTTCCTTCTAACCTAAAAGTCTCACTACTCAAACTCTGAAGTTTTAGGGGGAAAGGATGTTCTGAACAAACCACAGATACAGTTTTTGTGGACTCCAAAGTACAAATCCCACCATCACCAACGGTAGGATTGCTGGGACCTGAGGGTGGAGTTAAGCAGCCATGTTGGATCTAAAACCAGACAGGTGGGCTTCTGGGGGTCTCTTGGCCTCTTAGCTTGTGGCTTGTCCCTTGGCTTTAGCAGGCTCTCAGTGTACTACTGGGGTTCCAGGTCAGAGGCACTACTCGACACATTAACCAAGGTCTCTGCTCTCTCTTTTTTCCCCTGAGTTATTTATTTCCCTTTCTCTTGTAAATAAACCTATTATTAGCCTTTGTGAGTGTGCCTGCAGTTGAACTGTATCGAAAGTCCCTTTAAGCTCTCAGGTGAGACAACCCAATTCACATTGGGGTTGCCCTATAACAAAGTCATCTTTTATTTCTCCCCACAACCAACTCATCTATAGATACTGACAATTCTTTATCTTAAATTTCTTTTAAATTCATTCTCCTTCTATCAGCCACTATCTTATTTCAGGTGTAACTAACTTTACTCCCTTAACAGTTACTTAGTACCCACCGTGTGTCAAGCACTAGATATCTAGCAAGGAAATAATCACAAGCAAAACAGAGTTCTTGTCCACACGGAACTCAAAAAATAGTAGAGGAAAAACACTATCAATGATCATATAAATAGTTTGACTAAAAAGAACCGACAAGGTCCTATGAAAATATTTTAAAAAGGGGCCCACGTGTATAGATAGGGAGATAATATCCTTCTTAAGGGTTCACTGGTTAAGTCATGTTTGATACCTGAAGGGAAACTAATAATAAAGCAAAGGTCTGGGGGTGTGAGTGGAAGTTATGTAAAGAAAAAGTTTTGACCAGTGCTTGTCACACAATAACTCCTATGTGTTAGCAGACTACGGACTTTGTCATCCTGTGAAATAATGAAATAAAATAAAAAGCTACTGGAGCATTGAGAAACTAAACTGGAGAAAATAGGAAGGATATAAGTAAAAGGTTTTAAGCAGGGGAATGACTGCTATAGTGAAAATCTGATGAAATCTTTCTCTCTTTAGTCCCTCATCCTTTCACAGCCAAAAGAAGAAAAGGATCAAATACTCCTTTCAAATTCCCAAAGGTTCACCACCTTTGAAAATTCTTCCTGTATGATAAAAGCCAAATACCTTACAAAATTTAAGTATCACTCCAATCTGCCTTTAATCTAAACCTAGTTCAAATACATCCCTTTCCAAACTATTTTTAGCAAATATGCACTTTATGCTTCAATATTACAAAATGTCATTTTCAACACTCACATCAGTGCACATTTCTTGTTCCTTTTCTGCAATAGTGTCTTTTCTCACCATTGATTGGAAAACTGTGTACTGCAGATACCAGCTGAAAGCATTTCATCCACAAGTCAGTCTCTTTTCAGCTGTTAGAATGGCACTGCTACAGAACCTTCAGAAATTTGCAGTTGATGTGAAATTACATATCAATTCATATCTATTAGTTTGTCTGAGAAGTCATGACATAGTTTTTGTTTTTCAAGCAAGAACATGTCATGGCTTCTTCAAGAACCCAATATATATTTTCCTCCCTACTTCAGAGCTGCTTCTTTCCTTTAAGAATCCGTAACAAGACCCCAAATTCTCTTTATAAAAATGTGAAGATTATTATTATTTTTTTTAAAGATTTATTTATTTGTGCATACAGAACTGGGGTACAGGCCAGAGGCTCAGGGGCGGTGAGAGCCTTCACCAGAGACAGAGTGGGGAGCAGAACAGGCAGATCGTGGAAGTCCACTGCTGATGGGAGCAGCGGGTGGGCCAAGAGAGGTCTGCCACACCATGTGGTCACCTCCGGGGCAGGCGGGAATCGAACTCATGCAGAAGCGGCTTTAGATTCTCAGTGCTGTGCTTTAACCCGCTGCGCCACCAGGGAGGGCGGATTATTATTTTTTTAAGAGTAATACCCTAAGTCAACCCAAAGTCAGCATCTCACCATCAAGATCAACAGTGAAATCAAACACTAACTGTCCCCTAAGTCAGAGCTAAAGGCACGGAATCTTAATCAGAGGTCCGTGGACTCCTCAGGGCTACAGAGTTGTGATAGAAAGCCCCTCATCCTGCATGCAAAGTATGTGCACATGCCTTTTTCTGGGGAGAGGGTCCAGACCTTGCATGAGGGTTTCAAAGATATCTGTGACCTCCAAAAGGTTAAGAGGTGCTCTAGAGCAACAGCAAAGACAGCAAGTGATTGAAAGTGAATTCAGGGCTGCCTCATGTTTGCTTAGACTACAGGACCTGACATCAGACCAGAGGATATAAAGCAAATTTTACAGAGACCCGACAAACAGTTTTTATGGAAGGAGGAACTCCAGAAACCAACACGGTCCACAGAGACAAGTCACACACAGTTGGTACCGCAACTCCAGGAGTTTCAAAAATGAGACTTACAGGAAGAAAATATTAGAGCTCCTATTCATTCAAAAATGCCCTTTCTGACTGTGCCTCATCGGCCGAGACAGTACAGCTACGTCTCCGCTTAACTGGGGGACAGGTCCGTGCAAACTACAGGGCCAGTGCCATGGAAGCGGGTCCTGCGCAAGGTGCCTGCAATTCAGGGAGTCAATGAAGAAGGCTGTTTGCTCAAGGCCCTCCTGTCTGGCGGTCCACAGTTCATGAAAATGGACGGGGAACTGAGCTTACGCTCAGTTTTTCCCTTAGTCACTTCAGGATTCTGCTGATAAAATCCACGCACAAGTTAAAAGCAACTCCAGGCCCTCCCTGGTGGCGCCGCGGGCTAGAGCGCAGCGCTAAGAAGCTAAAGCTGGGGCAGCACAAGAGTTCCATGTCCGCGGTGACCCACAGGGCGCGGCAGACCTCGCCTGGCCCGCCCACGGCCCCCCTCAGCAGTGTACCTCATCAATCGGCCTGTTCTGCCCCCCACTTCTCTGGGGAATCCTCTCACCCCCTTGCACCTCTGGCCTGTGCCCCAGTTCTGTGTGCATAAAGAAGTAAATCTTTAAAAAAGCAAAGCCCCGGCCCTCCCTGGTGGCGCAGCGGGTTAAAAGC
>NW_004567135.1:3349073-3358978 GCF_000260355.1 Condylura cristata | reverse complement strand
CCCGCGAGCGCGCAGGGACACAGCGCCCATCTGCGAGCCGGCGCCTTCAGCCTCCACAAACTCGCGGGCCCTCGGCCCCGGGCGCGTCCGGGGAGGGGGAGGCCGGCCTCGGGGGGCCTCCCCTCAGGCTCCAAAGTTCACCCCGGGGCCGCAAGCTCCCCCACTTCCAAAGAGGAGACGAAGCGTTTCGTAGGGCCAGCCTGAGGGGGACACGCAAAGGTGCCGCCGTGTGCTGGCACCCCGGGACCACAGACAGGACAGCGTCAAGCCAGGGGGGCAGAGGGGTCCGGGGTCCGGCCTGAGGCAGGGAGGAGACCACTGACGTAATGCAGCTCTGACGAGGAGCGAACCAGGTCGGAGGCACTAACACCGCCGGCGGGGAGGGTGCCGGGGGCTCGGCGACGGAGGGACCCCAGGTCCCAGGCAGAGACGCGCAGCGTGAGGACACACGGGAAAGGAAGGCAGGCGTCCTGGCGGAGGAGGCACAAAGGAAAGGAGCCAGGGTGGGGGCCGGAAAACGAAGTGGAAAGGCCTGCACAGAGGACCCGGAAGAGCGGGCGCCGGCCACCCGGGAGAACCCAGGCCCCAGGAAAGTCCAGCTCGGCCCTTCCCCCCGGCGCGGTACCTTCAGCTTATGGAGCTCCACCGTCTCCGTCGCCATCTTGCTGCCCCTCCACTCCGCCAGGCCCCCGCCCGCTGCCTCCGCCCCCGGGAGCTCCCGCCGAGGCGCCGACCACCGCGGCTGGCCAATCACTGTCACGCTTACTGCCACCTCGTACTATCCCCTCTCCCCATTGGCTAGCAGCTGGCTCGCTGGCTTTCTCCTGCCGGCGGCTGTCCCCGCCTCTCTCCGAGGTGGTACCGGGTGAAGGCGGGCTTCGTAGCTCCGGAACGACGGAAGTGGCGACCAATTGCGCGACCCCCTCGGAGGACGCCAGCCAATGGAGGGCGGCAGCGCTGCTTGACGGCCAGCCAATAGAGAGGCCGCGACAGGCCGGGCGGCTGCGTCCCGGAGGCCGCAGCTGTGGAGCGAGCGCAGATTCGCCAGCCTGACAGGCGCCCGGAGCTGGCAGGTAGGGGTGCGGGAGGCTGGCACGGGGTGCCGCGGGCAACTGGGGAGAGGCGGAAGAGGGGACTCGGCGGCGAATGGAGTCCCGGGGGGAGGGGGGCGGCGCTGACAGGAATCCTGAGGGAAGCGACGAACGACCGGAGGCGGCTGGGAGGGGCGCGGGGCAGTTGAGGCCGCGGGGGCGGAGGGTGGGCGGGCGCCGGCGGGGCTCTGGCCGCGGCTGGAAAAGCTCAGGGCCAGCCGGCTGCCCGAGCCAGGGCTCGCGAGACGCCGAGCTGGGGCCCCCCTCCTGGCCCGACCCAGAGCCTGGGCAAGTTCTCGCGGCGCCCGGTGTCTGACGGGCGGAATTGGGGTGCGGGTTGCCTGCATGCTGCGGCCTGGGAGGCGGGACAAGCCCGGACACGGTGGAGATCCCGAGTGGTCTCGGCGCCCCCGCTTGCTGTTGGTTCTGCCCAGGACCCGCTTCTGGGTGCGAGCGCCGCGCGACCCCTCAGCCTCCCCAGAAAGGCAGTTGAGGCGCCGGCTCCGTGGAGGAGGTGCCCGGGCGGGGCTGCTTCCTTCACGTGCGCGGCGGGGGCGCTGGGGGCGCGGCGAAGGGCACTGGGGTCTGCAGCTGGGGAACGTCGTCTTTGCGAGCCTCCAGTTTTTCCATTGTGCTGAGGAAGTTTCCACTCCCCAGAGTTGGGGAGATCTGGGCCATCCGGGACACCATTTGGGGGAACAGACTCCAAGGGATGTTGAGGAAATTGAGTTGGATTCCTGCCTGATCCCCACTGTGGTAGGATGAATGTGGGGGTGGCACACAGCGAAGTGAACCCCAACACCCGAGTGATGAACAGCCGGGGCATCTGGCTGGCCTACCTCGTCCTGGTGGGACTGCTGCATGTGGTTCTGCTCAGCATCCCCTTCCTCAGCATTCCTGTGGTCTGGACGCTGACCAACGTCATCCATAACCTGGTGAGCACCAAGGGCGCCCCACACCCCCCAGGCCTTGGCCAGCCAGGCCAGCTGAGTCCCCCTGTTGGGATCTCTGCACCGGTCTTGGGCTGAGCCGAGCCCACCCGTCATCTCCCTCCCCCAGGCCACCTATGTCTTCCTGCACACGGTGAAGGGCACACCCTTTGAGACCCCTGACCAAGGCAAGGCTCGACTGCTGACACACTGGGAGCAGATGGACTATGGGCTCCAATTTACTTCTTCCCGAAAATTCCTCAGCATCTCTCCTATTGTACTGTGAGTCCAAGGGGAGATGCTCCCGAAGCCAGGGACCAAGCCAGGTACAAAGGTCCACAGGGAAACCTTCAAAAAGCAGACCACCCCCATAGGCACCCTGAAGGCACGATGTTGTGCTAGGTGTGAATCTAGGGAGGCGAATAAAAAGGGGAAGCTGGTAACCGAGCATTCCTTGCTGTCTCCTTGGTCTCACACGGAGAGCTGCCGTGAATTTGCAAAAAGGGACGTGGGGAGTGGAAGCAAAGCGCAGTCTGATAGACAGGCTGAAACTGCCTCAGCAGTCATTTGCCACATCAGCAACAATTAAAAGACACACAGACTTAGACATCTCAGTTAAAGGTGCTCTCTGATTACATCCCCAGCCCCAGAGTAAATGTGGTTGACACGGGGGAGGACTTCCAGATATCCTGGGGCTACATGCAATAAACTGCTCCTTTAAAACGGAAGAGAAAGTCACCAGAAAGGCATGGACACGGGACAGGGAAGGCTGCCTTCACTCAGCTCACTTCTTCTCTCCCCAGCTACCTCCTGGCCAGCTTCTACACCAAGTATGACGCTGCTCACTTCTTCATCAACACAGCCTCGCTGCTCAGTGTACTGCTGCCCAAGCTGCCCCAGTTCCACGGGGTTCGTCTCTTTGGCATCAACAAGTACTGAGGGCAGGGCCTGGGGATGACGCTGGAACAAAGGGCTGTCACATCCTGTCTTCTGTATCTTAAAAGCCTAAGGACTAAACAACCTTCCCCAGGCTTCAGGGAAGAGAACAGACTGGAAAGTGGGGTTCTCTTGGCCCAGCCCTGCTGAAAACAGGTTTCGTGGAATCAGGAGAGGCAGATGTCAGGGCCAGATCTCCTCAACAGCAGGAAGCCACATGTGGGCAGCTTACTCAGTGAGAAGTTTTGCCATATCTTCTGCCCCCACCACCTCCCAGCTCTGTGTCGCTGTGCATTTTCCTTACAATAAAGATAATTTTTTTCAAATGTGGCTACAATTTGATCGTCAGGAGCAGCTGGAAAATGTTTGCATAAAGGTGGGGCAGACAAATGGAATACAACTTACTGTACGCTTTCCGGTGGCATGTCTTACCCCTCCCTCTCCCTCAGTCAGTAGGGGTGCCCTTCACTTGCAGTCTACACTTGGAGGGGAAGGATTCTCAACTAAGACAAAGGGCTTAAGCTATATGGGCAAAGAAGAGAGGGAAGGTACAGATTGCCAGCTGTGTATTTATAGAAAGATAATCCCCTGGCGTTAAATAGATATGTACATACAAATATGAACAAACTTAAAAAAATACAAACCCTTGGATCATAAGGGGGCTGCCTGGAACCCCTTTATCTTCCCCCTCACCCAAGGGCAGAGGGCTTTTTAAAAATTATTAGTTTGGCCATCCCTGCAGCAACAAGCATAAGTTGGGTGATTACCCACAAAGTGAAAGTCAGAGGAAAAACTCAGAGTCCCCACTCTCTGAACTCTATATATCTCCAATCATTAGGGCTACATGCTTTCTTCTCTCGACTAGTATACCGGGGTAAAGGAAGAGGTACCCTCCTGGAATGGATCAAGAAATAAGATAGACTTGTAATTTATAGGGGGGGCGGGGCGGGAGTGTCATCTTCTCTAGAAGCAAAAGACAAGACAGAGGCATATAGACCCCAGGGGAAAATACAGCTCCCACACACTGGGAGACACTGTCCAGCCCAGGTCCAGGCCCTAGCTCCTTTGCTCTAGCCATAGCCTACGTCTTTGGTATTATCAGAAGACAAGATTCAGTTACTGGGTAGCAGTGGAGAGGGGAGTGGTTTCCAGACTTCCTGTAAGTACTGAATGAATAATTTGCGTTTATAAGTTTCCCTTTTTTAAATATTTAAAAATAAACAAGTCAAACTCCATCCTGTGCTGTACACAGCCCTTTTGACTCCCTGACAGTGATTTGAGGAAAGAAGAGAAGGGTTATCAACGTTGGAAGGGCCTCCTCACTTTCTTCCGCCTCTTCGGTTTGGCTTCTCCCTTGGGAACTGTACTGTTGGGCTTGGAGGCTGCAGTGGCCCCAGGGCCAGGCTGAGGAGCTGCAAAGAAGTTCCCATTGGACATCTGGCCTGGGGGTACTTGAAAGATTCTGCTCAAAAAATCCTGAAGGTCAGCAGGAGGGGCATCTGGGGTGGCTCTGAGGAGAAAACAAAAAAGAATGAAGTGATAGAGTCATGATGACCAGTGTTACCTATGTGTACCTAAGTTAAAGATAAACTGAGTCAGTTCTCACTTCTTAAAGGGTGAGTCATCCACTTGTCCTAAATCTGTCATCTGGAACATATGCAGAAATAGAGTGGCTTGATTATTGCTGAAATACCACCTACCTCTGCCGCCTACTGGCGCCTGGGATCCGAGAACCAAAGGAGATGTGATAGGGGACTCTGTGGGTATCTGGGGAGATTCCCACACGTTGGCATCCAGCCCACTCTGCAAGTAAGAGAAGTAATTAGCCAAAGTGTCCATCTTGAGCACCTATGACCCCGTGTTTCAGAGGACGGAGGTGTACCTGTGATGTCATACACCTTTCCATCCATCAGTGCAAAGTAGGTGATCTTGAGGCCCAACATGCTTGACTCTGCCCAAAAGTCTCCTTCCTCTGCAGGATGCAGCCTATTGCACTCAGCACAGTATCTGGCACTTTTAGGTTCCCGGTCCATTTCAAACCTCCTGCAACCCAGCAGAAGAATGGTCCCTTAGTAATCTGTCAAGCTGAGCCTACCTAGGGCAACACTTTCATCATTACAAGTTGACTGAAGCACCTAAAATTATCACTACTCAGTTCCTACATTTACCTGGGCACACCCTGTCTTCAAACCTCCTACCTTACAATTAAAATACCTCATTTCTTCTTTCTACTAATGCAAGCCCTCAATCTCGTGACAATAAAACAAAAGTAGAAACCTCGGTTGTTGTACTTCCCATTGTGTCCCACCACTGCCAAGTCCTCAGCCAGTCAGCCTGTGCTGCTCCCCACCTCTCCCATACCTGTGCTTCCCCTGGCACCGGCTGCACATCATGGTATTCATTGCTTCTTTGAGGTCATCCTGCAACTTGGACAGAAACTCATTCACAGACCGGCTCAGTTCATTCTCTGCCATTCGTTTCCTGAGAGAAGAGAAACCTTTTAAGTCAGAGGGTATTGACTGAGGGACAAAGGCCCCCTCGTCAGCGTCAGCACAGAAGACAAGCAACCCCTTCTCTCTACCTCAGAGGGCTCCGCCCACAAATCCAGGGACATTGCCAGTGAAGATTATTTGTTCACTTCACCTGATAATTTCTCATTTCCAACTTACATCTCATATTCCTTCCGCCTTTCAGGGTTACTGACAATGTCCCAAGCGGCCCGCAAAACCTTGAAGGCCTCCTCAGCCCGGGGGTGATGGTTTTTGTCAGGATGAACCTACCAAGATAGAGATTTCAACAGAAATTATTTCAATGGTCTTCTCTTCTTGGGTCAAAATAACTTATCAAAGAGTTCTTTTTCCTCAAAGAGTCTATACGGTTTATCGACAGACATATGGGATCTGCTGCTTATTGACAGGTGGGATGTTTTATCTACGATGGGTCACTGGGAATCTTTCACGAGGATACACGTGCATGTATCGTGCAGAATCTGGCACCAGGATGACCACTGTACTAGTCTTAGCACAGAAAAGTTCACATCTCAGGACACCCCTCAGTCGGGCAGGGAAGGTTAGTCACTCTTCCTGGCATACATGTACGAAGCCCTCTCACTGAAGTTTCATTTCAGTCATAAAGTAATAATTACAAACATGTTAACATCCTCAGAGTCACTCCTTTCTAAGCAGAAAATTCTCCCACCTACATCAAACTTTGTATAATAGTTTACCTTTCTGTCCCAGAAATGAAATAGGAATTGGGATCCTCTCAGGCTTTTCATCCACTTTTCAGTGTTTTTCCAAGACAAATAATATCCTCTCCCTACAGCTTCCTGATTGTCACTCCCAAAAAATAGAGATAAACCGAGTCTCATGACTGATGCCAAATAAGCAGAATGCTGTTAAATCTACCACGTTCCCAAAGCTTGTTGTCTTGGTCACTCTGGGACCAAGTAAGGGCAATGAGTGAGTCAGGGGACTCTGGCCTAAACCAGGGGAGAACTTGAGAGAACAGGGCGGGGCACTGAGGACTGAGGGCTTCATCCCCCTCTACCAGAGAATAAGTTGAAAATGAAAATTTTCCTCAGACAGATATTTCCCAAAAGGGGGTATCTGTTCCAAACATGAAGGTGAAAAAAGAACTGTACGATTAGTAGCAGCTTGAGTGTAAGTTGCTCCACACTCTCAAAATATTCCAATAAAGGGCATACATTTCCCACCAAACTAATTTAGTCCTTCGGTAAAAGTAACAGGCCTGGTACTTTTGGGGGCCTCACATGTTCACTGGAGACAGGTTGTCTGATAACTCTTCAGTGGCAGGCAACAATTTGCAGTCCTACCAGTCCATGCACTCACTAAAATGGGCTTCCTGTGCAATTTACATTAACACATTACTTATTCATTTCATAGTGTTACTTGTTCAGAAATAGTATTTCTGCGCTACTGCTCTACTTCCAATAGCAATTTGATTGCACGCGTAAACTAAAGCAGTTCTCTCAAGCATAGGGTGCATTTATTTCCATCAATAAAAGCAACCATTCTCATGACACACATGCAGATGTCTATATGATTTATCTTCACCTCTCCTTCACCTTCCCACTATGAACTGCTCCTCGTGAAATAATTTTTCTTCCACTTGGTCCTGGAATAATCATTCACATGCCCTTCCTGAGCCTTTCCACACTGGGCCCAGTTACCTTTCATCTTCAAGTTGGTGTTCTACTCTGCCTTCCCTGTTACTCCACTCTACCTAAAACTGGAGTAGGAAATAATACGTGGACAAACAAGGAACAGGAAATAAAAGGGAGGGTACTCACCATCACGGCCAGCTGCCTATAGGCCTTCTTCAGCTCAACATCGGATGCTGTAGAATCAACCCCCAACACCTGGAAAGGGTTTAACTCATCCTCAGGCACCCCAGCCATGGTCAAGAGTCGAGCCACTTCCTCCTCAGGCTGACAGTAGCGACCACCAGCTACAGGTGCATTCTCTTGCCGAACAGTCCTCTGCTTGACCCCAGGCAACTCCAGCCAACCCCACTGGACTATTCTTACTAGCTGCTGCCATGGCCTGCTATCTCTCAGCAGAACCAGACAACGCTGCAAGGTGGGAGAATCCAGCCAAGAGAAGAGCCAAGTGGCCTTACTCCTCCAGCCTAACCGGTCTCCCAGTCCCACGAGAAACCTCCAGGCCAACTGTAAACAGCCCAACAAGAGGGCCAGAGCCAGAAGCAGCAAAGCACCCAAGAGCCTAAGAAAACGAGTGAAAAGCCCTGCCCCACAGCAAAATCCCTGGCTCAAAATCTGGAATACCACCTGGGCCCAGCTCCCAAGTCGCCCTGCCCAGACTCCCATCCAGACTCGAAAGAGGTCCAGATCACTGCCCTTCAGCTGCCTGCATGCATAGATGAGATGGCCACAAGTTTCCACATACTCTCCCACCAATACCAGCAGTTCAATCAGCCACCAGAAGCCTGACTGTCCAAGCTGACACAGTTCTTCGGCTCCCCACAATCCCGGGCCTCTGCGTTTATCTGCCTGACCGCGTTTCCGGCCCAGCCGGTGGCGACCAGGGGACCTGGGATCTCTGCGGCCGCCCTCCCGAGCATCCTCCTTGGCTGCAAAGCGGTGCCTCTGCCTCCGGGGTGGTAGTTTTTTCCCACTGGGCATGCGTGAAAAATCACTGGGGAATTTAAGAGGTTCCTCCTCATCGTATTCCTCCTCCAGCTCTTCATCTTCCCCCAGGGCTGGAGAGGTACAATGGTGGCAAAGGTTGCTAGAAGAGCTCTCTCTTCCCTCAGAGTAAGGTCCTTCAGAGATGCCAGCGGTCCCCTGGCAGTCGCAGGCAGACGGAGTGGAAATAAAAGGCTTCCCATCCTCCTGGTGCCCAGCCCCATTCTCTCCTGGGAGTTCCTGCTCCACTCCTGATTCTTCTGAGAACGCCTCACTCTGATCAGGGTTCTCTCCCTCCTTAGGGGGTCCTGGACCCCTCGGGGGGCCATGGCTTGGATCCGACCAGTGAGCTGGGCTTGGGGGCTGTGTGTACTTAGGACTAGAGTGTTCTGTGAAGCAGCGGGTACCATTAGGAGCAGGCCTCGCTGAGTCCCTGAGTCCTGAGAATGAAAGTATTTCGGGGTCCACAGAGGGTCCTAAAGTCCTGAGAGAGGCACCCCCACCGTGGTGGGCTCCACACAACCCTCTTTCTCCGGGGTGCTTCTGGGCCATGACCCCGGGAATTCCTGAGGGTTTTAGGTCACGGCCATCATGGTGATTTCTGATGCCTGTAACAAAGGTATCAAGGTGGGGACGAGACGACCAAGAGAGGGGTTAAGAATCTCCAGGCGGGGATATAGCGAATGCACCCACCACCCGTTTTCCATCTCCTTTTGGGGGCAGTCATGACCCCAAGCAATGAGCCCACACTACACTAAGGACAACGCTGCTTCCTCCCCCACCCCAAATGCCCGTAGTTTTAAAAAATTCCCCACGAATCTACAACCCTGAATACAGGAAAGAAGGAAGTACCGCAGAGGGTACAGCCCTGGGGTCACTTTTCTGAAACAGGGCCAGACGATCGGAAAGGGGGACCGCAGGCTGCCGGAAAAGGGTGGGGCCGCGCGGCCCCCAAGGAAAACCTGGGGGCGGAGCTTGGGGTAGCTCCTGAAAGAGGTTTCCCGGGAACCCTCGGGCTGGGCTGAGAGGGCGGAGGTAACGTACGGAAGAGCGGCGGTAACTCCTCCCCCTCGAGCTGCTGGGCCTGGGGCCAGGGGGAGCTAGCAGCTCCCCCGGCCCCGCCTCCCGCTCACGCTCCGCTTCCGCCTTCCGTCCCCGCCGCGGCCGCAGACCTGCGCCTACTTCCACTTCCGGGGTCACCAGGCAAGCGACGGGAAGGAAAAGAAAAGCGGTTGGCTGAGACGCGAGCCAGTCCCACCAGCGCTGAGTCAAATCAAAGGCGGCGGCGGCGGGGCGGGGCGGCGCCGGCCCCGCCCCTTAAAGGGCCCGCGCCGCTGGCTCCGCGTGCTGGCGCCGGATCCGCGCGGGTCGCTCCGCTGGAGGCAGAGCGGGTGGCGCCGCAGTGGGGCAGCGCCTCAGTCCCTCTGGCTGCGAGCTTGGGCGCTGCCGACCGCGGGAGCTGGCCGGCCGGCGAGCCCCAGTCCTCCCCTCGTAGACAGAACCGGGGAGCGCAGAGTCACCGCCCCGACCCCTTCCCCGCCGGCGGCAGCGCGGACAGAGGCCCCTTTGTAAGCTGCAGGAGTGGAGCAGCGGGGAGGACGCCCCGCGCCCGCCCGGCCCCCGGCAAGGCGGCGAAGCCGGTGAGCCACTCGCGGGCCCACGCTCGTTCCTGTGACACTTGAACTTCTCCGCCCGACATTAATTCATTACGGCCGGAATGGAAGAATCTTCAGTGGGTGAATCTTTTTCAATCTGACTGAGGCCGTTACGTTTTATAGGTGC
>NW_004567135.1:3326646-3348973 GCF_000260355.1 Condylura cristata | reverse complement strand
GCGGGGCTCAGGACTGAGGCGCAGCGCCCGCTCGGACGGCGCGCGGCCGCGGGCTGCTTTGCATCTTATTTGCATACCGAGCGGTCCGCCCGGCGTCGGCGCGCCCCCACCCCCGCGGAGACCCCGCCGGGCCCGCTCCGCCGACCCCCTCCTGCGCGCACCCCTCTCGCTAGCCCCCTGCCAAGGCCCGACTGGCTTCGCGGGTTTTTCCACCCATGAACCCCTCACCGGCGCCCCCAGACCAGTAAAAGCCCCTTCCCCGGGTCCCCGATCCCGACCACCGGGTTCTCCAGAAGACAATACTCCAATTCTCTGGGAAGTGGAAGAAACCAAGCCGGAGCCGGGGGGCGCTGGGACCCCAGTTGGGGCTCTGAGAGCCCGGGGTGGTCGAGTGGCCTCCCGAGCCCTCGGAGACCGTTCCCCAGCCTTCCAGCAGTGACGCCAAAGCCCTGCCCCGCTGTAGTCGGGGGTTCTCCGGCCCCAGCCTCGAGCCGTGGGCAAACTGGGTCCCCCCACACACAAGGGGAAGGGTTGGAGGGGCCCGCCCCGTGATGTCACCCCCCTCCCACCCTGTCCCCTTCCTCCGCCACCCCCTCCCATTCCAAACTGGTTGCTTTTAGTTCCCGGGCCCGGACTACGACTTGCAAGAGTTTAAGGGGCAGCTGAGCCGAGCGGCCCGGGGGTGCCCACCCCCCACCAGCGCCGCCAGCGCCCCGCCGCCTCGGGCCCCGGGCAGGGGTGCAGCTGGGGGGTCTAGGGAGGCTCTCCAGCCCCTTCCTCTCCTCAGCCTGGCAGGGTGGTGAGTAGTTAACACCCCCTCCCCAACCTCTCCTTTAGGATCCCCAGATTTACCAGCCAACTCCCCAAGCCAGCCCTTCTGCCTCGAGGTCCAAAGAAAGACAGACGGCAAAGCAAAGTGCCCGCTCCGGTCGGGGCAGCGCCAACTTGGGGTTCTCCTCCCTTCTGGAACTGCATGCGAGCCCCACGGCAGCCCTGGCAGCCCTGACGCCAGGGAGAGGGAGGGCTGGGAGCGCAGGAGCGCTGCGCTGAGCAGGGAAGAGGCCACGGGACGAGGGACAGGGCAGGGAGCAGGCTGGCGGCCCTCCCCCGTGACTCGACTCCACACGGAGCTGATAAAGTCTGGGCGTCTGTCTCTCCATGACTCCCGCTCCCAAACTCTTGGTCTTTTGCCCTCTCCCTTCCTGGGGTGGGAGCAGCTGGGTCAGCAGGGCCCCCCTGCGCACTCTCCCCCCTCCGTTAGCCCCACCCTGCCCAGTCCAGGGCCTTAGGGTTGCGTTCTGGCTGCAGATGGGCAAACTTGGGGGTTGAAACAGGCTGCTGGACCTTTGCCCACCTGTTGCCCGGAGCCCTGGGCCTCTCCCCTTCCACCCCGACTTCCTGCTCCTCCCACCCCACCCCACCCTGGAAACTGGGAAGCTAAGGCCGGTTGCCTTTTATTCCACTGAAATGAGAGTTTCATTTCCTTGAGTCCTTCGGTCCACTGAAATGAGAGTTTCATTTCCTCGAGTCCTTCTGTCAGGAGGTGGTAGAGAGACCCCCAGCCCTGTAGATCTCTAGTGACTTCAGCAGGCCAACCCCTGAAAGTGGCCTCTTCCAGAGAAACTGGAGGGGGGAGTCCTCAGGATGCATGAGCACCCCTGCCCTTTGCAGGGTTCCCAGGGCTTCATGGACGGATGAGAGGAGCGACACTGACTCGCCCCTGACCGCCTTCTCATCAGCCATGGAGGAAGTCTTGCTGCCCCTGGCCCTCACCTCTGACCCTAGGCTGTTTAATCAGCAACTCCCAGAGGCTCCAGACCCAAGATGTGTCCTGGAACCCCAGGACGATCCTCAGCTGACCCCCGCCCTGGTGTGTGCCCTCTGCTGCTGCTTCGGGATCATCTACTGCTGCTTTGGTGAGGGCAGGGCCAGGGGCCCCGGGGGCAGTGGCCCAAAACTGTCACCCTCGAGAATGAGGCCAACCCCCTCTCCGTGGCTCCTGGACTGCCCCTGCTCTGCGGGGTCCCCGCCTCAGGTGGCCCCACTGCTCTTCCCAGCCCTTCAGATCCACTCCCACGCCACACTCTCCCGCTCTGGCCGGATCCCGGGAACGCCTCCCGCCTCGCTGCCCCCTGCCTCGGCTCTCCATGCCCAGATGAGCCTCCACGCTTGCGCTCTTACCCCTGTCCAGCAACCCGAAACGGCCTGTCCTGCTTTCTTCACATCTGCCCTGCAAGCACTGAACCTTCCCTCTAAACTTGCTCCCCTCAAAGCGTCTATCTCACCTCTGGATTTTCCCCCCCACCCCCCACAATTCCTGGAAAGTGCCCGCCCTCCCTGTGAGTGTTCCTTTCAGCCCCCCACTTGGGTCCTTTGGTCCTTTGGAACGCTGCTTCTGTCTCCTGCCCTCTGGTCAGCGTCCTCTCCCTTCTGCTTCATGAGAACGTCCCCGGAGGCCGCTTTGTGTCTCTCAGAACCTCCCGCCTCCCTCCCCAGGCTACCGCTGCTTCAAGGCCGTGATGTTTCTCTCTGGCCTGCTGTCAGGAGCTCTGGTGATTTTCCTGCTGTGCCACAAGGAGCGGGTGCTAGAGACACAGCTGAGCCTGGAGGTGAGCGCGGGCATTGCGCTGGGCATCGGACTCCTCTGCGGCCTGGTCACCATGCTGGTTCGCAGCGTCGGGCTCTTCCTGACTGGCCTCCTGCTAGGCCTGACCCTGGGTGCTGGGGCCCTGCTGGGCAGCGAGCCCGTCTACCAGCCACCTTCAGCCTGGGTGCCGGCCGGGGGGCTGGTGGGGCTGGCGCTGCTGGGTGCCCTACTCACACTCCGGTGGCCACGGCCATTCACAGTCCTGGGCACAGCCCTGCTGGGTGCCGCGGTGCTGGTGGCCTGTGCTGACTACTTCTTGGAGGGACTGGCACTGGGCAGCCGGCTGGGCCAGCGCCTACAGGCACTCCCAGCCTCGCCTCCTCTCTGCTGGTATAGCTGGGTCTTGCTGGGGACCTGGCCGGCCCTGGGGGCCCTGGGGGCCCTGGCCCAGTGGAAGCTCATGGATGAAGAACACGGAGGCCACGCCAATGGTGAGTGAATGCGTGGTACCGAAGCAGTCAGCCCGTGCCTTCCTGCGCCACTGTTCCAGACTTGAGGACTGGAAGGGGGAATACACGAGAGAGGAGGGTGGCGTGACTGAGGTGCATGGGGAAGGACTTTGAAAGATCTAGAGGCGGAGGAACAAAGGGACGTCCGAGAAGAGTGAGGTGAGAAGTAGGCAGGGCCAAGAGTTCTCAGAAACGGACAGCGCAGAAATGGCTAAGCGGGAAGAGTAGGATTCCAAAGAAGAGTTTCATTTAAGGGGGGTGGGAGGAATGGGAGCCCCTACCAGGGAGATCGCTAGGTTCCTCTGGAGTGTGAGTGTTGGGGTGGGGCCCAGGGTCTAAAGAGGCCTCCCTGATCTGTGTCGCCCCCCCCCCCCCCAGCAGTGCTCTTGAGCCGCCAGCGAAGGCATCTCCAGCTCCTTCGGATCCGTCAGCAACAGGCCAAGTGGCACCGGACCTCTTCTGGGGTGGGGCTCTGTGAGGGCAGCTACCAGGGCTACCCCAGCGCCCCCCGGAGCCCCGCTGACAGCCTGGCCCCCGTGAGTGGGGGTGGCAGGGCCCTCTGCGGGGCAGAGCCCAGGGCGGATGGGAACGGCCAGATGGGCATGGCCCTGACCCAGCCCTTCCTTCCGCCTCTGTCCCATGCCCCTCCAGAGTTACCTCCAGAGCCTTCAAGAGCGCCAGCGGGGACCAGGCCCCCAGGCCACGGCCCCCCACACCATCCTGGACTTGGATTCCGACTGTGGTTCCACCGTGCCCCTCACCAGACCCTCTGTGTCCCCCCAGACCTGAGCCTAAGCCCCCACTGATGCCCACCCCTAGCGAGGGCCTGGAGCCCGACTAGGTGCACAGGGCCAGGCCCCTCTTGGACTTGGGGGTGGAGTCCGTGCTGCAGCCACACTGGCCTTGTAGGGCTGCGTTTCAGGGACAGCGAGAGGAAGCCCGCGGGGAGGGAGGAGGACGGGATCGTGAACACGCACCTCTGTGCCGTCGTGGCGCCCTGGTCCCCAAAATAACGGGCTCCCTGATGCCTTCCAAACCGAGGAGGACTTGACCTGCCTCGCCTGTTAGCGTGCCTCGCAGGAGCCAAGCATGGGGTTGGGTGTTTAGAGGACCGGGGGGCTCTCGGGAGGCCCCCACACGCTTGGTAGCTGTTCCCCTTCTCTTTCTAATCGTAGTCCTTTTATTGCAGTAATGCTGGCTGACAGCGCCGCGTGAGGTTCAGAGGTGCAGATTCACTCCTCAGACGTATGCGGCCGTAGCACACTGCCACCAGGGCATCCGGAGTCCCTGCCTGACTCCTGTGGGCCCCTCCCCTCAAGCACCTGATAACTGTTTGAGGGACAGGAGGGCAGCGTGTCGCTTGGGACCCCCCCAGCCCCAGCCCTGCACTGCAGGGAGTGGGGTTCCTGGTAGCCTTTCCGTTTGGGCTCCTTAGAGTCAGGTTTCCTGCTGCTACCTCAGCCGGGGGCGCTGTCTCCTATGGTGCTTCCTTCTCACGGTGCCAGCCTCAGCACCCACCTCCCCGCAAACCTGGCTCTTTGCTCCACGGAGAGCATTGGCCTCCAGGCCAGCGTCTTGCCTCTTGCCCAGAGGGGTCTGATCTTCAGGGCCGTGTGAGCGAGAGGTGCCTGGTGGGCGTCTCGGTGGCGCTCACCTCCTGCACCAGAACCTTGTCCCGACTAACGTTCTAACAGCCTCCCTCCAACCTTCCCGCCAGGGTCTGTCCCCTGGTTCCTGGACAGCGTGCAGGATGACATAGCTCCCCACGCCCCCGGTGGCAGGGCCAAGAAGGAAGGAAGATGGCAGGAAATGGGAATAAAATGGCATTGGACACTGAACCTGTGCGTCTGGCCTCTGCTGTTACTGCGTCCCAAGACAAAAAGTCAACCGTGCCGGCCAGCGCTTGGTGCCCTAGCAGCTGAGGCAGGTTCCCTCATCGGAACGGACTGTGGTAGGAGCGAGACCCACACACAGCCAGAGGCGAGCTGTGTAGGGCCCTTAGGATCATGGGGTAAGCAGAGGGTGCCGCCCACTGTCCCCGTACCACGCTGCACATACGGTATTTCATTTCCTGCAACAAGCCACAGGCTTGACATTAACCTTATTTTGCAAACGGGGAGTCCGAGACGCAGTGAGGTTAATGAGCTTGCCCAAAGTCATAAGCAGGTGAATCTGATTCTCAAGGGTTCTAAAACCTTCTGCTCGTTTTAGTGGCCACGCTGCTTCCATCACGCGTCATCTAGGAAAACAGGACCCAGGCGTCCTGCTTCCTGGCTGTTACTTCCTATCAGCTGAAGGCTTGACGGTGCCTTCCCTCAACCAGTGTCCTCCAGAGAGCAGATGAAATCGTTAGAAGTGCTGTCTGTGGCCGGGAAGAGACAGTTGGGAGCTGACCCAGGGTGAGGGGCCACCGACGGATGAAAACACAGGGCGGGTGGCTTCAGTGGGGACGCGGAGCCTGAGGCCCTGGCTCGTGTCCCTCGTGCAGCCTGTGCAGAGTCCTGCGTGCCGACCTCTGATTCAGCTCATGGGCGCCTGGGAGGGTGATGTCACCAGGGGCCAGAGGGCTGGCGGAGCCCTGGTCTGAGGGGCAGTTGGGTCGCACCCAAGTTGGTGTCTGTGGGCAGACGGTCAGCGTGCCAGGTGGTGTTCAAGGCCAAGGGGGTTGTGTACAAGGTGGTTGCCCGGGCTGAGTGGGCAGTGCCCGTGGGTGGGGGGGTGCCATCCCCACCTGATGGGGTGTTGTCTTGGGTCTGGGGACGGCAGTGCATCCAGACGTGGGCCGTGTCTCTGGGATAGCCTTTCTCTACTCGGAGCTGCCGGTTGAGGGACCAGTACTGTTTACCCTTGAAGAAGTAGACGCGGCCATCCCGCCAGCTCATGGCAGCGGAGGGCCGGTCTGGCACGCCTGTAAACAACCTCTTGGTTGGTTTGGGATAGTGGCTGAAGTCAGTGTGGGCCAGCTCATCCCACTGCCAGTATCCGGAGCCCTAGATGTGGTGGGGGGGGACAGAGTGAAGAAGAGGGTGAGGAGAGTCCTCTCTGGTGGCGCAAGGGGTTAAGTCTAGCACTGTGAAGCTCTCTCCAACCACTGCAGCGCAAGTTCAATCCCCGGCCAGGGAGTGACCCACATGGTATGGCAAATCTCTCCCATCCCCCCGCTGCTCCCCTCAGCAGTGTGTTTCAGTGGGACCCACCCATTATGCTCCCCACTGTCTCTGGTGAGTCCTCTCACCCCCCACACCTCTGGTCTGTACCCTAGCTTACAGGCATAAATAAATCTTTTAAAAAAACTTATACACTATGGAATATTACTCAGCAATCAAAAGAGAGAAACTCATGCCATTTGTGGCCACATGGATGGAACTGGAAAAGACCATGCTTAGTGAAATAAGCTAGAAAGGGAAAGAAAAATACTGGATGGTTTCACTCATAACAGGAGTGTAAGGATCAGAAAAAAAAAAAAGCGATTGCAATATAAAGCAAAAACGAAAGTCAACAAGCAACAATAACCCAGAGACATTCTGCAAGGATAGAGGGGAGGGACCCAAGCGGGCGGGAAGAGCGCTCAGGACTAGGGGGTGGCACGCGGGGCTGCAAACCAGATGCAAAGATGTAGAGAAGGAAGAATAACGTAAAATACATAAAAAACAAAAGCAAGCAAAGGAGAGCGGTGTTTGCTCTGCAGTGGGCGGGCGGGGCTCGCCCTCCTTGGCTTCCTACCTTGAAGAGGAACACCTTCTGGTTGTGAGGCCAGTAGAGTGCCGCGTCCAGGTGAGGCTCCACCCTGTACAGCCTTTTGGGGAAGCCGGGGGACATCTTGAAGTTAATGTAGCGCCACACTCTGTCTCCTGAGAGCAGGAGGAAAGAACCGTCACCTGGGCGGGCTCCCTTGCACCCTGCACGCGTCTGTCTGTCTGTGTGTCTCTCCTCACTCCTGTCCGCCAGGCTGCTCCATGGCCGCCGGCCCCTCGGGCGGCCCACGCCGGCCTCCTTACCCTTGAAGAAGTGAATCCACTGTGTCCGAGGCGAGTAGACCGCAGCGTCCAGGTTCCCGGGGAGCCCTTCCCAGAGGGCGGACACCCGGAACAAGGGACCCAGGCCGGAGTCTGTCACGGTCCACACGTAGCCCCCCTTAAAGGCGTAGGTCTTCCCCCGCGGCCCTGAAAGCAAAGGCAGGAAGTTTAAAAAAAGGTAAAATCTGGGCCTCCCTGGCGGCCAGCGGGTTGAAGCGCAGCGGCAGCCACAGCAGCTGCTGACATCTGCAGCCACGTTCTTTGTGCCCCAGCCGAGGCCTCCGGCCCCTGAAGTCTCACTCCCGGCTCTTCAGCCCCTACCCCGTGGCTCCCGTGAAAACTCGGCGCTACTCTTCATTGCCCAGATGAGAGGCCCCACAGCAGAGCTCCCGGGATGTAAATGGCGCGGGGGAGTTCCACCCCTGGCCAGGGGGTGACAGCAGCCCCCTCCTGTCTCCCCTGCTCCCCTCAGCAGTGGATTTCAGTGGGTCCACCTGTTCTGCTCCCGCTCTGTCTCTGGGGAATTCTTTCACACACACACACACACACACTCGCACCCCGCACCTCTAACCTGTACCCCAGTTCTGTGTGCACAAACAAATGCATCTTAAAAAAATTAAAAAAGCTTTAAAAAAATAAAATCAGGTCAATAAGGTCACTAAAGGCCTGTGGCGTCTCGCGGCGTCTCTGGCTCCTGTAGGCTTCATCCGTAACTGGAGAATACTAAGGACCCAACATTCAGTCTTTCCTTGGCTGGCAGAGCAACTTAACTATGGTCCACTCGACAGGGGTCCCACAGATAGCTGCCCCCCAAGCCGCACCCTCTACTCCCGGTGGCATCACAGGCGTCCTGCCCTCCACCTCCGTGTGTCACCTCCCCTCCCCGCCAATCCGGGTCACAAACTTCCTCCACCTTTCTGTATTTCCCGCTGTGTTTCCATTGTCCTCACAGAGCCTCCAGGGTACAGGCCGCCTGGCCCAGGCTTCCGACCTTCCCCCTCACCTGCGTCCTGCTTTGCCCAAGCCCTGCCCTGGTGTCAGGCCCCGCTGCGCAGGCCCACGGCAGTCTGGAGAAGGGCCTCACCCAGCATCATGGCATCCACCTCACCACTGCAAGGGTCCGGCATGGGGCTGGGCTCCGTGGGGACTGGGGGTACAGTGGGCAGCTCCGTCTCGTCTTCCTCATCCCCTGTTTCTGGGATCTTCTTGCCTGCAAGGCAATGTATTAAGGCTCAGGGAGGGAACTCAAAGGTCCGGACGCCCCAGTCTTCCAATGTCAGTTCTGCTCAGAGACCCCAGAGACGGGGGAGGGAGAATCCTGGAGTTTCCTTTGCTGGAAGGCAAGATCATATCATCCCAGCAGGAGACCTGAGCCAGTTTTGAGAGACTCCAGAAAGGGCAGCGGGCTAGATGTGCTGCTTTTATTTTTTCTTTTTTAAGATTTTGTTTATTTATTTTTGCATAGAAGCACTGGGGTGTAGGCCCGAGGTGCAGGGTGTGAGAGGAGAGACAGCAGAGACAGAGTGGGGAGCAGAACAGGCGGATGGATGAAGTCCACTGCTGAGGGGAGCAGCAGGGAGACAGGAGAGGTCTGCCGCGCCCTGGGGGTCACTCCCTGGCCGGGGATTGAACTCGGTCTTATCTGTGATAGTGCTGAGACTTAGCCCTACACATGCATTCTTCATCCGCAAGAACAGGTGTAAGGGGAGAGGGGCCGAAAGGAAGATTAAAAACAAAGGAGTCAGAAGGAAAGAGTTCCTGGGGCCTCCCTGGTGCACAAGGGGTTCAGTCTCGGCACGGTGGAGCGGTCACAGCCGCTGCAGCACCAGTTCCATCCCCGGCCAGGGAGGGACCCCCAGGGCGCAGCAGACCTCTTCAGTCCATCCGCCTGTCCTGCTCCCCGCTCTGTCTCTGGTGAGTTCTCTCACCCCCCACACCACTGGCCTGCACCCCGCTTCTTGTATGCATAAATAAATAAAATAAATCTAAAAGAAAACTGTTCCTTAAAATGAAGACGCCTGGCAAGCCAGGCACCAGGCAAAAGGAGAAACCAGGCCATCTCCCTCCGTGGACGTGACACCTGTTTCTTCCGCCTGAAATGGACGCTGGCCAGACTGACTCAGGCCGGCTCAGGGAAAGGACTGACCATAGAGAGCCTGGATCCCTGCCACGTCGTCCGGGTGTAGCCTGAAGTGAGGCCGGTAGCCAGCGTAGACAGGGGCCATGAGGGCCCGCGTGTAGCGGGAGTGCCCCAGCCCCAGGGCGTGGCCCAGCTCGTGGGCAGCGATGATGCGCAGGTTCACCCCGCGGTAGGTGCCCTCTGTCCAGAGCTCGTCCTCGTCGAAGTGCACACTGCCCAACTCAGGAATGTCGGCGTGAGCCAGCACCCTCCCTAGAGGAGAGCAGGAGGAGGTCGGAGAGGCGTCTGGAGAGGAGCAGCCCTGCCCCGCAGGCCCAGTGTGTCCCCGGAAAGTGCCCCACTGGGGTCTCCCTTAAGGCTCAGCACTGTGACGCTGTCCCACCCCCGGCCAGGGAGTGACCACAGGGCGCAGCAGGCCCCTCCTGTCTCCCCGCTGCTCCCCTCAGCGATCTGCCTGTTCTGCTCCCCACGCTGGCTCTGGGGAATCCTCTCAACCCCCCACCCAACCTCTGGCCTGCACCCCAGCTCTGTTCCAGAGGACAGCGACAACGTGTCTGACACAGGGGCCCCGAGCTGGCGCCTACCGGGCCCATCAAAGCTGTTGGAGCACTTCGGGCTTTGGCGGCCGTGGAAGGACAGACGGATGTCGGCCCTGCCGGCCTGCACCTCCTGGAAGGTCAGCGGGGCCACCTTGCTCCAGTACCCGAAGGCCTGGAGCAGGGCTGCCCGGGCTGTGCTGGCCGGGAGGGTGGAGGGCAGATTCAGGATGCGGAAAGTCAGGCGCTTCTTTCTCCAGCGGCCTGGCAATTAGACCAGAAGAGAGGTTTGCTGCAGACCCTCCTGCCCACCCCGGAGGGCTCCCGAGACCGGCAGTCTCTCAGCAGAGCACACCTCCCCGCAGGTGAGGCCTCGGACCCGCGAGCCATCGTCCACTCAGCCCGAGCTGCTGGGGGGGGCCATGTCCCCGGTCTCCAGAGCCACGCTCTGTTCCCTGCTCCCCCAGACTCCACCTCACCCAAAAGCAGGTATTTGTGGATCTTTTGGTTGAAGGGGTCCCCCAGGCCACAGCGGGGCTGTTTCATGCGTGCCCTCGTCGCCTCATCCAGCTGACCTGAGACCGGCAGCTCGGAAGCTTCCTGAAAGGCTCTGGAAAGAGGGGGAGGGTGGGTGGAGCAGGGTAAGCCAGTCTGGGGTGTTTGGGGACTGGGGCTGCTTCTTTGGTCCCCTGCTGCCCAAAGAGGTGCTGGGAGTGGCACAGAACCCCTGAAGCGGGGTCCCCCTGGAGCTATGAAGCTATGGCGGCCGGTGCAGGGCGAGTTGGCTGACCACAGGCCGTCCATCCGCCAGCTCTGTTCCCCAATCTGTCTCTGGTGGGTCCTCTCACCAGAGGACCCCGCACCTCTGGCCTACACCCCAGTTTTGTATGCACAAATAAATAAGGGGAGCAGTGGGCGAGACAGGAGAGGTCTGCTGTGCCCTGTGGTCCCTCCCTGGCCAGGGATGGAACTCGTGCTGCGGTGGCTGCGGACAGACTCATAGTGCTGCGCTTTAACCTGTTGAAAGAATCTCTCTCTCTGCAGCTAATGGGGTCACTGCAGGATCCAGTCCTCATAACTGAGTCCTGCCTGTCTGTGATGCAGAAACAGTGGTATTCCAATCTCACCTCCTCATCTCTCTCTCTGTTAAAAATTTTTTAAAAGATTTATTTATTGGCCCTCCCTGGTGGCGCAGCGGGTTAAAGCACAGCACTGAGAATCTAAAGCCGCTTCCGCATGAGTTCGATCCCCGCCTGCCCCGGAGGTGACCACATGGTGTGGCAGACCTCTCCTGACCCGCCAGCTGCTCCCCTCAGCAGTGGACTTCGTCGATCTGCCTGTTCTGCTCCCCGCTCTGTCTCTGGTGAGTCCTCTCAGCCCTGCACCTCTGGCCTGTACCCCAGTTTTTGTATGTATAAATGAATAGCAAAATCTTTAAAAATAAATAAGGTGAACATACCGATCACTGTCAACTTTCAGGTCTCCCTGACTGCTCTGAACTAGGAAAAAAAATAAAATCTAAGTATTTAAAAATAAACATTTATTTTTTAAGATTTTATTATTAATAAATAAAGATTTATTTATTGATGCATACAAGAATTGGGGTACAGGCCAGTGGTACAGGGGTGAGAGGATTCCCCAGAGACAGAGTGGGGAGCAGAACAGGCGGATCCACTGAAATCCACCGCTGAGGGGAGCAGCGGGGAGACAGGAGAGGGCTGCTGCGCCCTGGAGTCACCCCCTGGCCGGGGATGGAATGCCTGTGCCGCAGGGGCTGGTGATAACTTCACAGCACTGAGACTTCACCCCTTGCACCACCAGGGAGGCCCCCTTGTCCTCTTACTCGGGTAAGGTTCCCCGCGGGGGCAGCCTTACTCAGAGAAGGGGAGACAGTGTACCCTACTGCAGCGTCTAGCCTTCTCTTGCTTTAGAGAACTGTCCTGCTCCCCCTGGTTCTGCAGACCCCCCACCACTGCCCCGGCTAAGGGCCTGGCGGGCCCACCTTCTCCCTCTCGCTGGACGCCCTCCCAGCCCAGCACGCCCAGCACGCGGGGGCTGTTCCACCCCTCAGGCACTGAGGCACTGGGGCTTTGCAAGGGCTATGAAAACATCTGAGAGCAGAAAGAAAGAGGGTCCCTTAGGTCCAAAATATAAAAAGAGAACTTCAGAGAAAGAAATGCTGAAGAGATGTCTGTGCAAGTCAACATCTTGTCAACAGCTCTGCTGCAGCTCCACTCCCAGCTTCCGTCCAAAGTATGTGTCACACAGGATGTGACCAGATATTCGGGATTTGGACATGATGTGGGGTGCAGCCTCCAGAGCAACGCTGAGGACCCGCGAGCCCGGCACCGGGCTCCTGGCCTTGGAGTCCCCATCTGGCCCAAGCCCTGTCATCCCCTGCGACCCTGGTGTGGCGTGGGTCCGGCAGAGATGGCCTCCAGAAGGAAAGGAGACCTTGAAGTCGTGTGCCCTCTGACCTCTCACCTCAGAGCTTCTGTGATATCTTCTGTCCTGAAGTCTCTAGGTCTTTCTAGAGGTTTTTGTAGATACCCATATTGCAAAAGGTAATCCTATGGTGGGGTAAGGATAACAGATAAAAAGGCGACTCTGGTCAGTCACGGGGAGAGCCTGAGGGTGACCCAACTGCAGTGGAGGGATGGGGCCTGCGGAGAGTTACCTGAACTGGGGGGAGAGGGGAAGAGCTGGGCAGAGGCAGAGAAGGGAGGTGGACAGGCGGACAGGCTGCAGGGAGGAGGCTGGCTGGAACCCTGGAGAGCACCCCTGGGTCCCTGTTCCCTGGGAGGGGGAGCACTCACCATGGCTGCCTCTTTCTCTGCTGGCCCCAGGGCCCGGCCTGAGACTGTCATGGGCAGCAGAAAACCCAGCCACAGCCGCTGCCACTTCATGGCCCCCCAGGGAACGACTTGGACAGCGTCTGGCCCTGAGATTTCTGGCAGAGCAGGGGCGTGGGGGGCTGGCACCTCCAGTTCTTTTCACTTTCCAGCTCTGGTCCTCTTTATAAAACTTCAGCAGAAGACTTGGGGTGGGGGGGGAGTGGCAGCAGACGGTGACTCAGCCCAGAGATATGTTGCAACTCACCATTAACCCCTGCCTGCCCAGAGCAGAAGTCAAGACAAGCCCCTAGGCCAGTCCCAGAGTCCTCTGCTGGAGAGGGCCACTGCACAGGGGCCGCGGGTGGGCACCCTGGTAGGGCGAGGACTGCAGACATGAAGGGCACGCCCTGCACACTGCCTGCAGCTGGACGTTCCTGTGCCCGGGGCCCCGGGCCCACAAACCCCTCACCTTCAACTTACAGGTGTCCCTGACTGCTCTGAAATAGGAAAAATGTCAAATAAGAGCTAAGAGGCAGGAAGCAGCTGAGTTTCACGGAGAATGGAAAGTGAGTCTCACTTTATTTGTACCCAAGACAAAGTTGGGCATTTAAATGCTCTTGAAGTCTACTTGTTTCTGCTTTAGCAAAAGGCCTTTATTTCAAGTACTTCAAGAGCCTGCAATGTGGGGTTAACAAAGACACAGTGAAGTCAAAGGCCAGAGCCTACCAGAGCTTCCAAAAGGCTAAGGATGACCTGAAACCAGGATGCCAGGCAGAAGATGGCATCCTTAGGGTGCCAGGGCCGGGGAAGGCTGAGAAGCTGGCTTTGCGCTGGGCTTTGGAGGCTGCCTACCAGATGCCCGGGGTCAAGGAGTGCTGAGGGACAGACCGCTTCTGTGTCTGGTCAGGAGCCACAGAAGCCCCATCTTCTATGCACCTGTAGTATCCGCACACTGGCCGAATGCGCAGAGAGGACAGTTACTGAATTGCCATTCTCAGAAGGCTCCCAGCACCCACTCCCCACAGAGGAAAGCTTTATGCCCAAGACCCAGGAGGAGGCTATTGCTGGCTCACTCTGTTGCCCTCATGGTTCTCCTGATGAGCCGGGTTACAACCGGTGACTAAGTTCCAAATGACCAGTGACAGCCAAGGAGACAGAGTCACTGACTGCGAGACAGAGGTCACACAGAGACTGTCGCCAAGGCTGCTGCCCCAACCCAGGCTGTCACAGAGTTTGGGGACCAGCCCCTGCTGAGCCCACCTCTCTCACCAGCTCTTTCTCAGCCCTGTTTTTTTCTTTCCAAATTCCACCTGCTCCCCACAGTTCCTTCTTTTCTGTGAACATGACATGCAATTGAGAATTATAATTATTTTCTGATTGAAGTCTTTTTTTTTTCTGAATAAAAGCTATCCATTGCTCATTGCAGTGAATTTAGAAAATACTAAAATAGGGCCCTCCCCGATGGTACAATGGGTTAAAGCCCAGCACTATGAAGCAAGTCACTGCCGCCTCAGCGCAAGTTCAATCCCCAGCCAGGGAGGGACCCCCAGGGCACAGCAGACCTCTCCTGTGTCCCCGCTGCTCCCCTCAGCAGTGTGTTTCAATAGATCCGACTGTTCTGCTCCCCACTCTGCCTCTGGTGAGTCCTCTCACCACCTGGCACTATCTGGCCGGTTCCTCCCAGTTCTGTGTGCATAAATAAATAAATCATTTAAAAAAAAAAAAGAAAATGCTATAAAATAAGCAAAGAAGAAAATACCAGTGAATATCATGTGAATTCTACCCAGAGGAGACGCACTGCTAACACTGTGCTACCTTACTTGAAACTGTCTGTGGCTTTGAGTTCAGCTCTAGCTCAGACAGTCCAGCCTCAGCCCCTGGAGACCCAGACTGGGAGGAATAGAGAAGGGGTGGAAACAGTGAGATAATGGAGGAAGGAGAAGAGTTGAGGGTGGCGGGAGGAGGGGAGGGTTAGAGGCAAAAGAAAGAAATAAAACGAACGTGACCGCAGGTTTCTCCTTCGCTTAGCTAAGGCCACATAAGCAGGAAAAAAGAAACAACAGTCAGGATGATGTTTAGGAGTGTGTTAGTGTGTTCTGAGAGAGAGGGTGGTTGTATAAAAGGGAA
The DNA here is from genome assembly GCF_000260355.1 of Condylura cristata. Lineage (NCBI taxonomy): Eukaryota > Metazoa > Chordata > Mammalia > Eulipotyphla > Talpidae > Condylura > Condylura cristata. The sequence continues at coordinate 3,334,224 of NW_004567135.1, read as the reverse complement.
AGAGGAGAAATGGGCCGTCTCTGGCGGTCAGCAGGTCAATGCTGGCCGCAGCCACTGCAGCACGAGTTTGATCCAGACCCCCTGCTCCCTGCTGCCCCCCCAGCGGTGGGTTTCAGTAGAGCGGTCTGTGCTGCTCCCCACTCTCTGGTGAGTCCTCTCACCCCCTGCACTTCTGGCCTGCACCCCAGTCCTAATGTGCATCAAGAAATAAAGTAAATATTTTTAAAAAATATCCCAACAACAACACCAACCGGCTTTTTACAGAAAACTGAGTCCTCAAGGGGTTGGCTTCCGGACACACAGCTAGAAGGAGGCAGAGACTCAGGCCCGTGTTATGATCTGTGTGCACTCTGCACCCCCTGAGTGTGTCCACAGTCACCCAAGCAAATCCCCAGAGCCAGGAGCGACTCCCTGTGCAGCCAAGGGGAAGAGCTCTGCCCCCATCAGTCCCAAGGCCAGTGCCTGCCCCCAGCCAGCCAGGCTGACCCAGGCTGTCCCCCTGATTGTCATCTCCCGAGGGGAGATGTGGCACTGGGCAAAAGGCTCGGACATGTGGTCTGCCTGACCCCAGAAGAGAACTTAACTGCAGACCAGTTTGTATAGAAATATTTTTACTTAAAATAGTTTTTTTTTTTAAAGATTTATTTATTTGTACATACAGAACTGGGGTACAGGCCAGAGGCTCAGGGGCAGTGAGAGGCTTCGCCAGAGACAGAGTGGGGGGCAGAACAGGCAGATCGACTAAGTACACTGTTGAGGGGAGCAGCGGGCGGGTCAGGAGAGGTCTGCCGCGCCATGTGGTCTCCTCTGGGGCAGGCGGGAATCGAACTCATGCGGAAGTGGCTTTAGCCTCTCAGTGCAGTGCTTTAACCCGCTGCGCCACCAGGGAGGGCCTAAAATAGTTTTTAAAGAGCGCCTCCCTGGTGGGCAACAGGTAAGGACACAGCACTGCAGGCTGGCGCAGCCTCAGTGTGAGGTCGACCCCGCCCGGGAGGTGACCCCCAGGGCGCGGCAGACCTCTCCTGACCTGCCCGCTGCTCCCCTCCGCAGTGTACCTCTTCAGTCGGCCTGTTCTGCTCCCCATTCACACCACCGGCACCTCTGGCCTGTACCCCAGTTCTGTATGCATAAATAAATGAATCTTTAAAAACAATAGTTGTAAATGAGCAGCAGGGACTAATTAAGACTGAGAATATTTCCCAGTGACCAGGGCTATAAGCCTGCAGATGGGAGATGAAAATATGTGGAACTCTGCACATGGAGGGGCCGGTCCTGTCTCCTCCCCCTCCTTCCTGAGACAGCTGCCCCAGCAGGGGGGTGTCCTCTGCTAGGACCAACCTGGGGCCTGAAACTGGAAGTTAGGGGTGAAGAAAACATAAATTGCAATCACATTAGGGCCACTGCTCTTGACCTTGACCTAGAGGAATGTGGCGTTAGCCTCTGGCTGTCTTTCCTCCAGGGGCTCGGTGTCAGGAGACAGGGACTTTTCCCTGGCTGAATGGGGTTGAGTTCTCCACGCTGTTGCCTTGGAAACTTCTGTTTTCAAGAGGGACCCCCCTGCCCCCATGCACGCACTCCTCTAATTAGTCATGAATTCCTAGAAGCCAGATGGTGAGGATGGCCAGGCTCGCCCACAGCTGGAGCTGGTTAGTGACTGGGGAGGGGGGCGGGGCTTGGGGTGCAGGGTCTGGCCGGCACATTTTGTTCCCAGGATGCCCCAAACTTCATCACCCCCGTCGTGAACATTTCCTGGCATTCTGCGTATCCACCGCACCTCGGCACACACCCACTCAGGCACTGCCTGAAATGACTCAGTTGAAAGCGCAGGCACGCCAGACCCGAGTCTGGCCAGTGTGAGGGGAGCGGGCAAGCCCCGCTCTCCGCACAGGTGGAGGTATCAGGCCACCTGGAAGCGTCTGCCAGTAATCCCCTTACCCAGTGCAGTGCGGGAGGGCGCAGCGAGGGGTAAATTCCAGCCTCTGGAACTGGGATGGAAGCAGAGACACAAGGAACTTAAGTGTCCTTTCCACACCTGGGATGATAGTGACATTATGGTGACAGAAGGGGTTCTTGCGCCTTCTGGAAATGGGAGCCTATCCCCTAAATAAACCAAACTAACCTTTATTACCTTTCCCAGGAAGTAGGTGTTGGCCCTCCCTGGTGGCGCAAGGACAATGAAGCTGTCTGCAGCCGCTGCAGCATTCCTTCGATCCCCAGCCAGGGAGGGACCCACGGGGTGCAGCAGACCTCTCCTGTCCCCCGCTGCTCCCCTCAGCAGTGTGTTTCAGTAGATCCACCTGTTCGGTTCCCTGCTCTGTCTCTGATGAATCCTCTCACCTGCACCCCAGCTCTTGTGTGCGTAAATAAATAAAACAAATCTTTAAAAAAATCAGATAGTGAGGGCAACTCGAATGGGTCCTTCTGACGAGGCAGAGTGCGTCCTGCAAATACAAGGAATGCGTATTAATAAACATGTGCTCACCTACCATTCATGGATCATCTACTGACTCTTAAACTTCTCTACAAAATGCCCCAGGGAGATCTGAAGATAAATGTCCAGAGGGGGAGAACACACCGTGGTCATTCCACCTCAGGGCATCTGTCCATCTTGCAATGATCCCTTCTCTGTCCCCCATCCTCAGAACTGTGGGACTGAGTGTTAGTGTGTTCACATGACTGGATTCAGGTGGGCAGTGGCCATTTTTCCCCTCTGAGGAGAGAGAACCCAAGGGCACCTTTATTAGGAAAGAGGCTGTCGAGAGCCATGCTACTCATGCTGCCTGACAGGGAGAGTGTGAGGGGGCCTGAAAGCAGGTTTCCCCACAGCTGGTCTCTGCTGGACAATTCTCATTTGTTTCTGGCTGTTTCCAAGAAATGTGATTGTCTGGAATATGCAAGCAATATAGAGTTAATAATTATTTTGTAATTGGCTGATTGAATCAATTTGATGACAATAATATTGTACAACAGAACGGCACAGTGTGTTGTGAAAATATTATGAACAATTGGAATTTCTCCACTTGACACTGGTAGAAATTGAGGCTTTAAGTCACAAGAGACACGTCACGTACCAAGAATTCTGGGAACCAAAAAAAGGGCTGTAATGATTTCCTGCCCGGTTCCCATGTAAAAGATCTATAGTTTTCTTTCAAGTAACGTTATTTCCTTAGTCTCCTTTTAAATGATAGAGTTATAAATAAGCTTTCCTATCCTTTTCTTTAACTTTCACCCTGACCTCCTTTTCCCATAAGAGAGATTTCTTAGATTAGATTAATAATAATCTAATAATCAGCAATCACATAGAGAAAGAAATTTCCTCCTAATTCTTCTCTTAGATATAGAGACTAGGTTGATTAAAGGGATAATGGATTACAGGGCCTCCCTTTAGTAGATCAAGAGAAGTGGTTTTCTTTAGGGGCAGGGAAATGTCAGTGCACAGAACGTTGATTTTTTTCCTGCTACTAGTTCCTTAACATCAAATCTTATGCTATTAAGATGTATGCTCATTATAAAGTTAACAGAATGACTCCTTAAGTAGTAATAGCTGACTGATCAACCTAAGGACATTTTGTTTATTAATTACACCCTTTATGGGAAATGATGAATGTTATAATTTCAGAAATAGAACAAAAAGATCCTGGACTTCTCTTAAGAAAAAATATGATGATTGTACAATGATTGTTATCTCTCTGCTTTGTGCACACACGGATGTAATCCCACCGCTTGCTTGTAATGTATAAATAAAGACCCGGTGAGACAATCAGCAGGAGACACTTGCACCCGATCGAGTGACTGTGTCTTCTCATTCTGCCTTGGCACAGACGCTGTTCCTGCGGGAACCCTGACGCGACCCTGGCCAGAGCTGGCCTTCAGCAAGGAGCCGAAGCAGAAAGCCAGAGGTGAGATAGACGAGAGACAGAACACACCTGGGGGCCAGGTTCATGGTCGCTCCTCTGCTGCTCCAGGAAGCCCAGTAGCATTACTGCTCTTGGTTATTCGTAACAAAGTGGGAGACTGAACAATGTCCCCCCAAACTGGCCCGTGTCCTGAGCCCCTGAACCTGTGACTGTTACCTCACATGGCCAAAGAGGCTTTGCAGTGGTGATTAAATCCTGACATGGGGGATTATCCTGGATTACGCCAGCAAGCTCAGAGTAATCACAGGCGTTCTCAGCACAGGAGGCAGGATCTCTGTGAGAGAAATGGGGTGACAGCGTGGGGGCCGGAAGGATATGACACCAGGAGCCCGGGGGGCGGGAGCCGGGCAGGAGCCGTAACTACTGGACAAGGCGGGAGACACAGCCTCTCGGGAGCCTCCACACAGCCTTGTGGACACTTTGATGTTAGCCCAGTAACTAATACTCGTTTGGAACCGACCTCAGTACCTGTAAGACAATAAATTTGTGAAATTTTATTTTAAGCGGCCAAACTACTCATGTATGGTAATTTGTAATAGGAAACTAATACAAACACTTGTATGACTTTTAAAAAAATATTTATTTGTGCACACAGAACTGGGGTACAGGCCAGAGGTGCAGGGGGAGAGGATTCCCCAGAGACACAGTGGGGAGCAGAACAGGCAGATGTAGAAGTACACTGCTGAGGGGGCAGCGGTGGGCAGGAGAGGTCTGCTGCTCCCTGTGGTCACTGGCTTCTTCACTGCACTTTAACCTTTGCGCCACCAGGGAGAGCCCTACATTGTACATTCTCTACCTCTTTTAAATAAGATCCAACTGGTTTCTAATGATCCCTGATTCATTTTAAAAAGACCCTGAAATATAATTTTAATCTGTAAAATTCAAACATATCACGAACATGTAGAAGAGTTTACAGATTTTTTTCCTCTATGATTTCATAAAGATGCAAGGGCCTCCTTGGTGGTGCAAGGGGTTAAAGTGCAGCACTGCAGAGCCTTACCCAGACTAGACTTGCTCCCCAGTCAAGGAGGGACCCCTCCTGTCTCCCTGCTGCTCCCCTCAGCAGTGGGTTTCACTATTCTGCTCCCCACTGTGTCTCTGGTGAGTCCTCCCATCCCCTGCCTGTACCCCAGTTCTTGTGTGCATAAATAAATCTTTATAAAAAAATAAAGACAAAATCAAAGCGTGCAGGACAGGTTGGGGAAGTGGGTGGCTACAGACGCTTCAGCTGGAAACTTAGTTGCTTTTGCAGTTGTCTGACAAGGAGTAACTGACTCCACCTAGGTAATGATAGATGACCAGAAAAGTCAACAGCCTCAGGCTTCTCTCGCTATATTCAGCTGGAAGCATCAGTGAGATGGGCAGGTTTCAGAATGACTGGGCTAGAGAAATATTGGCAGTTACGGGCATGGGCAATGACTGAAATCAGTTACTCACAGGAGTAAGTGAAGTCACTGGTGAGACTTGACTCCAGCAGAACCTTATAGATTTCTAAGATATTACAAGGCTTTTATTCAGCCTTCCAGACTCAGTCTCTGCCGGGTGTCATCCCTTCTGGGAAGCCTTTCCTCATCCCCACTTCCCTCTCACCCCCAGACTGGCTCCGTTCCAGCCTCAGCTTCCACAGCGGCCTGTGTGTGTCTCCCGTGTGTCTCCCGTAGAGTATGAATCACGTTCTACTGCTCTTCAGCGCTCACTTCTGTGTTGTTCTTGAGCTTTTTTGTTCAGTTTAATTTAAATCCATGACTATTTCGTCTTTCCCAAGGAGCCTTTAATAACTCCTCTCTCTGTTTTGCAGTCAGTTCTATTACCCCATTCAACCAGTTTACTCATTTTGGGGAAAAACCTCCATCCTTTCTTTCCCCCAGCTCAGCATTTCTTTGATCTCCTGGGGAGGATGGAATGTGTTCCTGATCTCTTCTCAAACTTGCAACACTAACAACTCATTAGATCTTCTCCACCCCAAATTCTCTACTGTCCTCAACTTATGGACTAGGAAACAGCTGGATAGGTTAGAGACATCCAGATACTCTCTCCTGGGAGGCCTGGGAGCCTGAAGGGGAAAGATCTGGCGAAATAAACTTAGTTCATTGCAAAACCAGCTGGTACCCAGGCATAACTTGCAAATATTGGCCCCTCACTGTACCTAGTGAACAAGAAGAAACTACCACAGCAGTTCTGAGCCCCAAGGATAAATGGCCAGTTCTAATGTTACTTACACATCAAGAAGGCGACATCTGCTAAGAGGAAAGAAATGCCCGATAAATAGTTAACACAGGCTTGGGAAGACAAAATGAAGTGAGGGCCACTTCACACTGACAGGAGCTCCAAGTGGAGAAGTAATTAAACTCTTTCTATGCTACCCATGAAACAGGCCAGAAAAAGAGTAACAGCTCAGTCTTCAGTATTGATCTCATTAGTGGCACTACGAAGCTGTCCGCAGCCGCTGCAGCAGGAGTTCAGTCCTCAGCCAGGGAGTGACCCCCAGGGTCAGGCCCCTCCTGTCTCCCCGCTGTTCCCCTCAGCAGTGGATTTTAGTAGCTCTGCTTGTTCTGCTCCCCACTCTGTCTCTGGTGAAGCCTCTCACCCCCTGCACCTCTAGCCTGCACCCCAACTTTTGTATGCATAAATAAAAAAAAAGAAATAGTAAGGTACAAAAGTCCCCTTTGCGAAGTAGGACAATGATGGCCCATGTAAATTAACATTTCGAATTGAATTTGCTTTAAGTTTCATTTTATTGTAACATTAATTTCTGTCAATGAAGTCTGAGCAGGGGGCCTCCCTGGTGGTGCAAGGGGTTAAACCACAGCATTATGGGGCTATCAGCAGCCACTGCAGCAGTTCGAGCCCTAGGCAGGGAGTGACCCACAGGGCACAGTATGTCCCTTGTCTACCTTGGTTTGCAGCAGTGTTTAAAGTACAGATTCTTTCAAAAATAAAAAGTACAGGGCCCTCCCTGGTGGCGCAACAGGTGAAAGCGCAGCACTATGAAGCTCTCCGAAGTTCCTGCAGCACAAGTTCACTCCCCTGCTGGGGAGCGACCCCCCAGGCCAGCAGACCTCTCCTGTCCAGCCCACTGCTCCCTCTGCGGCGGGGTTTCAGTACATCTGCCTGTTCTGCTCCCCACTCTGTCTCTGGGGAATCCTCTAGGGGGGGCCCCCCCACCTCTGGCCTGTACCCCAGTTCTTGTACTCACAAATAAACCTTAAAAATAAAAAAGAAATCTGAGCAAACTCACAGAAATCAGTGATGCTAATTTAGTCATACACTCAACATTTAAAAAAAAATTAAAGTTAGTGCTACTCCTAAACTTGCCTTCCTATACGAAATTGGAATGACTCCGAGCCAGGCACAGGATGTCTACTTGAGTTTATTCTGTTCTTTAAAAAAAAAAAAAAAAAAAAAAAAAAGGGAGATGAGGGCGATGGAGCGGGAAATAAACACTGGGTAGGAACCAAGACTCCAAGACTTGGGTGTGCGCCCCTGACCCTCAACCTCAGTTCGCCAAAATGCCCCCACCCACCCCACTCCCTTTTCAACAAGACACCCAAATCAGCAGCAAAGGTCCCTGGGGCAGTCACTGAGATTCTGAACACTGGGACCGGGAGGGGAACGTCCATAACACAGGCCACGGGGAGGGCCGGGCCGGGCCGGGCTCCGG
>NW_004567135.1:3315845-3326538 GCF_000260355.1 Condylura cristata | reverse complement strand
TCCACGTCCGCGCAGTCCGCCCGCACAGCCTCACGGGCCCAGCTCCAAGTCCTCCAGCTCCTCCTCCAGCGCCCTCCGCCTGGCCAGCTTCCCCAGCTGCTCCCGGCTGGGCTGGCTGATCTCCCCGGCCTGGACCCGCTGCTGCAGCTCCTCCACCTGCCGGAGCTTCTTCTTCAGGCTCTTTATCTTCTTGGCCTTTTCCGTGGTAGCAGCTGAATCGGGGGGGTCAGAGGCAGCTGTGGGGGCTGCCTGGGAGCCCTGTGGCGCGCTGGGGAGCTGGGCCGCCTCGCCTGGGGCCACCTTATCTAGAGTCCGGCCCGCGGCCTCCGCCTCCCCTTTCTCTTGCAGCTGCCGCCTCTTCTCCTTCCGCTTCAGGTTGCGCTTGGCGGTCTTGGACAGCCCCGGCTCGCCCCCATCGGGCCTGGACGCGGCGGCGGGCGCAGTGGCCTCGGGGCTCAGTCCTGGGGGAAGTTCGGGTTTGCTCTTGAAAAACTTCACATACTTGTTCTCATACCTGCAGGGAACACACACTCGAGTCACTGGCTTCCTCTGCCCGTTTCACGCCCTCCCATCTTCTCTCTCCTGCTCCGCCGCCTTCTCTGTGGGTGTCCCCCACCTGCCTCTGCTCTGCGGCTTGTAGAAGGTCCCTACGGCCCAGAGCTCTAGGTCTTGGGAGGCTATGCGGAGGCTCCGATGAACAGAGGCCACAGGAACCGGACTAGTCCCCGGTAACCCTGGCTCATCCTGGCATCCCAGTCCCCTCCTTCCATCTCCTGGGGTCCTGGAATCAGAAAATTCTTCCCTGAACTCACAGGCACACGTGTGTTCTTAATGTGGGGACCCCGCCAGCTACCCGCCCTCGGGCCCCGCCACGCACACTGGGACCTCCTCCTGGGGCACGTAGCCTTCCTTCACCCTGCGCTGCTTCCGCCACGTCCCGTCGGGCCGCTGTGTTGAGGCGATGTACTTGCCTGCAATGAGAGTTAGACCGGAGTGACTCTCTGGCCTCCTGGGAAAACTGCATGACCGCAGCTATGGGTGCCATAGCTGCCTCGCCTTTGCTCATACAACCCTCAGCCCAGCTCTGGTCAGTATTTACCAGCCCTGCCCTGGGGGAGTCTCCATTTTTATTATCTAGTTGGTAAGACAGGAAGAGAACAGAATTTTTAAAAAACATGCACCGGCAGCAAGGGGTTATAGTGCAGCACTATGAAGCTACGGGCTGTCGCTGCAGCACGAGTTGGATCCCCGGCCAGGGAGGGACCCCCAGGGCACAGCAGGCCTCTCCCGTCTCCCGGTGCCCCGCCCGCAGCAGTGGAGTTGAGTAGATCCACCTGTTCTGTTCACTACTGTCTTTGGGGAGTCCTCTCACCTCCCCCACCTCTGGCCTGTGCCCCAGTTCTTGTGTGCATAAATAAATATTTTTTTAAAAAACATGCATGGGGACACCAACAGGCAGTAGATGAATTTAAGAGTAAAGGGGCAAAAACAAAAACCACAGGACGCAGAAATGAGCAGAGAAGCTAAGTCCTACGCAGATCATGAAAAGCGGGCTGATGCTCAGCAAACCATACCACTGATACTGAAGCTCCAGCACACAAGAGATATGTGAACATGTTTGCTGCTACATTGCTGAAATTGGCAAATGCTGACAGCAAGAGGGCCTTCGTGCATGACTGATTAAACAGATCAGGAACGTCCACCCACATGATAGAGCACCAGCTCTGTGCTATGGAAAAGAATGGCGGGTCGGACACACTGACCTTCAGTGACCTTCATAATACACTGGGTGAAAAAAGCTGTGAGGTAACTTTTTGGGGATTTGGGAACAGAAAATCCTCAAATCTTTTTTGTTTTAAAATCTTCTTTCCACTCTTACTTTGGTATCTTATGCATTTCACTATGCAATTAAAAAAAAATCATTCATTAATCTCATCAGAAAAAAATATTCACTGGAAAACTATTAAGTTTTTGGTGGCAGATGCAAGTTTCCCAAAATTCTGATTTTTTTTTCACTTAAAAAGGTTTGAATGTTATCAGACAACACTGTCCACTGTTTTTCTTTGAAGCCATGAAGGGGTTGCTCCCCTCACTTTCAGGAAAATGCTTATCTGATGCCACACGTGAACTACCATCGTCTGTCGTGGTTCTCTCAAATGAAAATGGATTTCCATGAAGAGGAGGTTTACTGCGCGCCACACCGTGTTTTCCCGAGACACCATCTTACTTGGCTGTGAGCGGTGTTTGTGCTTAGTCCCCACTCAGTCCACAGAGAACATGAACAACGATGTGTGACTTTCAGACAGAAGAACAGTTGTGGGATCTAAGTGTACAGCATGGGGCAACAGGTGACAATACTCTACTGCGCTGAGGGCTAGAGCTGGAATGTTCTCACCCGAACAGTTAGAGGATGATGAAATGATAAAGGCTTTGTTAGCTAACCTCTCTGTGGTAAACACTGTGTAATGCGCATGTGTACCGAATCACCACATTGTACCCCTTAAACATACACAACCCGCCCGCTGCTCCCCTCAGCAGTGGACTCCATCAGTCGGCCTGTCCTGCTCCCCACTCTGTCTCTGGGGAAGCCTCTCACCCCTCCGCACCTCTGGCCTGTACCCCAGTTCTGTATGAATAAATAAACAAATCTTAAAAAAAAATACACGTTACATGTCAAGCTAGGGAAGGTGTGTATTCAGAGCGGGGGTCAGTAAGTCAGCAGTCAGCAGTACATTCTAGGTGAGCTGGCGTGATGCCCTGCCAGCACACGGCAGTGAGGACCGGGCGGCCCGACAGTGGGTGCCACCACCGTGACACAGCTAAGCGCTGGCTTTGGCACTGTCAGTGTAAGCGGCAACCCAGCGAAACAGGCAAATAACATCTTAGCGTATTAGAAAAGCAATTATGTCTGCAGACTTCATAAGAGCCGGGGAGCCCCCCAGGGACCCCATGAGCCGCTCGGGTAAGGCGCACGCCCGCTGTCTCGCTGGGCACGGGGCACGCTCGGGCTGCAGACAGGCTTCCCTGCTCCCTGAAGCCAGGACACTCCAGATGGTGGGGGGCTTTCTGAGCCTGGGAATGCTACTCTCTTCTCATTAATTTATAGGGAACAAAATTAGAGTATTTGCAGATACCAAAATTAAACGACCACGTCACACCAAATGGCAGCGGCTCCTCGGAAAAGGGAGAAGTCGGCAGTCTGTGCGAGCAAAGGAAAGGTGTGGGAAGCCACGTTCTGAGACTTCAGTGCCAGTTACCTCTGGGGGATCATCCTGCACTGAGGTATCCAGAGAAGGGGTCGCGGGGCCCACATTGGGGGAGCAGAGTGGACTACAGTGTTGGGCCGGGGGTACTTTCATGTGGGTATGCTATGGGCACAACACCCGAATCCAATAATTGTACTTATTTTTCTTAAAGGTTTATTTTATATACTTATGCATACAGAGTTGGGGAACAGGCCGGAGGTGCAGGGGGTGAGGGGACTCCGCAGAGACATAATGAGTACACTGCTGAGGGGAGCAGCGGGGCGACGGGGCAGGTCTGCTGCGCCCTGTGGTCACGCCAGGCGGCAGTGAGTCCAGCACTAAGCTATCGGCCATTTCGACTCTCGTCTCCCCGCTGCCCCCTCGGCAGTGGGTCTCAGTGGATCCACCTGTTCTGCTCCCCGCTCTGTCTCTGGGGAGTCTTCTCATGCCCTGCCCATCGCAGTTCTTTTATGCATACGTAAGTAAAATAAATCTTAAAAAAAAATTACCGGGATATGAAAAGACCTAATCTTCTCTCGGTTGGGATTTGAGCCTCACACGGAGCGCACGGAAGGCCAACGAGGAGCACAGATGATCTGCGCAGAGCAGTGCTTTGTGGAAATTAACCTGCAAACACGCGCCACAAACTAAAGCCGAAATGGGACAGCAGTAGCTACCACATGAGGAGACCCGGTCTGGTTGGTCTCTTTGGGCCTCTTTGGAAAATGAAAGAGAAATTCATTATGAAGAATAAGTTAACAGGTTCTTAAGGCTACTAAAAGTTGAATTATAAAGGGAAGACTTGAAACAGTGAAGTTCACCTGATGTTTTTCAGGTGTCCTCTAACTTGTCACAAGACACCTGTCAATAGGAGAACTATGGTAGTAGCAGTTACTAACACATGGGTTTCCAGTGTTTATTGAACGCTGGCTGCTATGCCAGGCACTGAAACAGAAGACAGGGATACAACAATGAATAAAACACACAAGAGTCTTGCCTCTTGTAGCAGGCATTCCTCTAATAAATATAATAAATAAGGATACAAATAAACAAAACTAACTACAATATCACCCTTGACTCTAGAGAGAAACCACTGATAGAAGAAAAATGTCCAGAGGAAGACAACTTTATGAAAATAACTCATTCTAGACAGCCAGGGCTTCACGTGGAATCAAGGAGAAAGGGAGGACTGTGTAGATTACAGCTGAAGGTTTAAGACTATTAAAGACAAATGTGAGAAAAGAAAAGGCAGGGCTTCCTGAACAACCGCCCTAATGGAACCCCTAAAAGACACATCTAAGATAAATCCCAGAAAAGTACCTTTTTTGTGCCGTCGTGAATGCAGGTTATAAACTAAGTGCAATAAACATTTATTGAAAGTCTCTATGAAAAAAGTACTACACTAAGTGGTCTTGCTGGAGGCCTAGGGATTAAATCTCAGCATGACTGCCCAGGGAGTGACCCACAGGGCGCAGCAGACCTCTCGTCTCCCCGCTGCTCCCCTGGGCAGTGTGTTTCACCTAATCCACCCGTTCTGCTCCTCAATCTGTCTCTGGTGAATCCTCTTACCCCCTGCACCCCTGGCCTACACCCCAGTCCTTCTACCCAAAAATAAATAAAGATTACCGAGAATAAGAATGATGGTCCTTATGTTTAATGTCTGACATACTGGTAAGAGACTACTAGGGCCTCCCTGGTGGCCTAAGGATTAGGTCTGTGCCAGCACCTGTCTGGCCTGAGTTTGATCCCCTGAGGTGAGGGGTGCGGGATCCCCCCCCAAAGGTGACTCGCTCCTCAAACCAGTTGTGACTGCCCCGCAGAGAGGACCCGACAGCACAGAGTACCGTGAGGAGACACGTCAGAGGCGAGTCTAGGCCTAGATTTCGGGGTTCAAACCCCGGTCTTCTCTCACACGAGCTTGTGACCTAAGGCATTATTTCTCTTTACCCAGCTTATTCCTCGTCTGCTAAATGGGGGTGAGAAGACCTGCATCACGGATGTTATAACTGAGATGAGGTGCTATAACTGACATGCCCCCGAAAGGGCCCCCCTGGTGGCCTAGGAGTTATCTCAGGGCTACGGCCTGAGTTCCATCCTGGCCAGGGAGGTGACCCACATATGGTGCAGCACAACGCTCCTGTCTCGCCCACTGCTCCCCTCAGCAGTGTATCTCAGCAAATCTACCTGCTCTCCTCTCCACTATCTCTGGCGAGTCCTCTTCCCTAACACCTCTGGCCTACGCCCCAGTTCTTCTATGAAAAAAAGAGAGAGAGAGAGAGACTTTAAGAGAATAAATAAGGACGCCTTGTTTGAAGAGGGATGTTAATAGGAATCTCAGGGTCTTGACCTTAACGACTAAGTAGTAGTAATAGCAAGTCAGGCACTGACACTTCTACACGCAAGTACAGTTCACAAAGAATAATAACATAGTCAGAATAGTAGAAAACTGACAGAATGTGAAGAATGGTTAGGCAAGAACATTTATTTATTACTCTATAGGAACATTAAAGCAGAAACTTTGTGCAACTACCTCATTGAGATTAGGCAACAGGTAAGTGTCCCAGGTAGGTGTGCTATCCAGCTAAGGAACCAGCTTTAGGTACCACAAAAGCAGCATGTGCACTCTGGACTCGGTCTTTGCTCATCTGCCCCCCCCCGACCCCCTTCTATCTGCATAGCCCAGCTTCACTGAGGGACACAGGCAGACACAGTGATGATGCTCTGTGGAAAGTGCTTTGTGTTCACCTTCGACCGTACCCTGAAAGTCAGAGTGAACGGTATAGAAATTTGATCGTCCATGTGCAAAATTGCTCCTTCACCGAGCCCTCGTTTTGTACCAAGGACAGCGCTCAGCGTTGCTACAGTCTTTCCTTTCACAACTCCATGAATGATTATTCCAGTTTTACAGGTGAAAAATTGAGTAACTCGCCCTAAGTTATGAGGTCAGTAAACAGAATTTGAACTTGGGCTGTGGGTTCCAAAGGCTGCTTTTTGCATTACTATTGTTAGAAATGAAAAAACAAGTTGAACCTCACTATAAAAATCAAAGGAAATAGGGCTCTCCCTGGCAGTGCCACGGGTTAAAACACAGCACTAGGAAACCAGACACAGCTGCTTCAGCATGCGCTCAATCCCCAGCCAGGGAGCTGACCCACACTGTTCGGCAAACCCCTCCTGACCCGCCCGCTGCTCCCCTCAGCAGTGGACTTCGCCGATCTGCCTGCCCCACTCCCCATTCTGTCTCTGGTGATTCTTCTCACCGTCCCTGAGCCTCTGGCCTGTGTGCATAAATAAATGAATCTTAAGGAAATATAAGTTAAAACAAAATGTTATTTTCATCTAGCAAAGCAGAATTTTTTTTGCCATGTCAGTGCATATTTTATTATACTTAAAAAAAATAATATAATAGTTGCAAATCAGAATTTTTAAAGATGAGAACCTCAATGTGGTCAAAAGTGGTAAAACCAACTTTTGTAGAAAATAGCTGGATTAACAAAGCAAGAGAATATAAGGGAGTTCTATTTTTAGCAGCACTTCCCAAAATGTTTGCTATATAAAAATATGACTACTTTCCTACTATTCAAACAAGGTTATACATATATATATACACACACACACGTATATTATATATACATATATATATATATATATAAAAGTTAGCGAAAATCTGAGTTAAAGAAAAAAATGTTTGTGTTTATTGGCAAGACTTAAAGGAGTTAATTTGCCCTTATTCATGTGAACGGCCAAGAGCAGGCTATGGCTCACAATGTTGCCCACACTGTCATGTGAGCACAGGAATCTTATTGTAAGTATTTACTTGTAGCACATCCCACAGAATAAAGTGTTCTGAGAAAGGAGAATATTTTGAGAAATACAGGTATGGTCCCAAATATTTTAAATACAGATATGTTTTATGTACATAGGCCAAAAGTAAATGTAACCTTGAATTCTAGAATTCTAAATATGTGACATATATTTTACTACTAATGAAAATATTTCCAAAATTTCAACGTGAATTACTTTTATAATTGATAAAATAAATAAATGTTTGTACCCTCCCACTCAGCTATATTATCTCTAGGAAATCTATCTGAAGAAAATAACCTTAAATGGCGGCAAAAAAAATATTTACAAAGTTCTTATAATTAGAATTCTGGATATAATTAAAAAGTCTAGTAAGAGGGGCCTCCTGTTGGTGTAAGGGGCTAAATAAAGCACAGCACTACGAAGCTCTCAGCAGCCACTGCAGCACAAGACTGACCCCAGGCCAGGGAGGTGACCCACATGGCATGGCAGACCTCTCCGTCCCACGCCCTGCTCCCCTCGGCGTGTACTTTGGTTAATCCGCCTACTCTTCCTCACTGTCTCTGGTGAATTCTCTCACCACTGCACCGACCCCCCCTCCCACCGCTGGCCTGTACCCCAGTTATTGAATGCATAAAAAAAAATAAACCTTAAAAAAAAAGTCCAGTAAGAGAAGAAAGGTAAGACAGGGTGAATGCCCAGACAATAAAACACTCTGCCAGGAATTTAAGAAGATGTTCGCAAAGAGCTTTTAATAGTATGGAAAAGTTATGTCATAAGGTTAAATGAAAAGCCGAGATATAAATATTTATACACCAAAACTGTCTTGGTTAAATGCACAGGAAAAAAAATCAATTATCAGAAGGATAAACACTAAATTGAACAGTGGACTCTGGGTGGATAAATTGCACGAAGAAAAACTGCAAAACTAAATTTGGACTTTAGGACCAGTAATCTCGTAACAGTGAACAGAGAGACCATTTCGGAGGTTGCAACAATATTGAATAAGGAAAACTAGAATTTTACCAGACACTTTGAATTGTCAACACAAGAAAAAGACAGGTGCTAGGGAAAAAAGACTACGCAGAGTTAAAGAAACAAGTAGTGAGGAAGTGGAAACAGTAGGTGTAGAGCTAATAGTCAAGAAATCGGGCTGTGAACAGAAAGGAAACAAATGTTAGGCCTCGGCTCCCTCAATGAACTAGAAAGTGAGTTCATCTGCCACAAGAGGGAGAAATGAAAACAGAATGTCACAGAGAGCTGAAAAAGGCTGGGAAATAGCCATGGCAGACGGCAAGCAGCCAAGATAAAGGGACTGGAGCTAGGAACCTGGAAGAAGTTCACCTCAAGGCACAGTCTACGGAATGTGCCAGCTTCTGTGCCTTTTCTCTAACCATTTGCTGTGGCCCAGAAGTAGAAGCCAAGAAAAAAGTTGCTGGGTATGATTCAAGATAACACTGCTGTTTGCTTAAAGAGAATGTCAAAATGAATGAAGCACACCGGGAAGATAAGACTGAGTGGCTGGACACAGGTCTAGCAGGGCAGCGTGGAGTAGTCGTGGCGGGAAGATCAACAACCAAAGAACCTGAAGGGGGCAAAAAGCTGTTTGATGACGGGAGCTCAGGTAAGTGGTGGGGACCACCTGAACAATGGGGAGCGGTGTCATAGATGAGGTCCACCGTGTAGATTCGGATGTATTGCTGGTCTGAAACTACACAAGAAAGTGGTCTCCTATTAAGGAGAACTGCACATGCGCTAGGGACACCAAGAATGTCAAAGTGGAGAAAAAATGCATGATAAGTCTAGATCCGTGTGGGCAGCAGATGGCGGCGCTGGAGTCAGAGAAAACGCCACAATGACAGGGTGACACTTTATAGGAGGATTAGAGTAACCGGTAGATTAATAACCTTATGTAGTAAGGGAAAGCAAGAAAAAAGAAATCAGTGATTCCTTCTCTTCCACAGTCACAAGGAACAGAAGATATCTCTTGATGAGAGGGAAGGGTGATATGTGAGGGCTGGATTTTCATTAAAATAGTTTAAAGAAAACAGTTAAAAAACAAGTGTGTGACATTTTCTAAACATGTATTAAAAGGAGTTCGTGGAAAGACCTATCGAGAAGAAAGCGGGAGGGAGGTTGCACCACTCTGAAAGTCAGGCTGGGGAGAAGACCTGGGCTGTCATTAGTACAGTAACAAAAGTGACATGTTAAGCAGCAAAGCAAGACGCACAAATGGCATTTTAAAACGACTGTCTGCAACGCGGCCCACACAGTTATCACTTCTACACAAAACTACACATGCATGATGAGGGCTACAAAAAATGAGCATCTCACAACACATTTTCATATACACTATCTTACTTGATTGTCTCCAGGTAGATACTACTATGCACATTTTCCTGAGGATATTAGGATGGGACAAAATCACAACGGAAATCTTGAATTCTCCATTTTCAACACATACATCTCACATGCACAACACACTGCAAAGTCTCAATCAGCCAGGCTGGAAATTCCTCCTCAGCCAGAACAGTGGATTCTGTCAACTTGTCAGAGGGCTTGAGAGGCCACTACACACCTCCCTGTTTGCCGTCTTCCACCATATGCCCCTCAACTCCTCCAGCATCATCACCAGAGAAGGTAGGTAAGTGTAGCATCATGAAGGAAACTCAGGATGAAAGTTCTATTAGATTCCGCTTTCTTCACACCTCTGGATCCCAATAACCCGACAGTGGAGATGAAGGCGTGAAAAGGGCACTAGGTAGCAACGAGGAGGTCTTCAACACATCATAGTTTGGAGGAAAAGAATTAAAATATGGGGGAGGGGCAATGGGGGAAATGATAGAATTGGAGGGAACTGAGAGTGTGGGAGACCCCAAGGATGAAGAACACAAAGGAGATACAGGCGCTCCCATCGCTGGAGAAAAGCTGAAGGGGCCGAGAGGGTCCTGGAGCAGGGGCCAAGATTGAAGGACCCCAGGGTTTGGGTGACCGGAAGCAGAGACCCCCAAACACGAGACCAGAAGAGGGCGCAGGTGACACCCGGTAGGAGAGAATGAATGGAGAAGGCGGTCCGGAGGGCGGGGCAAAGGAGGGGCCCCGGGATGGGCGGGGCACAGACCCCTTTCCAAGTCCGAACCCCTGCCCCGAGAGCCCGGGGAGAAGCGGCTCCGCGCCTCCCGCACTCACCGCCGGTCTCGTCAGTTACATAGGGAGTCGCCATCTTGAAAACGCAAACCACTTCCGGCGTGAGCGGGCTGGGGTCCCGCCCCCTCCTCACCGGAAGTGGAGTCCTGCTCGTAGCAGCCACCATTTTAGCCTTAAAGGGAGAGTACACCATTTCGTGGACGGAGGCGGAGGCGGGAGCGGGCCGCGGGAGTCGAAGACTAATCGCGTCAGCGCTGTGGGCTCATGTGCCGCCCCGGCTCCACTATCGGACGCCTGCTGGTGTCAGCGGTCCTCTGGGCGCTGAGAGACGTTCCGAGGCACAGCCTCGCGGGCACTCTTCGTCCGTCCAGGACCTGCGAGGGAAACGGGGGCCAGGCCCCCCGGCAGCCGGAAAGTGGGGGGCGGGTGAGGGCAGTACGGACTGCCGGGCCCTGGCTCGCGCCCAAGCCCCGCCGGGCTGGGGCGGGTGGGGCGCG
>NW_004567135.1:3312346-3315398 GCF_000260355.1 Condylura cristata | reverse complement strand
CCCGTCTCCCCGCAGCCGGGGCGGGGCCGCGGCGACTCCTCTCCGCAGGTGCTGGCTCTGCCCGGTCCTGCCCGGCGCCACCCCGGTTTATTCCTTCTCGTTCCTTTTACCCGCCCCCAAAACCCCCGTTGAGCTGTGTTGACGCCCGGAATAACCGCTGCAACTAGAAGGTTCACGTTAGTGAGCACCTGCAGCGGGGGCTGCCTGCAGCGCCAACCCAAAGCAGCAGTGGCTGACCAGCCACCGCCTAAGACTTTGAAGTGGAGGCTGGATGTTTTCTCCTTTCCCAGCTTGTTTACCTTTCCTTGCCCCACCGCCCAGACGTCCACCAGGCGCCACTTTGAAGGCCTCAGAAAGATGCACTTGAAAACTGAGTTGTGGGCCTCCCTGGTGGCGCAGGGCTTGAGTCTCAGCACAATCAAGGCTGTTGCCAGCCACTGCGGCACGAGTTCGATCCCCGGCCAAGGAGGGACCCACAGGGCGCAGCAGACCTCTCCTGACTCCCCTCTGCAGTGTTTCAGTCCATCCACCTGCTCTGGTCCCTGGCCTGTCTCTGGTGAAACCTCTGGCCTGTACCCCAGTTCTTGTATGTGTAAATAAAACGCATCTTAAAAAAATAAAAACTGATCTGCATTAAGCACATAGTTATTGCAAGTGTTCTGACCCATGGCCTTTCTCCCTGCGGACACCCTGGAACCTTTTTGTTTTTCTTTTTTTTTAAAGACCTATTTGCACATACAAGAGCTGGGTGTCCGCCAAAGGTGCAGGAGGTTAAGGTGCAGAGACGGTGGGGACAGAACAGGCAGATTCACTGAAATGCACTGCTGAGGGGAGCAGCGGGGAAACGAGAGGGCAGCTACGCCCTGTGGCTCACTACCTGCCAGGGGATGGAGCTCATGGTGCAGTGGCTGCAGAAAGCTTCATAGTGCCCAGACTTAACCCCTTGCACCACCAGGGAGAGCCCTCTTTTGCCTTCTTACTAGTGATAAGAGGTGGTAGTGTGGGATAGAGACAGAACTAGAGCATGCCTGAAGGTGCTATTCCCACGGACTGCAGGTAGACCTGTCTGCAGAGCGAGCGCAGAAGCAGCCCCTGTTGACAACCTTTACAGGACCCCACCATACCCCAAGACATCCTGCCTGCGCTCTGGGTTGACAGGAAGTGAAACTCAATTGTCTGATAGCAGAACTGCCTGGGACCCAGCACTCAGCCCGGATGTGGCCCCCCACCCTGAGGAGGAAGAGAGGAAAGAAGAGGCTGGGGAGAAAAGGGCTGTTGTTTTTTCCTTTCCCTTTGTTCATTGTGGTTTCTTTCTTTCTGATTTTTATGATGTGGTTGATTAAAGAAGTGAGCACCTGGACCCATAGGCATTACACGCCTCCTCCTTAGATGTTTCTTGGCCCTTCTTCCCCCACCCCCACCAGTAACTGACTTGGGTATGATGAAGCACAGATCATAAAGAAGACACAAAGGACCTCTGAGTGCGACTGATTCTAACTTACTCCTTCTTAGAGACATCACCTCTTGACTGTCGTTAAAATCTCAAAAAAAATACCTTACAAGGCGCATCTTTAACTTGTTGTAGGGATGTATCTGAGGTGGAGTGAGTGGGAAACAGGTCACATATAGCATGATGACCCTGAGAGTCTGTTTTTGCAAGGAAAGCTGAGGTCCTGAAGACAAACATCATTCTAGAATTCCTAGCTGAGGGCTTCAGGGGCAGAAAGCTGATTGGAAGAGGGGTCAGGAGACTTGTTCTTACTTACATTGTCTGTTATATGCACTGACTTAGAATGGGAGTCCCTGTGCGTGGCTTGAATGTCTCTGCACGTGGGTGTGCACACACCCACACCCAGCCCACACAGCCACTCTGGTGCAGCCCCTCGGCTGGGCTAAGTCTTTGATGTCCTGATTAAATAAGTGCAGGACCTGGTGCATACCAGACCCTCAACAGTGATTATTGACTTTATTATTACTAAGAAACTGGTCCAGGAAGAGATGAAAGATGAAGAGCAGCAAGGCCCTTGCATTTTTTAAGATTGGTGGGAATACAGACGCAGAAAGACAATTCCCACTGCAGGTTTCCAGCTCAGAGGCACTGATAATGCTTCAAGACCTTATTACTCAGCAACTATTTTTTTTTTTTTTTTTGATGAAAATGGAGGTGTCTTCCAAAAAGCCTGTCTTGAAAAAAATTAAGACCTGCTTAGAAGACTGGTTCCACTAGAGGGCCTCCTGGATCATTCCTTCTCTGCGACCACCACCATGTATACATGGTGTGAGTGTTATGTACGTACACAACACATATACATATCACACACACACTCACATAACCTTCCAGTCAGAGTTCTCCCCACCCCCGCTCCTCCACTACCAGGTATAAGAAGGGAGAGTCCAGAACTCAAACCTTTGTCACTGTGCCCTACTTCAATGAAGGGTAGGAGGGAGTTAGATGGGGTTGGGGCGGGGCCAGGGAGCAGGATGCTTGGGCCCCCAGTTCCTACCAGTAAGTCCCCAGGCCTCTGCCTCTCTGCCAAGCTATACCAAACTCACCACCACCCATGCGGCCCCAAGAGCCTTAAGAACTGCATCACAGACTCCAGACAGGGGAGGGCTGAACGGTCCAGCTTCTGGCCAGGACCTTCTACACCACCTGCCAAGGCCCCAGGTAAAGGAAGGGTGGACACAGACCAGAGCGCTCTTTGTGGTTCACCTCTACCCCAGAACTTGGGAACGGATCTGAGTCTGGAGAGAAGGAGGTGTCCATAGCGTGGGGAGAAGCAGTCGGAGACATCCTGTGCTGTGGGTCGTGGGGAGAAGAGGCGGCAAAGGTGGGCAGTGTCTCTCCAGCGGCGGCCAGCAGGAGCAGCCCCGGGGGGTGGGGGAGGAAACTTTGTGGATCTCAGGATGTGGAGTCCAGAAGTCCGGCAGCTGTGGGATCTCCTGAGCGCGCATTCAGCCAATGGTACGGGGACGTGGGCTGGGAAGTCCCTGGATGGCAGCAGTAACGGCGGGGCGAGGCTGGGCGCGTCTGCTGCCGGGCGGGCGCGCG
>NW_004567135.1:3307567-3311716 GCF_000260355.1 Condylura cristata | reverse complement strand
AAGGTTCTGTTTGGCCTCCTGGTCCCCAACTTCCCACCCCTGTCTTCCCGCACCTGTCACCAGGAAGTTTGTAAACGACCTGGGTCTGAACCCCACTTTTTAGCTTGAGGGGGGGATGAGCTTCGCGGAGGCGATGCAGATATTGCTGGGCATCTGTCTCCTCAGGTTCAGACCATCAGCTCGGGTCCCCCTAACCATGCCAGCATCTTAACTTCCTCCTGGGCTGCACAATGACACTCCCCCCCACGGACACAAACACCACCCCTAAATCGGGCATCCGCCGTGTTTGTGGAGGCTTAACAAATTTTGTGAGGCATCAAGCCAACTTATTCCTTTTTAGGGGCCACCGACTCGCAGCAGTGAAGGACCGGGGAGAATCAACCTCCCCTTAGCCCTAGAAAAGGGAAGGATGACGCAGGCCCTGGTGTGGGTTGAGGGGTTCAGAAGCCCTGGAGGGACCTGCCTGCCCCTGTGGTTCCCACTGGGTCAGCCTGAATGTTGGGGGAGCATCCCTGATTCTTGAGTGATGGCAAACTGAAATGACTTAGAATGTGAGCCATGAATGTTGAAGTGAAAAGGGAAACTTAAAATGTTAGCACTGGCTTTGGAAATCATGTTTACCTCTTGGTTACCAGCAATTTTCATATTTAAATTTTAAAACAAGAGGGAGAAACCAGAGGCTTGAAGATGTACGGATGGAATGTTTAGCGTCTGCTTGTGACCTTGACAGAGTTTCTGGCTCTCTCTCTGGCTCTCAGTTTTCTCCTCCTTAAAATATGAGTGTTGGTGCCTCCTGCCCCATGATGTTCTAGGACTCTCTGCCTCTAGTCAGTCTCTCCCCCAAGTTGGTTGGGGTAGGCAGGGAGACTTGAGGGAGAAAGAGGAGGGTGAGTCACAGTGGCTGGCAGGCTGGCGGGCAGCAGACCCCACCCTTCCAGCCAGGCATCCGCCTGGACTAGCCCAGGCTGTGCCTCAAGGCTGGGATGCAGCGCAGGACAAAATTGGACGTGTGTGTTCCACGCCTCTAAGGCCCCAGAATCCTGCAGCTTGCTGCCTTTCAGCAAGGTGGGGCAGCCGAACTTTTAACAAGAGAAGTCAGGACAATCGAAAAGATCCCAGGAGCCCTGTTGTCCAAGGTCGCAGACCAGGGGTGTCCTTGGGCCCAAATAGTTTAGTTTTTAGTCATTTCACCACCTCCCAGAGGCAAAGTGCAGGATTGTGATCCTGTGTGTCCTCCTGCTTGAGACAGGACACATGGGGGGAGGGGGCTTGCAACTGGGCTTCGCTGCTGCTGGGAGTTTGAAGAATTTATGCCTACGGGCCCTCTCTGGTGGCCGGTTAAAACAAAGCACTAGGAAGCTACTGGCAGCCACTTCAGCTCCGAGGTGAATCCCCAGCCAGGGAGGGACCCACAGGACACAGCAGACCTCTCCTGTCTCCCCACTGCTCCCCTCAGCAGTGTACTTCATCAGTCTGCCTTTTCTGCTCCCCACTCTGTGTCTGGTGAGTCTTCTCACTGTCTCTGCACCTCTGGCCTGTACCCCAGTTCTTGTGCATAAATAAATAAATCTTAAAAAAAAAAAAGAATGTATGCCTTACTGGGTCAAAGAAACCAGTTTTCTTTTCTTTTTTAAAGATTTATTTATTTATGCATACAGAACTGAGGGTGCAGGCCAGAAGTGCAGGGGCGGTGAGAGGATTCACCAGACACAGAGTGGGGAGCAGACAGGCAGATGAAGTCCACTGCTGAGGGGAGCAGCGGGCAGGTCCGGAGGGGTCTGCCTCGCCACCTGGGTCAGCTCCGGGTGGGGACTGAACTCACACTGAAGAGGCTGCAGCTGTGCCAATGGGGAGGGCCCAGAAAACAGTTTTCTTTTCTTTTCTTTTTAAGATTTACTTATTTGTGCACACAAGAACTTGGGCACAGGCCAGAGGTGTCGGGGAGTGAGAGGATTCACCAGAGACAGAGTGAGGAACAGAACAGGCGGATGTACTGAAACCCACTGCCGAGGGAGCAGCGGGGGCCGGGAGGGGGCTGCCGCGCCCCGTGGGTCCCTCCCTGGCCGGGGATCGAACTCGTGCTGCAGTGGCTGCGGACAGCTTCACAGCGCTGCGCTTTAACCCCTTGTGCCACCAGGGAGGCCCCACTATCCTCTCGGCATAAATTTCTCTAGGTACCACCCTTGTATAATAATATTAACAGACCTTTACTGAATTCTTCCTGTGTCTTACAGTCTACTCAGCTGCGTTATCTTATTTAATCCCCACACTGTGGCTGATTTCTCTCGATACCCATTTTATCAAAGAGGAAACAGGTTTAGGGAGATGATATAACTTACCCGAGAGCTAAGATTCTAATCCATGGCCATCATCCTCTTAACCTGTACTGTATATTATATTTAAGACCCTGGGGCTAGGAAGGACCATTGTGAAGAGCGACTTAAAAGAAAAGTTCCCTGTCTTCTTTCCTGTTCATTGTCCCTTGTTTGCTCTGTCACTTTCTGCCTCAGATTCCATTTCCTAGAACTTTGGAGCCATCTAAGAATCCCCAGGGGTAATCAGAGAGGCTAATTAAGCCACACAGGCCCCATTAGCCCTCAGACTATTATGAATTCATTAGATTTGTTGGCACAGAGCTGTATTATACTCACTGGAAACGAACATGTGGGCGGAGCCCTTTCTCCAGAAGTGAGTCCCAGGCTCCTCCTCAGTGCTCCCGAGAGCCCCTGGCACAGGAAAGTGCACTGCAGAGAGGTGCACAGCAGAGTCATCCCTAAAGCAAGGACCAGGGGAAGATTCTGGCGCTTCAGAAAGGGGATCCTCATAGGTACGTTCTCCTTGAGCCTGGCCCAATCAGCCCTAAATAAATGGGCAGAAGGAGGCAGGTCAGAGACTTGCACGGAGAACCTCAGTCAATGCTTGGAGCATCATTTAGTCACCAAATAGTAATTTAGCACCTACTAGGTAGTGCTCAAATTGTCTGAAACTTCTCCAACACTCCGCATCCCATTTAACCGTACTGGGGAAAATTCCCAGCATATGACTCTAACTACCCAATCACTTGTATAATCAATATGTAACACCCACTCCCTGCACCACACCGTGTTAGAAATTGGGGGTACAGTGGTGAACAAGACGGACAAATTCCTGTCTTTGAGGAACTTGTATTTTGTTAGGACAAGACAGATAATAAAGAAGCAAATAAATCAAAGGGAGGTTATTTCCACTTGTGATCAATTCTGTGAAGGAAAAAAAGAAAAGAGGGAGATTGCTTTAGGATGGGATGACTGGGGACAGTCTCTTTGGGGGCAGACGTCGTTTGTCACCCGAAGGTCGCAAAACAGTAAGTCTCGCAGGAAAGGACTTGGTGTGCCCGAAGAACAGACAAGAGGGCAGAGGCTGGGGACAGTGTGTCAAGGAAGAGCGGAACAGAGGCCAGGGAGATAAGTGGGGCCCCACCCCAAGGTGCTTGGGCTCAAGCCCTGGTGCTTCCACGTATGGGTTGGTCTGGGACACCTCAGCCTCTCAGAGCTGCAGTTTCATCATCTGTGGAATGAAAAATGGCTCCACCAATAATTTCCTCTCTTGTGGGATTCGATTTCAATTGTTAATACTGCAGAGATGTCTGAAGCCTTTAATATGCAGGTGCTATACTAGGTACTTTTATTTGTTTATTTTAAAAAGATGTATGCATTTATGCATACAGAACTGGGGTACTGGCCGGAGGCGGTGGGGGCTGAGAGCATTCACCAGAGGCGGAGTGGGGAGCAGAACAGGCAGACTGACTGAAACACCTGGCAGAGGGGAGCAGCTGTTAGACAGGATCTGTGTGCTGCGGCGTCCTGTGGGTCCCTCCCTGGCCGGGGATCAAACTCCAGCTGCCGTGGCTGTGACAGCTTCCTAGTGCTGCTCTTTAGCCCTGTGCCAGCAGGGAGGGCCCGACACGAGGCACTTTTATATCCGACTTAACCCAGTCTTCACGACGGGTAGATGCAGGTACCTGCCGTCCTCACTATGGGTGAAATTTGCCCGAGCCCCACAGTGGTATCCTGGCTGAGAATGGAGCCCAGGCAGCGAGCCCTGGCCACGGTGGCCCCCGCCCTGCGGGCTCTCCCGGGAGCTGTTGCTGAGTCCTCAGGGCCAGGTGGC